>NC_143153.1:21599665-21965299 GCF_041381405.1 Jatropha curcas
TCACTAACATCAGAGTTGGTGTTTTCTTCTATCATATTTACAGATGCTTGAGGGGTGTCAGGAGCTACTTGTTGGATAGTTGCAGAACTAACCTGAAGTCTACTTAATTGATCTTTTAATTTATTTACAAATTATTTTTTACTTGACTGAGAAATTTGGTAAGGTTTAAACATGTGAGACTTTACTATTTCTTTACCTTTTATATTTTCCATAACTAAAGGTTTATCTTCAAGCATATGTTCTATACGTTTTAATTGTGAGTTTAAACAAATTAAACTTGCATTACTAAAGTTATTTTGTTCAATTACCTTTTTATTTACATCATTATCTTGAGCAATTTTATAAGGTGTACACATAATTTCATTGTCTTGATATTTTAATTTACTAATTGTTTTAGGAGGAAAATCACTTTTTATGGTTTGTTCATTTACTATCCATTCAGGTCTTTTATCTCTAATTGTTATAGGGTTTAAATCTTTTTCAGATTTATTTTCTTTAATTAATTTATACCAATCAAAGAAATTAATTTCAGTTTGATTATTTATTTTATATTCTAAATAGTCATATTTTAATTCTTCAAAAGTGTAAATTTTTAATATCTTTTTCATTTTAAGTAAATTTTTAGTTTTAGATATTTCTTTTATCAAACTTTTCTCAATATCTATTTTACTAAGAACATTTAATTCTCTATTTATATCACTAACATTTTCAGTGATAGCTGATGCTGTTGATGATTCAGGTGAATTAACTAAGGTTGACTGTTGATTTACATAATTATCCACAGGATTATAAACTGCCTGTGGTATAGAATTACTATAATCAACACCTTTCATTTTACTTGGAATGTCTGAAGTTGAATATCTTGGTTTTACTATGGTTTGAATAATTGGTTTAGATTCATTATCTTTTTATTTAGCATAAATCACAGAAGGTATGGAAGAACTAGGTTTATCATTTTCATCTATTGTAACAGAGGAAGATGACCCTGTATACCTCATACTTTGACTGCGATTAAATTTTAAAGTTACTTTACCATCTTCAAATTGTTCAATTTTTTGCAAATTGACATTTGGTTTTATTTGATCAATAACTGGAGGAGGTACAACCCCCTCTAAAATCCATTCATCTGGAAGTGTTATATCTTTCCATTGGATGGTTTTAGGAATTACTGTGTTTGTTTTAGTCAAGTCTGTTTGAAGAAATCTTGTTTCACCAATTTTAGGTTGCAATTTATATTGAGTACCAAAAGCTGAATTCATTGCTTTATAATGAATTTTATAAATTAAAGCTATAGGAATCGATCCTTGCTTCATTTTATAATTATGAGTTTTAATTTCCAACACTATACTTTCTAAAATGTTTAAATCATTTAATGAGACAGTCATATCTGGATAGACCTCAAATGAGATCGGTCCTTCACTTAAGCTAGTCTCAACTGATCCTAATAAAGAATCTTGAAAATTTAAAAATCTAGCATCTCTTACTACTGCAAGAATACTAGTATTTAATCCTTCTCTGGTTAAAGGTTTTATTCCTACTTGAATTAATCCTATATGAATATATTTATATTTTTACTTTTATGATGTTGCAAAGTTTTAGAAGACAAAAGAGTTATCCTTTCAAAAGGTTTACTTAATTGAAAATCTCTTTCTTCGGTTTTAATAACATAATCAGTTTTAAATAAATTAAATTTAGAAATTTTATAAATTTGTTCTTTATCCACTTTAGGAATTTCCCATTCATCAATAGCTTTACTAAAATCTTGTAAAATTAATTCATTTCTATTTATTACCCTTTTAATTTCGGAGTTATCTGAGTCTTCAGATCTATTACTACTAGCCGATCTACATAATAAAGGATCCATTTTATTAAATAGCATAGATTTTAATGATAGTGGTTCGGTTAAGTGAACCACTATCATTAAATGTAAATTGGTGAAACAAGATTTCTTCAAACAGACTTGACTAAAACAAACACAGTAATTCCTAAAACTATCCAGTTATATATATATATATATATATATATATATATAACTGGAACCCTAATACGAAAAATAGGTTCTGATAGAGTTCTCAATAAGTAAAAATATATAGGGCATCCACTAAATAAAAGTTTATGGTCCCATATAAACTTCTTCTTCATGCTGTGATTACCTCCTTCCTCTTCCCCTTGATCATGTCTGTGATACTAAACCATATGTCGTCATTTCATATCCACTTACACATCTCTTTTCTTTTCAAATCACCAACCTATGGTTATGTCTCTGTCTATTCTCCTCTTCAGCTGAAGATAGTGACTTTCCAACCCCTCCAATTAAAAGAACACGAACTCGAACACCTTTAGAAACCCAATTTTGAAATTTGGATCCAAAACCTCAAATCCAGGTTCAGTCCCGTCGATGTCCATGTTGTGGGGTCCCTCCAACATGTGGGACCCACACAAGTTTGAAAGAAAAAGAAAAAAAAAAAGAAAATGTGTGGTGTTGTGGACCCACACACAAAGTTTGAATGAAGAATAAAAAAAATAAAATAAAATAAAATAGGCACGTTTTTGTTAGGAAGAAAGGGAAATTCAAATGTGTGTGGGCTCCACACACATTTGAATGAAGAAACAAAGGAAGACACGTTTTTTGTTTAAACGTTCAAAGGCAGTTGTACCTACAAAATGAAAATGGATGCGTTGATTGCGCAAACGCATCCATTAAGGCATCCACTTCTCCTATAAATAGGAGAAGGATTCTCCTTAAACAGATGTACAAAAACAAAACAAAAATAAAGATTATAATTTTAGGAAAGGGTTCCTAAAATTGGGAAGAGAGAAAATAGTGAGGATTGTAATTTTTGGGGTGTTTTTAAACACTTAGAGTACCACTATTTTTGTAATCTCTTTTGTACCTACTATTTTTAGTAGAAGAATTATTCGGAGTTTTTGTCCCTTGGACGTAGCCCATAACAGTTGAAGGGTGAACCACGTAAATCTCGGTGTTCTTATTTTTTTCTGGCATTTACGGTAATTATTTAATTTTTACCGTGATTATTATTTCTGGTGGATTCGATCGTCAATATTCAATATTTAATTATTGGAGGTATATATGGTAATAGTAATTCTATTTTACTTTTACCACCAGTAATTTTCGCGGGCTCCACTCTGGATCAGTTAGAATCCCAACAACTGGTATCAAAGCTTTTGGTTGGTTAATTCTGTCAAAGTTACTATTCACGTGAATAGTGAAATTTTGTCAGATTCAGAATTCAACATGGCTAACGACGGGGCAATGATCAAATTGACGGATTCGAATTATTCAATGTGGAAATCCAGAATGGAGGACTACCTCAATTGTAAAGATCTGTACGATCCAATTGAGGGTGACAGTGCAAAGCCGGAAGATATGAAAGAAAGGCAATGGAAGAAATTAAAAAAGTAGACATTGGGTACAATACGCCAATGGATAGATGCTAGCCTGTACAACCATGTGAGAAATGAAAAAGATCCCCAAGTTCTCTGGAAGAAATTGGAGAATATGTACGAGGCTACAAATGCTCAAGGAAAAGTTTTCATGATGCGTAAAGTCATGAACTTGAAGCTGTCAGAGGGACGATCAATTACGCAACACCTGAACGATTTTGAAGGACTCGTAACTGAGTTAGCAGTTAGCGGTATGTCCTTAGAAGATGAGATGCAAGCGCGCCTACTGTTGGGATCTCTACCGGATAGCTGGGATACTCTTGTGGTATCATTGAGTAACTCAGCTCCAAATGGTGTGGTAATGATGTCTATGGTAAAGAATAGACTACTTAATGAAGAACTACGAAGAAGAGATGTTGCCAGTACCAGTTCACAAGCCCTTGTCACAGAGAATAGGGGCCGGAGCAAGAGTAGAGGTCCAAGGCATGTAAAGTCAAGTGGTAGATCCAAGTCCAGAGAGATGAGAAAATGTTACCATTGCGGTAAAGAGGGTCATCTCAAAAGAAATTGTCATTTACTCAAACAGGATAATGCAGACCGAAGACAGGAGAATGACAAAAATACATCTGCTACAGTCTCAGGAGAAGATGGTGAGGTGACTTTAGTCACTCATGATGCACATTGTTGTCATGTTGGAGATGCAGATACCAAGTGGATAGTAGACTCCGATGCTTCATACCACTGTGTTCCAAAAAGGGAATACTTTTCCACTTATAAAGCAGGAGACTTTGGCACCATTAAAATGGGAAATAATAGTGTCTCGCAAGTGGTGGGAATCGGTGATATCTGCATAAAGACAAGTGTCGGGTGCACATTAACACTTAAAAATGTGAGACATATTCCCGATCTTCAGTTGAACCTGTTGTCTGTGAGTGTACTGGACAAGGAAGGCTATCACCATCATACAGGTGGCGGTAATTGGAAACTCACCAAAGGGTCTTTGGTGGTGGCGAGAGGAAAATTATGTTGCTCGCTGTATAAGACGCACGCAATAATTTGTGCGGGTCAACTGAATACAGTTGAAGATGATGCTTCACCAAATTTGTGGCATAGGCGGCTGGCACATGTTAGTGAGAAAGGGTTGAATATGTTGGCTAAGAAGTCCCTCATCCCATTAGCCAAAGGTAAAATAAACCCTTGTGATTATTTGTTTATTTGGAAAGCAACATCGGGTCTCATTTTTGAAAAGCTCTAGAAGGAGAGACAACAAGTTGGAGTTGGTACACTCTGACGTATGTGGTCCCATGGAAGTAGAATCACTTGTAGGAAGTAGGTATTTTCGTACCTTCATTGATGATTTCTCGCGGAAAACATGGATATATTTGTTGCGCACAAAAGACCAAGTATTCAAGCACTTTCAGCAATTCCATGCTATGGTGGAAAGGGAGACTGGAGTGGCCTTGAAGTGTTTACGCACAGATAATGGTGGTGAGTATATCTCTAAGGAATTTAGAGATTATTGCAGTCAGCACGGTATCAGGCATGAAAAGACAGTTCCTGGTACGCCTCAACACAACGGCGTTGCTAAACGGATGAATCGCACCATTATTGAGAGAGTCAGATCCATGCTCAAAATGGCCAACTTACCTAAGCCATTTTGGGGAGAAGCTGTCAATACTGCTGTCTACCTAATCAACCGACTACCTTCAGCACCATTGGATTTTGATATCCCGGAGAAGGTCTGGACAGGTAGAAATATTTCATACTCTCACTTGAGGATATTTGGATGCAAGGCATTTAAGGATGTTCCGAAGGAACAAAGATTAAAGCTTGACGACAAGTCAGTTCCTTGCACTTTTGTTGGTTATGGAGACGAAGAGTTTGGCTACAGGTTGTGGGACCCAGTGAAAAAGAAAGTTGTCCGGAGTCGAGACGTAGTATTCCATGAGAATGAGATCGTGGGAGATACAACTTGTGAAGAATCCACAAGTGATGGTGTTGTTGATATTACACCAGGAAGCATTCCTACAGAAGATGCCACAGGAGGAGGAATGCCAGAATCAGAACAAGAAGAAGAAGAAGAGCCAGTCACAGGGGATCAAGAGACAATTGTAGATGATAACAGTGATGCAGAGGGTGTTGAGCAGGGGGAGCCAGAGAACCCCATTACACCAGAAGGAGTTGAACTTCAGTTGAGAAGGTCAACCAGAGAGCGCCAACCATCTACAAGGTACCCTAGTTCTGATTAGATTTTAATTTCTGATGAGGGGGAGCCAGAGAGCTTCCAAGATGTGCAATCTTGCAAAGATAGAGATTGCTGGAAAAAGGCCATGCAAGAAGAGATGAATTCTTTGAAAAAGAATGACACGTATGAGCTGGTGAAACTTCCAAAAGGGAAGAGAACACTCAAGAACAAATGGGTGTACAAACTGAAGAAAGATGATGGCAACCTAGTAAGATACAAAGCTCGATTGGTCGTCAAAGGCTTTACTCAAAAGAAAGGTATTGACTTTGATGAGATTTTTTCACCAGTTGTGAAAATGAGTTCTATTCGAGTTGTACTAGGTCTAGTAGCCAGTTTGAATCTTGAGTTGGAGTAGCTTGATGTAAAGACCGCATTCCTGCATGGGGATCTAGAGGAAGAAATCTATATGGAACAACCAGAAGGTTTCAAGGTCAAGGGAAAAGAGGACATGGTTTGTCGCTTGAAGAAGAGCTTTTACGGGTTGAAACAAGCACCGCGACAGTGGTATAAAAAGTTTGATTCTTTCATGGTGAATCAAGTCTACAAAAGGACAGATGCAGATCCTTGTGTATATGTTTAGAAATTCCCTGATGGTAAATTTATCATCCTTCTCTTATATGTTGATGATATGCTAATTGTTGGACCAGATGCACATATGATTAGCAAGTTAAAGAGTGATTTGTCAAAAGCATTTGACATGAGGGATTTGGGATCGGCAAGGCAAATTCTCGGAATGGAGATTATCCGAGACAAAAAGTCCTGCAGGTTATGGTTATCGCAGGAAAAATATATTGAACAAGTTCTAGAGAGGTTCAATATGAAAAATGCTAAACCAGTTAGCACTCCGCTTGCTGCTCACTTCAAGTTGAGTAAGAAATCCTACCCATCAATAGAGAAAGAAAAAGGAGATATGTCAAATGTTCCATATTCTTCAGTGGTCGAAAGTTTAATGTACGCAATGGTGTGTACAAGACCAGATATCGCTCATGCAGTTGGCATTGTGAGTCGATTTCTGTCAAATCCCCAGAAGACACATTGGGAAGCAGTGAAGTGGATTTTCAGATACCTAAGAGGAACTTCAAAGTTATGTTTAACTTTTGGAGGAGAAAAGTCTGCACTTGTTGGTTACACAGATGCAGATATGGCCAGTGATCTTGATGAAAGAAAATCTACATCAGGATACCTATTTACATTCTCAGGGGGAGCTATTTCATGGCAGTCAAGATTACAGAAATGTGTTTCCTTATCAACGACTGAAGCAGAGTACGTTGCAGCAACGAAAGCAGGAAAGGAAATGCTTTGGTTAAAGAGATTCTTTCAAGAATTGTGTGTGCAGCAGGAAGAATATATAGTTTATTGTGATAGTCAAAGTGCATTAGACTTGAGCAAAAACACTATGTATCATTCACGGACGAAGCACATTGATGTAAGATATCATTGGCTTAGACTTGCCATTGAAGAGAAGCAGTTCCAGTTGCGGAAAATCCACACAGACAGAAATACTGCGAATATATTGACAAAGGTCGTTTCGAAGGAGAAGTTCGAACTATGTGTCAAAGCAGCAGGGATGGAGAGTTCCACCATGTAGTCGGGAGGGGGAGAATTGTTATGGGGTCCCTCCAACATGTGGGACCCACACAAGTTTGAAAGAAAAAAAAAAAGAAAATGTGTGGTGTTGTGGACCCACACACAAAGTTTGAATGAAGAATAAATAAAATAAAATAAAATAAAATAGGCTCGTTTTTGTTAGGAAGAAAGGGAAATTCAAATGTGTGTGGGCTCCACACACATTTGAATGAAGAAACAAAGGAAGACACGTTTATTGTTTAAACGTTCAAAGGCAGTTCTACCTACAAAATGAAAATGGATGCGTTGATTGCACAAACGCATCCATTAAGGCATCCACTTCTCCTATAAATAGGAGAAGGATTCTCCTTAAACATATGTACAAAAACAAAACAAAAACAAATATTATAATTTTAGGAAAGGGTTCCTAAAATTGGGAAGAGAGAAAATAGTGAGAATTGTAATTTTTGGGGTGTTTTTAAACACTTGGAGTACCACTATTTTTGTAATCTCTTTTGTACCTACTATTTTTAGTAGAAGAATTATTCGGAGTTTTTGTCCCGTGGACGTAGCCCATAACAATTGAAGGGTGAACCACGTAAATCTCGGTGTTCTTATTTTTTTTCTAGCATTTACGGTAATTATTTAATTTTTACCGTGATTATTATTTATGGTGGATTCGATCGTCAATATTTAATATTTAATTATTGGAGGTATATGTGGTAATAGTAATTCTATTTTACTTTTACCACCGGTATTTTTCGCGGGCCCCACTCGGGATCAGTTAGAATCCCAACAGTCCACACTACCCTCCGTGCATAATCAGATCCAAAACCTCCAAATATCCCTAATCAGATCCAAAACCTCCAAATATCCCTTAATAAGAAAATCAAACTCACTCCAAGAGCTTTAATATATTTATTTTATATATTGAATTCTTAATATTTCTTATTTATTAATTTTTCATTATAATTGAATATTATATTTTAATGTATAAATAATAAAACAAAAGTCATGAAATGACAAGTTCATTTGCACTGGAAAATAATAATACATTAAAAATATTAGTGTATAATATATCTAGAATCGAGTATTAGGGTATAAATAATGAATGTATCATGTTTGAAATGTTAAATAATCATCGATATAATCCAGATCTATTGTTTATAGAATTATTTGATAGAAATAGATAATAATCGGAAGCTTGATCCATAACAGCAGATTTATGTTATGGGTTACCTTGTTGCTGCAATTCGATTCTTACCGTAACAACAGATCTACGTTTCTTCCTCTGCCCTTTTTCTCTCAATGGTCAGAGAACAATCAACAGCTCTGCCTTTTTTCTCTCAATGGTCAGAGAACAATCAATAGCTACGAGAGTTACTTTTTATCAGCTCTCTCATACAAGCTATCACCGTATGTGTTTGAGGCAGCAGTCACACCCTCTATTTTGTTTTCTTTTCTATGTTCACCCTAAGCTCGATTCCTTTTACTTTTATAACGCAGATGAAGGGTAGTAAAACCCTAACTGGCTCTTATTCATTAAGCCCAATAACCATCATCTTGGGCCACCTTAATTAGAATTAGCCGTTTAATCAAATGGGTCACATACAGATTATTAAATAATCTAACATGAAAAAAATATTTTATCATAATTTCTTTTATTCAATTAATTTTAAGAAATATATACCGTAAGTTATGGATTCTTTGTTGTAGTTTTTTATTTTCTTATGTTTAGGCAAATAAATAGAGTTAACAAACTTTAATCATAAAAAAATATTTTAATAATGCTGTGGCACTCTCCTTTTTGAGCATTAACTTTTAATTTTTTAATACACTTTCTTAACATTTTCTTATAATTTTTCTACTTTTTCTTTTTCCTTTTTGAAAATCTTATTACTAGCTTGTGATTAAGAGTTTGCATTAGCTTGGGTCCATGTAATTCATTTTGTATTTCACTCTATATGTACTGCAACGCCTTTTATGACTTAATGATTTTTCATAATAATTAATTTTTATAATATGTTATACCTCAAATATTACCAGTCAATTATAGATATTAGCAAGATGTGACTGATTATTAAAACATAATTTGATAAAACAAATAAAAATAACAACCTAACCGATTATTTTATTTCTCATTTGTCGATGGTATAACTGTTCCTTCTTCAGTTGTTGTTATTATTATTATTTAAATATTTTATTATAGTAATTTTTTTATATTTTATAAGTTAATGTAAAAAACATGAATTATTTGAAATAATCAGTGAGAATTTATTTGTGAATATTCTTTTGTCCTAAAAATTAAAAAAGCTTTTGAAATTGTTCTTATCTATCCACTATTTTTAAAATACTTATACTTAGATAATTATGATTTTAATATTTTTATTTAAATATAAAACTATCCACATTGAATTATTTGAATTTTTTTATCCATCTACTATTTTGTTGTATATTATCTATATTGTTATTTAAATTATAGTACTTTATATGAAATTATTAGGATAAAAAATAATAAACTCTAACTAAAATTTAATTGAAATTTATAATTATTTTAAATGAATTAATAGTATTATAATTTCTAATAACATGATAGTTTAATAAAGTAATCCGCCGGAAAATGGATCTTGTAATATATATTAAATACTATTCATATGTTAGAAATATATATAATTTATAAATTAGAAACCAGAAAAGCAATCTTAATAAAGCGTGGGGCCTTCATATGATTATTTATGAATTAAGAATCTATTTGATTAATCTTTACAATTATATATTACTTATCCGAGTGATACTAGATAGGTTTTGAAGGTTGGGACCAAAATGCATTAAGTGGATTTGAATTGTCTCTTTAGCCGTTTTGAAATATATAGGTTAGAGAGAAAATGAAAATTGGAATTATTCTCTTCTCATAATAATTAATAAAAAAATCATTACATTCCCAATGTGGAGATTATAACTAATGATTAAAGTTTCTGGATTTTTCTTTTTACTTTAAATGTCGGAATCAATATCTCTGCCATTTTCAACTCTACTCCAAATAGGATTGAAAATTCTTGCTAAGAAAACTAATTGAAGTTTGCGGTAGGTGGGTGCAAGGCGACATCGATGGCGTCGACGAGGTTTTGTCACTTGCATATACTTTTGGATTCCAAACAGAAGCTGTATAAAGGATGCACCTTTGTCGTTAAAATGTTTGCTTCATTTTAAGTCTCGTTATTCTTTTGAAGTTTTACATATGATTATGTGCGGTTCTGTGACTCCTTGCATTCTATTTCAGCAATTAGTTCTTACTCCTTATAGTTGCCTGATTTTGTTGTCTGCAAATATTTTTTAATTTGGGATGTTAGAGTACGAAGATTAGTTCAGAATTTCTGCAACAACTCGCATAAGTCAGGGTTTTTAGGTTAAGCCATAGAAAATAATAATGAGACTTAATTATAATAGACATAAATCCAATCAATAAAAGGTTGAAAAAAAAAACACGCACATAAATAAAGTTATCAACGTCATAAAGATGCATATGAAGTTCAAACTCATAATTTTATATTAAGTCGCTTCATTCACAATATAGGTGTGGGCGTTTCTTAATTATTTGAAAAGTCGTTGAGGTCTAATCGAAATGTTGGATCCATGATGCTTCGAGAGTTTTCGTTTAGCTTCAAAGTGCCATATTAAAACATACATCTGCAAATGGAAGTGTCATATTTTTATTTTTTTGTTTGATGAAAATGAAATGCCTGAACCATTCGGGGGCTTTAGAAATTGAAACTTCGATTTTTGGGTGAGGAATCCTTTAAGTGTTGCAGATGCTGTTGAATTAATTTATTCCTTTAGTTGAATTTGAAGCAACCATGAGTTAATTGTTGAACCCTTCCAAATCAAAAGCGTAGAGGAGAGAGAGAAAAAAGAGGGCACTGTTTATGGAAGACCAAAAAGAGGATCTCATATTAGTAAATATTCATTTCAGGTTAGTCAAAGACCATTTATGCTTTGTTTGGATGGGTGCAAAATATGGATAGATGTAAAATAGAGGATAAAATGTCTTGAAAATCCCTTATTTAGTTTGGATAAAAATGTCAGTATTATTTTCACTCCATTTTGGAAAAAAAATGAATAGTGTCACTTTCCACCCTCTCAAACATAACAATAATATTTTACAGATTAAAAATTCAAGGGTTTATCAGACTATTCCAAGAAGACAGAGATAAAGAAAGTCTTTTTTGGCAAATATATGAATACAACTATAATTTACTCCATTTAAATTTTATTCTTATTTTAACAATAAATAATTTAAATAATAATCAATTCTATATAAGTTAAAATTCTAAATAAATTTTCATTTATACCAAAACACCAAATATGAATTTATAAAATTTCAAAAAATTCGCTTACATATCAAACAAAGTTCAAGCCAATTAGGTAATGGTTTGGTTGATTTTCTCACATATGTGAGGAATAAAAAGTCTCAAGTTCGAATCCTGAACCGTCGCCCCCCTCTCTCTCCCTTTCGCCACTAAAATTTCTTTCCTTCTCTCCATTTAAACACAAAATTAAGCATGTAGATACGGAGAGGCATTGATTCTCCATTGAAATACAAAATCAAGCATATAGATAAGGAAAGTGATTGATTCTTGTCTTTTGAAACAGCCTCTCCTCGTATTTTTAGTATACTTTTAGTTTTGTTGCAAATTTTTATGTTTTTTGTTAAATAAATTACATAATATACATAGATTCTGATGTAGATTCATGTTATTTATATTTTTGCTATGTTTTATCTTCATCTTTTGTAGAGTTTATAATCTCTCCAATTTATGTAGAGTTTTGTTGCTTGCATTTATTTGGTTTATTTGAATATGTTGCAATTTGTTGAGAATTCTTCAACTATACAATGATCTTTGTCTTTTGAAACTTGATACTGCGGTCTGTTCCTCTATTGGATTTAGTAGTTCAAATCCTCTATATTTTTCATAAACAATTAATTAATAGATAATTATATCATGCATAAAAGATTCAGAGAGTTCATTTAATCAACCACTTTTGAAAATCTATATATTTTCTTCAAGTTCACCTATTTTTTACTAAAATTTCTTATTAGATAGCAATTATCTTATAATTTTTGCTTTATATATGATCTTCAAGAGAGAGGTTGTTGTCCTCCTTATAATATTTGTATTGATTTTAAGTTTTTTAATGAAATTCTTATATTATCTTTAAAAACACAACAGAGCTTAATGTCCACATACCTTGAACCATTTGGGTTTTGCCAATTGAGAACTCTTAAACATCTCCATTTCAATTTCCAATTACTTAATAGAGATGAACGACAAAACTCCGAACTATCAAGATGTTCAATTAAGATATTTAATACATATTATATATCAAAGTTTGAAGATAGACAACGTTCAACAATTTAGAGAAAATCCAAAACGAAATAGTTGGACTGTCCACCGAGTATTGATTAAACAAATGGCCTCTCGTTGCCCAAATCAAAACATAATTCGGCCAAGTTTTTTTTTCCCACATTTAAAAATCTGCAGCAAGGAAGTTTCCAGGCAGTGATACCTGTACAAAGAAACATAGACTCAGCTTCAATTATTACAAACGGGTACAAAAAACCCAGAAAAGGAAATCAGAGAGAAATGCTTCATTTAATTACGTACCTTCTCACCAAGTTTGAATGCTGGGAGACCTTTGTAAGGACATGTACCGCATCGGAAAGCATCGCCTAGTCCACACTACACGTAAATCATAAGAATAAATTGTGTAAATTAGCCTGTTGAACCACAAATCCATTGATGACTCAAAGGTGAAAATTTTTTAAGTCTGCTCTTAACATATCCGTGCATGGCACGGCGACGCCTTGAGCTGTGTTCGATTAAGCACAATGAATATTACAGCCACAACTATATATTCACATCAACTCTTATCATATGTTAAGAGATAATAATATAAACATACATTGCCACAAGCTGATTGAGGATTGTTCAGCTGATCCATTGTCGGTCCTAATTTCACCTTCTCCTCTGCCTCAGCCTCAGCTCTCCCACATGTGCAGTTTTTACAAGCTTTCCTTGTGCTTCCAACTTCACAATCACCAACTAGACAAATAAATAAAAAAATGTTAATAATGCATGGCCGAAATACCAAAACGAATTGGCAAAGGTGAAGGAATCCACAACTTCTCTAACCAGGTGGTAGTTGAGGTTTTTTCAAGTCCTCTTCAGTCAGGAGGCTATCTTCATCAATTAAATCATCGTCAATCTGAACCTTTACTGAACTTTTTATGGACTTCTTTAGAGCAAAGGATGACCCTATCTTCCAAGAAGGCTTCTTAGCCTTAACCTAAAGAAAAAGGGGAAGAAAAACAATGTAAAGAACCTGACAAATAATTAAATCTCGAACTCAATTAAAAATATATAAATATGATCAAACGTCTTCTTTATTTATTTGCGCTTTATTAAGGTATAGAAAATAAAAACTTATTTTGTAGTTCATGCAAGCTCACAACCAGAATAACTAAAAATTACTCGAGGGGCTATGACCAAACAGCTTAAAGGAGATATCTCAATCGGATAGAGAAATTATCACAATAAAAAAACAAAATAGCAGTAACATAGCTTCAGCAAAAATTGTTACGAACATTACCCTTGATCTAATACAGGCAATTTTTTGAGGTTATCAAGAGAGATTTCTGCTTTGCTAGAATTAGAGAACATTTTTTAATCAAACATTGATCATCATTCATCATGCTGCCTCAAGCCATCCACCGATGTCACAAAAGTTCCACAAGATACGAATCCCCTTTAAAGAGGAGAATTCAATCCACAACAGATGCTTTAAAAAGGAGATAATTATAGTTAGCAAAACTGGAACTCACCCCAAAAGATTGAACAACTTCAGATAGTCCAATAGAATTCGATCGGACAACTTGTGCTTCCAAAAGACCTGCTAACAACAACTTCCGCTCTAGAGCAACTATTGCCTGCAGAAACACCATGGTGAGACACTTAACTTCAAACTAACAAAACTTCACTATGTAAGAAACACCTTGATATTCACCTCATCTGTTTCCTCTGCCACCGACCTAAGACTTTTGTAAATTAGGACAGTCCCACCAGGCTTCAACACTCTTAAAATTTCTTCAAACAACAGATCACCAGGAAATTGGAGTGACGTGCTGATGGAAATGACAATATCTATGGATGAAGAATCAACTGGCAGCTTACCTGAGACAGGTCAACAATAAATATTATAGGTCTTTGATACCTACTTGATATAACTGTTTTAGAATAATAAAATGGAGAGGAAAAGGAATCAAAGTAAAATTGCAATGAAGAATCAGCTGTAAAATTATTCAATACTTGGAACATGGTATTGTTGTGTCATAACATCATTAAGCCTAAGTACCAACTGTACCAAAGAAATTTAAGATGGCAAAACACGTGTATGAGAGTTAAAGAAGGAATGATGACTAGGTGAAAGATTCTCAGCTGTGTGAGAAGGCTTACAGAAAAAGGATTCTTTAATGCAACCATTCCAGAATTATCCAACTCTAAATTCTTCTCCACGGGCCTTATCAAAAAATTTTCAAAGACCATAAATTTTGATTACTCTGTTTTATAGAGTTTATAATCATTAATCGTTTGAATTTTTCACCAATACTAATCACTGGAGTGGATTTCAATTAGATAGAACAATTTTCCCTATCTGCATCAGATGGATACATATAACTCATAACTCAAAGTACAGAAAAAACATACCAGATTATTTTTTAATATACAAGCAAAAATCTTTTATTCCATGATGTAGGTGGAACATGATCTGTAAGTAGGAAAATATTTAGTGAATGAACTGCATTTACCTTCTCCTGGGTTTTTCCTATTTTTGCATCTCGTTTATTACATAAGTGAGCTTTTTATGATTTACCACACAATAATTTAAGCATCTGCTACTGGTAAAAAAAAAAAAGGACAATATAGCAATGCCTACAAAATGGAGGAATAAGTGATGCAAATACAAGACCTTTACATACATGTACACTCACATACATCATGTGCATGTTTTCATGTGCCTTTTGACCACAAAAATAAACTTGAACACCAAAAATAAGAAAAAAAAACTGAGAAAATATTAAGGAAAGTACTTAGAGACGACGCTTGAGTGACGACTTGAGGATCACATTGCTCAGCTCCTTCATGACCAAGCTCTCTAACTGCATTTACTATTGTACTTACAGAAAGAAGTGTATCATCTGTAAATGCTAGTACAGAACTCTGTACCTTCTTTGTATCCTGTAAAAGTCAGCATTAAGAAACTTTTGCAACTTTTCCAACAAAGTGTTATCACGCAAACTACCCCATAAAAAAAACCCCACGCTGATACATTGAATTGTGAAAAATATCCAACCAAGACCCAAAAAAAAAAAAAAAAATGTCAATATAAGAAATAGATTACACAGTAAGAACACATATGAATAATTAGAAACAGATAGTCATGGATTCTGATGATAATTCATTAACAAAATTAAAAAAGATAGGGCCATTTTACAAAGAATTGTAACTTAAAAAACATACATAAAAAATTAGAATCAATTAAAAAATACTTACAAGAGAAGGGGGATGGGGGGAGGTGGGAATTTGACAGGACATAGAAGCAAATTCATACTCAATACATTATTGTACTTATGTTGCAAGTTATGAACATGTTACTATCATAGGAAAATGAAAACATCATAATATTCTATTTTTTGTTTAGTTAATCTCCCTTCATGTATTATCCTTAGCTAACTTGTAAAATTTTATCCCTTCTTGGTAGATATTGTTGAATTGACCCTGATTAGGTAAATATTCTTTTTGTTTACACCTCCTAGGAAAATGGCCCAAAAAGAAAGGAAAACTATAAAAGAGAGACAAATGTTATCCTAGTTCTCTCACAAATTAAACTCCAAGTAAAAGCAAAGTTTAAAAGAAAACTATGAAAGTGAATGTGCAAATTCAATCAAATCGTTCCTCAGATCTAAAATCATTTGATGCTTAATTGCTTATGTTGTGTAATTTTGGCAATGTGGCCAACAACATCCAATAAAATAAAAATAAAAAATCTACAAAAAAATCCTCAGCATACAACTTTTGGATCATAAATAAGGATCGCTGAATGCTGTACAAAACCTAAAAAATCATCTATGTACAACAAAAATAGTTTCTAGAACACATATAACAGATAGAATAGAAAACCAAACTACCTATCACACCATATTCAAAAGAGGGTTTTACCCAGTATCCATCCTAAGACTCAAAACCTATAAAAACTTGGTAAAGTTGGATTCATTCAATTGAATCCTCATCTATAATGGTTCATCACTATGTTGTGTTGATGATAGCAACCGGGATTTACAAATTTCATATAAAATTAATCATAGACTGGTCGAAGAGAACACCAAGAAGAGAACAGGTGGATTAGTTTATAAAGGCCAAGATGTAAAAGTTTATGCAAAGTAAAATTCCATAATTTTCATGTTAATAGCCCAAAAGATTTTTTTGAGAGAACAAGACAAACCAACTAAAGCCACCACTTACCCAATATTACATAAAAAGATGTTTAAAATCAAATTCCAAAATCAGAACCTGATTATCAAACATTATAAGAAAACCACGAATATTAAAAGAGATCTATTAAAAGAAAAAGAAGAAGAAGAAGCTAATAGGAGAAAGCCTTACCATGTTAAGAAGTCTTCGAAAACCTCAAGAAAGATACTCTTTGGCTTTTTTTCCCTTCCCTGAAAATAATCAAAACACAATAAAATTACAGTAGATAAAAAGAAAAAGATCAAACCCAAATTGAATAGTCAATACGGAGAATGAGAATCTGCAAAATTGTATGTATAACTTGAAATAACGTGAACTGGAGGATTACGACCTCGTAAAGGCGGTGAAGTAAAGAACGATTCGATGATCGCTCAGTTGATGACGTTGACTCGATGGCGATGTTTGTCTTAACTAAAGGAGGCGACCTGTAGGTTTGAGGCGGTGTGAGAAATGGAGAGAGTAGAGATGCAAAAAGGAGAGAATAGAGTCCAGCGCGAGCAATCGGGCGGTTCGGTTACGAACCGGGCCGAACCGAAAAATACAATTTTTAAGCTGACCGATCCAATGCGAAACTATTTGGTAACCGAATCTTACCAAACCGCAAATTCCGTAATAAGTAAAATAGTTTTAATCTTTACATCAAATTAAAATCCACAAGCTACAGTTGCCTTGATGCCTCTTCATAAATCATAAAGGCTAACAAAACTTTCTGTTCCAGCCTTAATTTTGCCTCCTTCTTCATCATCGTTTAAAGATGGAAGCTCCCATAAACCCAAATCAACAAAATGCCATGAACCTAAACCAACAATCTGCTGCTTTTCATCCTTCATTCCCTCGTCAATCTTCCATCATTACTACTTTTTGAGCCTTTTTCAATTGCAATCTTGCCAAGAAATGCCATAAACTCCATTTCAAGTGAAAAAATTTTAGAGATAAACCAGACTAATTAAAAAAAATGGTAAGATTATAACAAAAAAGAAAAGAAACGAAAGTGAAAAAAATCAAAGGGACAGAAATTAAAAAAATAAGAACTGGGTAGAACTTTAAATGCTATTCAAAAATAATTTTGATATATCACAGCAACCAATTTTTACACCAAACCCATCAAGATCAAATCTTTAACACAGCAAGTCCTCATTTAGCAGAGGAAAACTTTTGGTATTAGCTAATAGTCTGACCAAAACATGATATGAAATTGAAAGGAAAACTCACCGTCACCTTATATGCCTTCAACTTTAGGGACTTACTTTGTAATTGCAATTTGCAATTTGCAAGATGCAACACATTATAGAGAGCCAGAGCCGAGAGCCGAAGAGAGATGAGAGGGAGCTAAGCTTGAGAGTGCCGCCGCAATTAGGAATGAGACTGACAGATAATTGATGATTGAAAAATCAAAGAGGGAGTGCAGTTGCCAGTCGCACGCAGAGGGAAACTAAACGACTTACAAAGTCTAAAATTAAAACCTAGGTTAACAAATTAAAACTCAACTTTTAGCCCAAAACGACAGCAGTTACTCCGTTAACCGAACTTTCTTTTTTCCAAACCGAGACCAGACTGAAAAACCGAAATCCATTGAAAATTAAAAGCATATACGAACCAAAAACCAAATACCCGAACTACAGCAGTTCGGTGCGGTTTTTTTTTTTTTTTTTTTTTTTTTTTCTAAGTTTGCTAGTGTTGTGTTCTCCCTTTGAACTCCGCCCATAAATAGGATGGAATGGAACCCGATGGATATCCGGCACTCACCAAAGCTGAATTCAATTATAAATTACGTCTTTAAACTCATTTACAAATTCATCTTTAATATTCGAATTCATCTCAATTATTATAATTATTCATTTAAATATTCGAATCCATTTAATATTAAACATATTTTCTATTTTCATTTTTAAAAAATAAAAATTATAAATTTATTATTTTGACTTAATAAAAAATATAATATCTATTTATAATACCATTCTATATGATCTCCTATAATATATATATATATATATATATATATATATATATATATATATATATATTAATTGTTTTTACTATGAAAACTATTATAATTTAAAAAGATATTTATGCTAATTTCGAATTATTGAGTTTTCGATTATTCTTTTGGCAAGTATAATCAAATAGCATGAACTCGCAAAAGCTATAGTATTATTTTTTTTTTCAAAGATGGACATGTTTTGCCATGTGCAGTTAATTTGCCAACATCTCTGATTAGAATTGTCACTGTTAAATTAAATTTTTACAAATTGTATATAATTCTTGTCCTCTTCTTGTTTTATGTATAGGAAATTAAAACATAAACAGTATTTGTATAATTCACAAAATTGAGTGCGCATGTTTCAGAAAAAACAAGTAAAATTTCATAAAAGTCATAGCGAATTCAGATAAATCAACGCAAAACCCAGTTTAAAACCTAAGCTGTCACATCAAATAAACACAAGGCTAGCAGTAGAAGCTAACAAGAATCGGCAATGGATGTTCAAAGGAGTGAAATTTCAATGTTTGACGGTTTTATTATTACCTTCAAATTCTCCAAACTACTAGAAATCTCGCGCGACCAAGGGTTTCAAAAATGGCCTTCAGCGATTTTTTATTGTGTCAGAGTTTAATTTGAAACGATATGTAGACTTTAGAAGGGTCCGACCCAGCCCATTGTTACCGCTTATTTTTCGTAACTCTGATTCGATTTCTAATTTTTTTTTTTTTTCTCTCAATGAATTACACTTCTTATACTCTTAGTTTTACGGGATTGAGGTTTCTTACCACTTCAATCAATATTTTGTTAGTAGATTCAGTTTCTAATATCAAAACTTCTTATTGATATAAAAAGAAAAAAGTACATAGTTATTTGTAGGTTATTAATTAATCATTTTAATCCATGAAGTTTGTTAATTATTTTTTTTAATGCTTGTTAAGTAATTTTAATTTTGAGAATTGTGTTATCAACTTCGGTAGATTTTATGATGCACGAACACCTTAAAAGGACTAGCGTAGTGGTGTCGTATCAGTGTCGGACACCAAAACTCTTCGGAGACTCTCGAATAGGGGTGAGTACAGTTTGATTTGGTGCGGTTTGAAAAAATTTTCGAACCAAACCATTAATTACAGTTTATAAATTTTTTAATCCAAACTAAACCATTTAATCAATGAAATCAAATTAAACCAAACCGCAAAAAGCGGTTTGGTGCGGTCTAGTTTACGGTTTGATACCATTAAAATAATTTAATAATTATTATAATTGTAATTAAACAACATAATGAATTAATATATATTTTATAATATATAACAGTAAAAAAAATTATAACTAGCAAAAAAGTGCTATGTTATTTGATAGCATAAAGTATAAAATATCAATTTCTACAATTTAAATTTATAAAAACAAATAAGATTATATGTAAGTAATATTTATGATCTACCAAAGTATAATATACCAATAAGAATTTATTCAAAAAAAAAAAAAATTCTTTCAATACTATAACATTTTTTTTTTTTTGAAAGAGTCAATACTATAACATTAAAAACATAAGAAATGACACCAAAAAGAAGCTACCAGGTTCATGAGGTGTATTTCCAAAGTTTCAAATTAGATAAAACATAACAGTTAAATTAATACCACAATGACATCATAGGCTATCAATAATAGAAGGTCCTTGTGAAGATTTTGAAATATCTACAAAAAAATAAAATAAATCATGTTATAATTGAATATTTTAATAATTTATACATAATATATAAATAACATCAGCAAAAAAAAAGTTACTGTTATTTGATTTTTCTATCTCATCAAGATTTTCATCAAGATTCACTGGGTCTGAGGATGCCTAAAGCGAATCTTGTGTATATATCAGTGATACCACTATCTTAGGAGTCAAAGAGCTCCTAAATGAATCAAGAACACGACCTCCTATGTTAAATGCAGACACTGATGCGAGAGTGGATATTAGAATTGCTAGTACATCACGTGCAATCTGTGAAACAATAGGATATCATAGGCTAATAACCTTCCACCACTCCAAGATATCAAAATGATCAGTATGCTCTTCAAGCCCATCTTCTAGATGTTTATCCAATTCTATCTTATTACGACTTCCATGTTGTTGAGCTTTGAACTTCTTGAACAAAGATACCATTTTTGGTTGACTCTTTTGTGATGGTTGCTCTTCATTCATCTCACTCGACTTATTAATTTGAAAGTCAATACTTGATTGTCCACTTAAACCAAAGTTAAAATCTTTGTACTCATAAAATAAATCATATGAAGCCCCTCTCACTTTTCAATTTCAAGCATTTGATAAATTCCAAATTCTAAATATTCAAATTTATACCAAGGGTCAAATACCATTGGAATAAACAAAAACACATTAAGTTTTTCTGGATTTTCCCAATATTTGTAATACTTTTCTTTCATTTTTTTGGCCATTCCAGAAAATCTAATATCATTTGTAGCACACCATTCCTTTAAAAGACAATCAATGTTGCTAATTCTTGAAATTAAAGATTGGAAGTAACAAACAATGAGCCAAAAAACATGCAAAGTGAGATCATAAAAATATGGAGTTCCACCTCGTAGGAACATCAAGACATAGCAAACTATTGCCATTTATTTTTTCCTCTTCGACACACAATTTAAATTTTTGCAATCTAGATGGTGATTGTCTCACATGTTTTTTGAGATTTTAAATATATTTAATTATAAAATATTTGATAATAATAATCATTCAACTAAAATATAAACAAAAATAAAATTCTAGATGTTCTCTCCTTTCATCTTTCAATTTTTCTTTTTTTAAAAAATTTTAGAATTTTATTTTATTTTTCTACAATTTGATTGGATCTTAAATATATTTTTAAATTTATGTACAATTATTTTAATTAATATATAGATTATTATGAGTTTGAAATTTAAATTATTTTATTTCATTTAATTAATTAATATTTTTAAGTTAATTACATTTAGATGGTATAAGTAACTGGGTGGGAAGTGCAGATTAATGACTAGTTTAATAATATTAATTAGGTCTAAATTTTTTTTTTTTCAGAAAAAATATTGTTTAGATTTATAGTTTGTGTATTTGAATGTAAACATTTCATCTCTGGAGAAGGAATAGATCCATACTTCGAGGTCAAAACTTCTTTACGGTACATTTAATGATTGTTCATCTTTTAAATTTATACTTTATTGGGTATGTTTTTGAAAAACTGCTTTATTTTTATAGCATTGAATTAAAAAGATAAAATATTATTACCAAATATATTGTCAAATATTTAATAAAATATTTAAAATATTTAATCTCTTTTCTTTGAAAATAGACTCCATTTTGGGAATTATAAAATAATAAAAGAGGATGTCATAATATGGGGCTAATGATTATTTGAATTTAGTATAGAAATTTTGAGGAAAGATTAATTTAAAATGATGAAATATTAATTCTACCAAAAAAAATGAAAATTATAAATGTGGAAATATTGGGATTTCTAATAGGTCATTAATAAAATTTAAATATCTTAAAATAATCTTAGTAATGACTAATTAGAAAATTATATTTTTTTAGTTGATTGGATATAATTTACTAAAATTATTTTTTAAATAAATACATATAGATAATTAAGCATTTCAAAATTTTTTAAGTTTTCTCTTTTTCAAATTTATTTTTTAATAAATATATATGATAATTGACATTTGAAAATTTTTATATTTAATTTTTTAAATGTTTGATTATATTTTTATTATAATTTAAAATATTTTAGGAGTGAGATAAAAAAATAAAAAAGTATATTTTTTGTAAATTCTTTTTACTTATGTTTGTATAATTTTGTTGGAAATTTTTTAAAAGAATAAATTTCCACATAGAATATATATAATTAAACCTTTCAAAATTTTTAAATTTTTACTTTTTATAATTTATTTTTAAATAAAATAAACATATGTGTATGTATATACACATTGCTGTTTTATTAATTAACCATTATATTCACGTTAATCTCACATGAAATTTTAGTTTAACATTATAAAAATCTAAATAATATAACAAAAATTGAATGAATATAAATAACGAATATAGTCAACGTGCAATGCACGTCATAAAAAGACTAATCTTCTATAATATATATAAAAGTACGAATGGAGAGAATATTGGGTTTCCAAAACGCCCTTGCATACTTTTAATTTTATTTGTTAATTAAAAATATCATTAAGGATATTTTAGTCATATTTTAATTAGGAAACTTTTAATTTTATTAGTTAAAAAATAAAGGTAATTTAATTTTGATTGATTTTGTTAATCTAATTCAATTAAGAAATTTAATCTAATTCTAAATAAGAAATTATTTATCAATTAATATTTATAACGTGCAGCTAATATTAATTTACTATAACGTTATATTACTGCCTATTTAAATACAAGCTTATATACACCTTATACTATATATTAATAGACCAGTGCTTATCAATTAATGTCGTGTTTTTGGTTTTGGTTTTGGTTTTGGTGTTATCAGTTGGGTTAATTTCATGTTTTTATGAGTTAATGCACAGTTTCCAATGTGTTTTCCAATGAATTTTTTTATATTTTTTAAAGATTCGTGATAAGGAGTGAGTTTAAGCAATCTAGGTTATATTTTTCAAAACGGATAAAGAAAAGGTTGCTAATCCGTTTGTAAAGCCTTTTGCCAACTCTTTGCAACTGAAGGTCTCTGCCTTAGGTTATAATTTGCAACGGATAATATCCGTCTCTAAACATAATATTAGTAAATAAAACTGTATTAAAAATTCAAATATATATTTTAATAATTATCCAATCAGATATTCTTGTTATATTAATAAAGAGTTTCTATTTTTATTTAAATTAAGAATTTTAATTTATAATAATAGTGGTATATATAAAAGTAGGAATAGGAAAGAGAAATGTTGGGATTAATCAAGATACTCTTATTAAATTTAGAGATGAAAAAATAATTTTAAATATTTTAATTTTATATTTGAAAAATTAAAGAATAAATAATTAAAAATTAAAAATTTGGTGAAAATCATTAAAGAATATGTTGCTACCTATATGAGAAATAAACCCTAGAGAGAAAAAAAATAATAGAATTTAAAAACTCTCATTACTACTTTTACTGTGAATCTATTTCTATAGACTAATATAAATAGTTTGTTTAATGAACTTCGACTAATTTTTTTAGACTCTTCTAAGCTTAAAGAAAAAAAAGTTTCTTCTAATGAAATGATGGAATGCATAACCTCTCAAATCAAGACATATATTACTTATTAGGCGACAATGAGGATTATATTTTAATGGATGTATTTTATATGTTCTAAAATAGTAAATACAACTAGTATCAACGAGTATAAATAATGTGCACTGCTCATTAAAAAATACTAATATATATAAAAGTACGAATAGGGACATTGGGTTCCTAAAATGCTCCTACATACTTTTAATTTTAATGATTAATCAAACATATCATTAAGTATAGTTTGGTCCTATTCTAATTAGGAAACTTATAATTTTATTGGTTGATTAAAAATACCATTAACTTAGTCCCATTTCAATTTGAAACTCTTAATTTTATTGATCGATTAAAATTATATAATGATTTTTAATCAGATTGATAATATTAATTTTTCATTTGAATTTAAATATTATTCAATTAAACATTTTAAACTAGAAAATATAAAAAACACACCTTATCGTATAGGTTATATTAAAAAATGTAAAAAACCAAAAATTAAAAACGTAATGATTAAGAAACCATATTATATACATTATATTAGAAACTTAAGGATTAATTTGAGTAGTATAGTTGAAGTATATATTTTATTACAATTGAACCATACATTAATTGAACATTCTAAATATATATATATATACACACTAACTAAAAAATTAATTTGAGTAATTACTATTCATTATTCATTATTATTAATTTGAAACTTTGTATTCAAACGTGATTGGTACTTAATTAATTTTCTAATATTGTTTTGGGATTTTAAATTAATTGATTATTAGCTTAGTTTTTTAAATTTAATTGGCATATATATAATTAATTAATTGCAAATTTAATTTTTTTTTGTTGGAGTAACACTACAATAACCACTGAAAAATAAAATAGAACAAATATTTGGTGAATATTTTCTTATTTTATAATAAAATTAATAAATTTAGTAAATTGTTATGAATCTTTTCTTCGATTTTTGAATTTGCAAATATTTTTATTCAAATTTGTAAAAAAAAATATATATATAAACATGGAAGAAAAGTAAAAAGTAGTACATTTTTTATTATTAATTTTTTATGATTTTTTTATATTTTATCTGTGGGATTAATTATTAAAATAATGATAAACATGATTTTGATAAATAATAAAAAAATTATAAATAAAACAATAAGTACCTACATTGAGAAAGCACACATGCAATTTATATTTTTAAATATCAGTATATATCTGTCTATAATTCTATAATGAGAGCAACATCTCTCTGGGGAGAATTTAAATCTGATTGGTTATGTTAATTTTCTATTTAATTTTAAATTATATTTGATAAAATAAGATTTTTTTTAGAAGAAAAGAAAGATATTATATTTTATACTAAATAATATATATATTAAAAATGGTAAGAATATAAGAATTTAATTTGATAAAATAAGAAATTATATAATACATTAGATATAGTAAGAATATAAGAATTCAATAAAATAAAAATTATATTGTACACATTAAACATAATATATTTTAAATCAAACTAAAACCATATATCATAATTAATAAAGCTATTTCAAATGAAATTAACTATATTTATTATAATAAATATTTTTTAATTGGCACATTAAAAAATTCTATTATAAAGAATAAAAAGTGTTATGAAGATGGATAAAAAAATACGGTAAAATTCAATAATGATAAACTACCTCTCATTTTAGTTGGCTAACAAATAAAATAAAAAATTATCATTAAATTCTTCTATATTTTCAAAGATTCAACATTAACAATAATCATTTAAACATTGCAGAGAATCTGTGTTCTGAATTTCAAAGGACATTATGGTGCCTTTAAAGCATAATTATAAATTCGTATACTTTATAAAAGTTAGCAATTATAAAAATTACATAATTAAATTGAATGAAAAGAATATGATTACTTATCTTAATCTCAATAACTTACTATTTATTTAATTGTTTTCTGCAAATATAAGCAATACAAATAGGCCAAAACAAATGAAGTATTGTATAAAAGATAAATTACTATGGGAAAAATGAGTACAATGTCAACATTATTTTTTATAAACGTTAAGTTGATAACAACCAGTAGTATTGGTGGTAAGTCTAGGAGTTGCAAATCAAATCATACAAGACAAAATAATAAGGTGAAAAAAAAAAATAATGTAACTTTCTTTTATTTTTTTCCAACAAGTACAATTAAGTTCAAAATGAAAATACTTTTTCATTGATAGCAAATACTTTTTTTTAATCACTCATTTATATTTACAGTCAGATATCTTTCTATTGGATTGAACATATTTAGAGGATTGCATTTGATAAGAATATCTCAATTTTTATCCCCTAAAAATTAAAAAGAAAGCATTTAAGAAAAGTCCTAAATTTTTAATATTCTTAGAACAGAATTAGGAAAATGCACAAAAATCAAATAAAAAGAAAGTAAATATATAGTCCCAATTTCTAAAGTTCACATATACGATTAACACTCAACCATCAAAATTAGAGTTGAATTCAAAAGAAAAAACAAGTGCAAACATAGATTTATATATATCAAAACTATAGATCCTAGCGTTTGGGGTACTAATCGAAGGAAGCAAAAGAAGAAGAACAAAGATGATGCCAGAGGCTACAAATAGTTTTAAAAGAACCGGTCCCAATAACGTTATTAATAGTCTATATTTTACTTTTTTAGAAAAATATATTAACTTTAATAATATATCTTTTTGTTTTTTTGTCAATTATAACTATAAAAGTTATGTAATTATTGATTTTTTTATTTTTTTATTTCATGAATACTCTTATATTTTTAGTAATATAAATTATTTACAATATTATAATTTGTAACAAAAATTAATAATATATATTAATAAAAATTTATATATATATATTAAATTACTACTAAAATGTGTATAAACACACGAGTATAAATAACGAGTACCAACAACATACAACCCATATTCACAAAAACTAGTTACTAATAAATATTGACATTAAATAATACTATTCAATTTCTTTTTGGGGTTGTAAAAGGGAGGTAAGGCTCAAAAACAAATTTAAACCACACGATATATATATATATATATATAATCTTAAAGCAAAAAAAATTCTTTAGAATTTGACTTGGTGCTCTCTCTATCTATCAAGCATTCCTATTT
This sequence comes from Jatropha curcas, assembly GCF_041381405.1. NCBI lineage: Eukaryota > Viridiplantae > Streptophyta > Magnoliopsida > Malpighiales > Euphorbiaceae > Jatropha > Jatropha curcas. The sequence continues at coordinate 21,626,841 of NC_143153.1, forward strand.
CTCTCTTTTTACAAACTTGTGGGTTTTTTTTTTTTTTTTTTTTGAAATTTTGATTGGATGATTTTTTAAAGAACGTTTTTATAATAATAATTAACCAAATATATATTTAGATGTAATCATCATTTTTTTAAAAAAATTCTAATCTCTAACTAATCGGATGTTTTTATAATAATTAATTAGTGTAAATTTAGAGATAATTAATATTCAAAAAAAAAAAATATCTAATTAATCGGATGTTTAGTAGTACAATGGTTTCTTTTAATAGGATCTCTAATACTAAGAATGAAGGCAGGCTGATCATTGGAGTGATATTTCAGATGTCATGCACGAGTGTTTATCATTTTATCCCTTCTTTTGATCAAGTAGTCTCTAAGAGGTCAGCAATCCTTTTCTTTTTCATTCGTAATAATTAAAACTTAAGTTGCTTTTATCATTTATAATGTGGCTGTTTGATTGACCAGTATGTTTTGATTTTGCATTCAGGAATCATCACATTAATGTTGATGTTAGATTCATAATTGTATCTCTATTTTGTGTATTTTGTTAACTCTTCAAAGGTGAATGAAGACTTCTGTCATAGTTGAGCGAGCAAACATACAATTTCAGTTTTTACTTAGCAAGACTCGTGAAACCCAATTTCAGTTTATAACGCATTTACCGTTGAATCAAAAAATCTAATTTCATTTTCATACAGATTTCGTTTTTCGTTTTCCATTCTATAACTTTATTACTTCTTTTTCATTTTTGGTTTTGTTACTTCCTTTTTCATTTTGTTGATTCATTTTCTGTTTTATTATTATTATTATTATTTTTGTTGAAGGAAACTTTGATGCCGTTTGTGTGTACAGGAGTGTGACATGAATTCATTAAGGTTAAGTTTGAAATTATTGATTTATTTTTAACCAAAAATGATATTTTTTTAATTTCTAATCTTTCTGGCATTTGTTATGACGCCCCTTATAATTATATGCACTATATTCTAAAATAAATCACTGCTTCTTGAACATTTTAAATTTATCATATCTAAAAGCATACATTCTATAATCTATATTATTGAAATCTAAAACAATAAATATTTAAAAAATTAAAAATTAACAAAACCTAATGTCATGAAACGCGAATCACATTAATCTCCCACAAAATAATTCATCTTAATCTATTAAAAAATAACTAACCTTCAATTTCACCTCAAACTTTTGAGTAATTAGAATTTCACTCTTAATCGATCTTTGTATTCTGAGCACCCTGAACTATCAACTTAATTGCAATTACACCCTAATTTGAAGGGATAATTATATTTTTGGTGTCTCAACTTTTACTTTTTTCTATTTTCGTGTCTTAATGGAAAACAATAATGATTAAATGTCTAAATTTGTAAAATTTTGTAATTAGGTATCTCCGAGTGATGTGGCAAACCAGAAAAATGACTCTACACTTGTGAGACCCAACTTTTATGACATGGCAGCTGACTTGGTAACAAATTGCTGGATTATTTGCCAGAGTAATCCGTTGCTGAGATGAAATTGGTTCTTAAATTTCCATTATGTCCTCCATTTACTACTTTCTAACAAACGCATCCCCTTTCTTCTAAGAACAATTGATGAAATCCCTAAAAAATCATCCTAAGCCATTAAAAAAAAAAAAAAAAAACGACAAGAACAAAAATTACATAGAGCACAGAAAATCAAATGATAGAACAATAAAGCTAAAGAACCATAAATATCAAAACATCTAGGACGAGCAAACTAGCTAACAAATTGCTCTTAGATTCTCACAAACACAATAACTTAACACAACTAGATTGAGACTAAAGGATAGATGAATTAAGTATCAGAGGCAAGCCTTGCCATACCATACCACACTAGTTTCACCCTGCCATGGGCTCATCAGGGAAGCGGCCCAGCTCTCGACCAGTTGTGCCCCACGGCACAATACCCCGCCTGCATACAGACTTTGCATGGGGTAAGGGCCACTAGGGTAGAACTCTCCTTAATCGCTAAGCCGCCCCAATCCACACAGGTTGAAACGCAGCTAGGTACGCTCTTCAATGATGGCCTAACACGGTCACGGAATTTGTCCGTGACAAACGGGTTACTTGGCAAATAGTCCAGTAATTTATTGCAACTCAGCTGCCACATCATAAAAATTGGATCTCACAAGTACAGAGTCATTTTTTCGGTTTGCCACATCATTCGTAGACACTTAATTGCAAAATTTTACAAATTCATACATTCAATCAATGCTGTTTTCCATTGGAACACCAAAATAGAAAAAAAAAGTGAAAGTTGAGACACCAAATGTATAATTATGCCTTATTTGAATTAATATCCAACTCATTAATTTTGCATCTTAAAATTGATTCAATTTAAAATCAAATACTCAATCTTGATTTTTTAATTTGTTATATGAATTATTGGATTTGATTTTATTATTTATTGTTTAAATATTTAGGTTTAGAGCCCATTTTTTCATTATTTTAATCAAAATTTCAACATTTGTTTACTTTTAGGATGCAATTGTAACAAATCTACAAGTTCAGGGTGTTGTAATTTACTTTTGGAGTGCAATTACACTCTAAAAGTAAATTATGGTGTAATTGCAACTAGGTTAATAAGTTTAAGGTGCTCAACGTATAAGGGTTGATTTAGAGTGAAATTGTAATTACTCGGAAAGTTCGAAGTAAAATTGAAGGTTAAGCCTTTAAAAAAAAAGAGATAACTACTAATTATAGTCCTTATGTTTTTATCAAATACACTAGTAAGTATGTCGATTTTCAAAATTATACTATTTAATCCCTGCATTATAATTATGTTATACTATTAGGCCTAACTGTTAGTTTTCTCATTAAGTGGTTGTGAAATATCAAAAACTCTCTTAAGAAGAAGGACTATACATGGAATAAATAATTTAAAATTATAAAAATTGAGGTCCTCATTAATGTACTTCACCAAACCATAAGAACTATATAGTAATTATATTTAGGATTACTTTTGACATTTCATGATTACTTAGCAGAAAAACTAATGGTTGGATCTTATAGTGTAATTGGATTGTAACGTAAGGACTAAATAGAATAATTTTAAAAACTAAGATCCATATTACATATTTGAACAAAATCTAAAGAATATATAGTAATTACCCCTAAAAAAATTCAACACAGTTGTATGTCTACTAAATATCTCACTAGTTAAATTACTCACACTATCCCAAAAAAAATAGTTCATTTTCCCTTTTTGGTTTGTCCCAAAATATAGTTCATTTGCATTTTAGTTAATCATGAAATCGTCTATTATTTCCTTTTTAAATTTTATATTATTTTCATAACCTTCATTAATTCTTACTTGTTAGTCCAATATAATAAATGCTCATGTGTTATTTAAGATGGATATAATAGAAAAGTTATATGAATAAAATTGTCCTTTAACCATAATAATTGCTGCTTTCTTAATCTATGTGAAAATAGAAAGTGAACTATATTTTTGGAACGAAGGGAGTATTATAATTTGAGGTAGATAGTATGTATGAAATAAAGGCTAATTTGGCCCATGAACTTGTTTAGGGAGACCAAAAAGATAAAATTTGACATTTTTTGTCATTTTAATTTTTGAATTTGTTTAAAATAATTAAAAAGATCATATTTAATATTTTGGTTCAATTTAATCCCTAAATTTATTTAAATTTTTCTGTAATTTAGCGAATTGAATTAATTTATGTACTAAAAATACACAGATCAAATTTTTCCGACGCTTCTAACTAGAAGTTTAAAATCTATAAAAACATAATTTCTTTTAACACAGTAAATTTAGCATACATATAGTACAACTTCAAATGTTCAATATGAGAAATGTATGGATTTTGTTTTTGAGAATTAGAAATGTACGGATTTCATGTACAATACCCGAGTAATAAAAATCAATTTAAAATATTCAATAATACATATATTTGAACTCAAAATTATTAGTCAAGATAAAAAAGAATATAATATATTTCATATATTGTTTTCCTACATTCCACATTTAATTAAATATTTTTAACAAATTATACAGTCTGATCCCGATTATAGTCTTAAATACCTATAAGTACATTGAAGAATCAGTTGCTAAATTGATCCGAAATATTGAATATAATCTTTTTAATTATTTTCAATAACTTGATAGGTTAAATCGATTCAAAATATTAAATCTCATTTTTTTAATGATTTTAAATAATTTTGAAAATTAAATTGACCCAAAACAAATTAATGGGCCACGGTTAGCAAGTATTGTACAGGCACAGCATTGTAGTTTGTCCTTGTTTGGATTGATGACTTTTTTCTATTTACTATTTATTTATTGTAAACCCTACAGCTCCTCCTCACCAATCACAATCGTCTCAACCCGGCCGCCCGTCTCTCTTCCCCAGTATTAGAACTGCAAAATCCCCTCTCTGTTACCATGTCACAATAAAACAGAATCTCTCTCAATTTCAAGTCTGGTCTCCTCTTCGGTCTTCAAATCTCTAAACCGAACCTTACGTGTAATTTATTCTCCTCTTTTTAATTTCATGTTTCTGTTTTGTTTCATTGCTTGAAACTCAGTGTTTGTTTCTGCAGAAAGTCCCACGAATAGGTCTATGATATACACAATATCATCTATCTGGTGTGGTTCCATTCCCAGAATCACACTGTATAGGTGGCAAAAGCAATTAGTTAAAAGCAATTTTAATTTGATCCTTGATAGAAATCGCTCACCATCTTTTGTGGAATTTAATATTTGATACTGTGAATTGTTCGTCTGTCAAACCGGATGGAATTGTTTCGATTTTCTCTAAATTATTCAATTAATACTTGAACTAGTTGCTTTTGCCCCCTACACCATGTGGCTTCTCGGTACCTTCCTAGGTGTAAAATTTTCAAGCTACCTTAATTAATGAGTTTGGTAGATTTGTTGAAGCTATGGACTTGTTCGATGAGATTGTTGCAAAAGGTATCAACCTGATACTTATACCTATTCTGTGATCTTTCTATGCAGAATTTCAGGTTCCTTTTTTCAGGTTCCCATTATGTTCTTTGACTGTCTGAAATTGTTTCTTTTTCTTAGTTTAATAATCTTATATGACGTCTAGAATTGGAGAACGCTATTTTACTTTTAGTTGTCAAAAGATTGAAATTGGTATTCATTATCTAATCAATATAGTTTATTGTGCCTATATGTATATATATTCATATGTTCGTTTTTTTGGCAGAGAATGGATTTGAACTTGTAATCTGATTACTGTTCATTTTTTTCTTATTAATCTATGGTTGTATACGTGTTTCTGACGAGGATTTCACAACAGAAAAGCAGAAAATCCTATGGAAAGAGTGCTTGCAGTTCCTCTTTTCGTGCATTCAATAGTAAAAATATTGGAAATGAGTAATCAAATTATTACTATGTTTATTTTCATAGGTAATGAAAGGAGTTTTTTTCAATAAGATTTTCTTATTGGATTTTCGCAGATTCCCATCACTGATAGAAAATGGTAACAGGTGCTTTTCTTCTACAGCATCAAATACCTATGATGGAGTAGCATTCTTTTGTTCATCTGTAGCATCACAGATTATTGAGCCAGGTAATATCATTATTACTTTTTTAGTAAAAAATGATTTATTATAAATTCAAAGTTCTCTTTGTTAATGGAAAAAAATTAAGGAAAAAGGATAAGCAACTCATTTTTTTTCACATGTAGCCTTGGGCTCTGGATTAACTAATCTTCAGGAATTTAATGAGGGGAAACAATATGCTTTTTCCCCAAATCAACATCATAGTTGTGAAAAGCGCACCTAAGGCACAGGTCCTTGAGCCTCAGGAGCAGAAAGGCTGGCGACCTTACTGAGGCACAGGCCTCTTGAAAAAAGCCCTCTCCTAGGAGTTTAGGTGCAAGGCACCAAAAAAAAAAAAAAAAAAAAAAAAAACGCACAGCTAAAGAAATAGAATATATTGGTAGATTTGCAGAAGGAAAAACGTAGCTCCACTTTGATTAACAAAAGAAAGCCCCCAATTAGATGATTTAAATTAGTTAAAGCCTTCACAAAAAAGTCTTCTCCTCCAATTTAGCAATTGATTAACATAAAAGAAAAATGTCCTTCAACTGTTTTCATTTTATTTCTCAAATTTTCTTCTCTCTCAATTTGATTCTATTGGGATTTTAATTGATCCCGAGTGGGGCCCACGGAAAAATACCGGTGGTAAAAGTAAAATAAAATTACTAATACTACATATATCTCCAATAATTTCGTATTGGATATTGACGATCGAATCCACTAGAAATAATAACCACGATAAAAATTAAATAATTACCGTAAATGTCAGATGAAAAATAAAGAAACTGAGATTTACGTGGTTCACCCTTCAACTGTTATGGGCTACGTCCACAGAACAAAAACTCTGAATAATTCTTTCACTAAAAACAGTGACACTCTAAGTGTTTTCCAAAAACACTCCAAAAATTACAATCCTCACTATTTTCTCTCTTTTCCAATTTTAAGAACCCTTTCCTAAAATTTTCTACACTTAATTGTGTATTCCTATTCCATTTGTTTTTGTGCGTTTAGGTTGAAGAAAACTTCTCCTATTTATAGGAGAAGTGAATGCGTTAATCAATGCGTTTGCGCAATTAACGCATCCATTTTCATTTTGTAGGTGAGCCTTCTTTGAACTTTTAAACAAAATGTGTTTTTCTCCTTTTTTTTTTCTTCATTCAAACGTGTGTGGGTTCCACATGTTGGAGGGATCCCACAACAATTCTCCCCCTCCTGACCATATGGTGGGACTCTCCATTCCTGCCGCTTTGACGCACAGTTCGAACTTCTCCTTCGGAACGACCTTTGTAAATATATCCCCAGTATTTCTTTCTGTGTATCCTATTTCTATTTTTTCGCTGCGTCTCTTAATTCTTTGAAAGGGCCCAACAAGTGGTATCAGAACTGATGCCCAAAAATTGGTATCAAAGCTGATGCCCAACAGATTCAACAATTGGTAGTCTTCCATTCTGCTTTAATACCAGTTGTTGGGATTATAATTGATCTCGAGTGGGGCTCGCGGAAAAATACCGATGGTTAAAGTAAAATAAAATTACTATTACTATATATACCTCTAATATTTCGTATTAGATATTGACGATCGAATCCACCAGAAATAATAATCACTGTAAAAAATTAAATAATTATCGTAAATACCATATGAAAAATAAGAACACCGAGATTTACATGATTCACCCTTCAACTGTTATGAGCTACGTCCACGGTATAAAAACACAAAAACATAGAATAGGAATACACAATTGAATGTAGAAAATTTTAGGAAAGTTTCTAGAATTGGGACAGAGAGAAAATAGTAAGGATTGTAATTTTTAGGGTTTTTTTTGTTAAACACTTAGAGTGCCACTATTTTTGTAATCTCTTTTGTAATAGTTGTGGGGTTCCTCCAACATGTGGGACCCATACACATTTGAAAAAGAAAAAGAAAATAAACACGTTTTTTGTTTATTTGGCAAAGAAAGAAAAAAAAAAGGAGAAGATTCAAACGTGTGGGTGAAGAAGAAAAAAAGGGAGAAAAAACACATTTTGTTTAAAAGTTCAAAGAAGGTTCACCTACAAAATGAAAATGGATGCATTAATTGCGCAAACGCATTGATTAACGCATTCACTTCTCCTATAAATAGGAGAAGTTTTCTTAAACCTAAACACACAAAAACAAATAGAATAGGAATATACAATTAAGTGTAGAAAATTTTAGGAAAGAGTTCCTAAAGTTGGGAAAGAGAGAATAGTGAGGATTGTAATTTTTGGGGTGTTTTAGAGAAACGCTCAGAGTGCCACTATTTTTGTAATCTCTTTTGTACCTACTATTTTTAGTGGAAAAATTATTCGGGGTTTTTGTCCTGTGGACGTAGCACATAATAGTTGAAGGGTGAACCACGTAAATCTCGGTGTCTTTATTTTTCATCTGGCATTTACGGTAATTATTGAATTTTTATCGCGGTTATTATTTTTGGTGGATTCGATCTGGAGGTATATGTGGTAGTAGTAATTTTATTTTACTTTTAGTATTTTTACGCGGGCCTCATTCTGAATCAGTTAAAATTCCAACAACTGGTATCAGAGTTGATGCCCAAAAACTGGTATCAGAGCTGATGTCCAACAGATTCAACAATCAACTTCTACTTCCTTCTCTCTCAAATCCAATAGCTTCAATTATAAGTTGTTGTGCTGCAAATTTTATGCTGATTTGTGTTGCTGAAATTTAGGCTAATGGTTATTACTTTTAGTTTAGGGCTGTTGAAGTTATGATTTATTTAAAGCCATGGTTATGATTCTCGACATCTTATTATGCATTACTTTTAATTATATTTAGATATTCCAAGTATTAAATAGTGTGATTTAAGATTTTATATGTTTTATATTATTAATATGAATTTTTTTTTGTTCAGTTTTAGAATTATTTTATATTTTTCCAAATTTTTATTTATTTTTGTGCCTTACCTCGCTCGGGCGCATGCCTTCGCCTTGTGCATTCCGCGTAGGCTCTAGGACCCTTTAGTGCACCTTGCGCCTTTAACAATTATGAGTAGACGTGTCTTTGACTCTCTCATTGCCATCTTGAGTGCTTAATATGTGCAAATTTGACAACTTTATATAGACACAATAGTTTCATTTGGAAGATTGAAGTATCACTTGGTTAAAATTGTAAATATATATAAGATAGAAGCTGGAAAATGAAAATTTTGATGAACATAATCACAAGTTTAATTTACTTCCCACATAATTAAAGCATCATTAAAAATTGAAATATAATTTAGTTTACATAATTAAAGCATCATTGAAGATTGAAATATAATTTAATATACATTATTAAAGCATCATTGTAAATTATATATGAGATTGAAGTTTTTTACATCAATTTGTTTTTCAATCTTTTATTTAGGAAAATTGCATGGAAAGTTTTAATTTGTGCTCATTTAACCTTCCAACCGTCTTTGATTATTGAAAATGTAGTTTAAATATCGCGCAATTTTTCAAATATTCGAGCGAATCCATAAGGATTACTTTCATTGTAGTCAATCTCAAAATTTTGTGTTCAGTTTCTATTCAAATTCTATTTTAATTAGCAATCAAATCACCTATATGAGCACATTTTTTTTCAACGAAAATTGATGTAAAAAACCAAAATTTCAAAATTTCTTCACGTTAAATACTCATCTATACCTTTGTGTGCCACTATCTTGAGAATTTTCACACTAAAAGCTTCACAAAAGACTAAAATAAGAGTAAGATAGATTTTTCATATTGGCATGATTTTTAAAGTTACCAAATTAGGTAAAATTTCCTTTATGAAAAGAACACCCAAAATAGAGAATGGAGTGAGTACAAAATTTAGAGGAAGATTATACAAAAATAGGGAAAGATATGATTGTTGAGAGGGCATTAAAAATATGCGTTGGCACGAGGTTTGAATGTCAACAATGTTAAAGTAGGCATGGCCACTGGTTGAATTTGAACTGAAATCGAACCATACCGTACTGTAGATAAATTGGTTTAAAGTTTTGAATCGGAACCGGCGATTCGAGGGTTAGTTAAGGTCCATGTAAATGTTAAATTTTAAACTTGAATCGGCCCGGTATCGACAGTTAATTGGCGATTTTGGTCCGGTTCAAATTGAAAGCCTTTCATTTTTATTTTAAAAATTATAATCACTTAGCCTATTTTATAAAATTTAATATATAATTATATTGTTTATTACAAATGGGAGTTTAACATTTTTTCCTTTTAAATATTTTACTTATTTCAAAATTACATTGTTTGAAGCATTTTAAAATTTTTCTTATAATTTATTTAATTAATAACATTTAGACAAAATAAAATGATAATTTATTCGATTATTTTATAAAATTAATTAATTTTATTACTTATATGATTAGGAGCATTCTCAAAGTTATTAAAATAAAGTTACCAACATTTTTTTTTTAAATTCACATTAATTTTTTCAGAAAAAAGATGCCTTAGAATCGAATTTTTATTTTTATTTTTTTTAAAATTAATATATATGTTGCTAGAGACCGGGATTTAAGGGTCGGTTCAGGTTCAATATTTTAAAAATCTTGAACTGCTGGTTTCATGAACCGAAACTAACGGTTCAATGAACCAGCCGTGCTTTTTTTTTTTTTGTGCTGAAATAGAAAATGAGGTGCACCATTGCTTCCATTTCTTTATATGTTGTTTCACTCCTGTTCCATTTTTTTTTTCCCAAAATCCTAAAAGGCTAAAATTAAACATTTATTATACAATTAGAACACATTGCATCTTATCTCGGAGATTTTAACTTTTTAGAAATGCTTATTTAGTTTAGCTTGGTTTCTACATCTTAACCGGTGGTGGAGCTAGACTTCACGTGTTGGGTGCTATTTCTTTTAAAATGAAATATATATATATATATAAAATTTTAGAGAAAAATTTGAATTTTGAATGATCTTGAGAGGCTAATATGAATATTTTATTTAGTATATAAAAAAATAAATTTTAAAAAATTGGGAGGCCCCGGATCAAGGCTCTATATATATCTCCTCTAATCTAAGCATTCAGTATTTTCAATTATGAATGGTTCAGTTCAGCTAGGTGGAACTGAATGTTCACTCCTAATTGATAGAAATGTACATTGAATAGGGATAGAGTATAAAAATATATTGATTATCATCTTCTGAAAATGAGAAAATGGATCTACTTTTATAGAAACATATTTTTATAAGATGAAATAGTTTGCATAAACTTTAATGAAATTGTAAGAAAGAGCCTCTGTTTCTTAACACGTGTTGGGAAAAAAAAAAAAAATCAACTTAGGATTCTAACAAGAGTAAAAAATGAAGTTACGAGATAGAAGTATTAGAATTAAAAATTAATATTTTTGCATTTTAACCTTGTGGCACTCTATAATTTAGGGGGGACTTATCATGCCTTTCTAATTATACAATTCAATAATAAGTTAGCCCCTTGCCACATGAGCAAAGAAAGCCTGAAATACAAATTATGGGTAAGTTTCGAAAGTTTCTCTTATGCTAAACATTAATAATTTTTTGTTGTAACTGATGCAGGATGTTATGTTCTTGCAGAAAGTTAGCTCTTGTAATTACTTTCAGTGGCTTGATGGACCTTGATAGACCTCAGCCTAAGCCGTTAAGGGTATATTCCAGAAGGTCCAAAGAAGAGCCCAAGATCAAAATGGGGATTGCTGCCTTGGGAATTAAGGGAGACACATCAGCCACACCAATGATTAGGACACCTGTCCAAATTCAGTTACAAACAAGGGGGTGATCGTGTATATAGTACAGCAGAGGCAAGGAGGAGGCATCGGATAAAAATATTCCTTTTTCATTTGTATTGTTGGAGAGCTACTGCAGGCTCTTGGCTTGATTCTTAGGATTCAAGAGTTTTCCCCTTTTGTTCTAGTTTCTGTTTTCTTTCTTCTTCACTTTTAACATCTGAAGATTGTAACCTGTTACACTTGACTCTGAATTAAAAATACAGATTTCTTCTTCTTCACTTTTTTTTTTTTTTTGGTTATTTCCTTACTCTATCAATTTGGTCCGACCTGCTCCTGGATTCCAATGACTACTACGCGATCTGATAGCCGTTTTGAACAGATAGAGAGGAATGTTTCCACCTTAGAGAACCGTATTAACTCCATCGACAACTCTCTCCAGACCTTACAAACAGAGCAGTCCAAAACCTTCCACACATTGGAAGCACGTCTCTCCTCATTTGACCAGAAATTTACCACCATTGAGACCCTACTCCATAACCTCTCTTCACAACATGTCACTCCTCAATCAGGTGACTCCTCAAACCCAAAACAGTGCACACCTTCTTCATCTTCTATACCCGACCCACTTTACACTCAACACCCCACTATCACTACCCCGCCTATAACCTTCAATAACCCACAGCCCACTAACCCGACAACTCATTCACAACCTTTCCACCAGATTCTCACCCATAAAAACTCAGACATTCCCCAGTTCCATGGAACAAATCTCGTCGGATGGTTTGCCCGAGTCGAACAATTTTTTGAGATTCACCATATCCAACCGGACCAACGTGTCTCCGCCGCCCTCGTTGCCATGGTCGGCGCACCCCTTCACTGGTTCCTCTGGATTCGCCAACGCAACCCTCAACTCACTTGGGAAATGTTAAAATCAGAGTTAACCCATCAATATGGTGGCGACATCGCCAACAACCCTTATGAACACTTGGCAGCAGTAAAACAAACTGGGTCTGTCGCTGCTTTCCTTGATGAATTTATCGCTCGCGCCACACAAGTCCCAGCCCTCTCCGATTGCCAGTATTTGGGGTATTTTCTGAACGGGTTGCGTAGTGACATCCGACTCCGTCTCCGCTCCAGGGATACCGTCGATCTCTACAATGCCATGAAGGTCTCGCGAGAAATTGAAAGAGAACTACGGTCATCTCCACTACCCAAGACATCAACCAGCTTCACCACCCAAACCCAACCACTTACCCAATTTGGCATTGGCCCAAAGACTACCAGCCCATCCTCTTACAAACCCACAGCCCATATCACTAGCCCCCAACCCAGAACTACCTCCACCAGCCCCATATCACCAGCTCATCCTTCTTCATCCATCAACGTTCCACTCTCCCTTCCAGCGCCACCCCACAAACCAGCCCCCACCACCCAAAACAACCGTAGCCGTGGCACTAGGCAATACTCTCATCAAGAGTACCAGGAGCTACGCGCCAAAGGCCTTTGTTTCAAATGTAAAAACCCTTACACCCCCCTTCATGAATGCCCACATAAATCCCTTCGAGCACTCATTGCGGGAGATGACGATACCCTTCCTATCAATAATGAGACCACTGAATCATCAGAAAATTCAGCATTGCTAAGCCCTATGGAGTGGGACGAGATTCACTTCTCCAATATTGAACTTCCTATGTGTTCCATTGGCGGTATCACCAGACCCAAGACAATGAAGTTACAAGGCGAAATTGCGGGTCACTCAGTAATACTAATGATTGATAGCGGAGCTAGCCATAATTTTATCTCCGCAGAACTCGCCCGACAATTGAACTTGAATGTATCTCCAACTCCAGTTTACTACGTCAAGTTAGGCGACGGGTACCGCGTTGCTGCTACTGGGGTCTGTATGGGTCTTGAGCTTCAAGTGAGTGCCATAACCCTCACAGCTGATTTCTACGTCTTTCCCCTTAATGGTGTGGATTTTATTCTTGGTATCGCTTGGCTTGAAACACTTGGGAATATTCAGCACAATTGGGCAACCATGACCATGACATTCCACCACCAAAATCAAACCATCACCCTCTCCGGTAACCCTTCTTTGTGCAAGACCCCTGCTTCTCCATACTCCCTCCACAAAACGACAGAAATCCTTTATTCTGTCCTGCTATGGCAATTGGAACCAACACAACCGCAGTCACACGCCTCCGCAAATCCCATACCTACAGCCCTGCAAGATTTGTTGCAACGATACTCCAAAGCTTTTGCCGAAATCCAGAACCTTCCCCCAGAGCGCATCTCAGACCACCAAATTCCTCTTAAACCAGGCCAAGGCCCTATATGTGTCAAACCCTACCGTTACGGTCATGTACAGAAGGACGAAATTGAGCGGTTAGTGGCTGAAATGGTAGCTGCCGGTATTATTAGGCACAGCAGCAGCCCCTTCTCTAGCCCAGTATTATTGGTCCGCAAAAAGGACGGGAGTTGGCATTTTTGTGTGGACTACCGTGAGCTCAACAAGGTAACAATACCCAATAAATATCCAATTCCAGTGATTCAGGAACTCTTGGATGAACTTCATGGGGCTCATATCTTCACAAAATTGGATTTAAAAACTGGGTTTCATCAGATTCGGGTTGCAGTTCCTGATATCCACAAAACCGCCTTTCGGACTCATTCGGGACATTACGAATTCATGGTTATGCCTTTCGGCCTTACCAACGCACCAGCAACCTTTGAGGCGGTTATGAATGACATTTTTCGTCCATACTTGCGACGGTTTGTGCTGGTTTTTTTTGACGACATTCTGATCTACAGCAATGACTAGGACTCTCACTTACAGCATCTCTCCACTGTTTTGCAAGTATTGATTGATAACCAGCTCCATCTCAACCAGAAGAAATGTTCATTTGGACAAACTTCAATTGAATACCTGGGGCACGTCATCTCAAGTACTGGTGTAGCTATGGACCCTGCAAAGATATCCAGTATTCTTCATTGGCCCATCCCAAAGTCAGTGAAAGCAGTCCGGGGGTTTCTTGGTTTGACAGGGTACTATCGGAAATTCATCCGACATTACGGCCAAATCGCTCAGCCATTAACAGCTTTGCTCAAGAAGGAGGCCTTAGATAAATTTTTCTGGACAGAGGCAGCCCAACAATCTTTTGATTTCCTCAAGCAAGCTGTCACATCTTCCCCAATTTTGGCAATGCCCAATTTTTCCCAACAATTTGTTGTAGAGTCAGATGCTTCGGGAAGCGGCGTAGGAGCTGTGTTAATGCAAAACTCAAGGCCAATCGCCTACTTCAGTAAAGTTACCTCAGATTGTTCCTCCAAACGATCAGCCTATGACAGTGAACTAATGGCTCTGGTACTTGCCATCCGGCATTGGAGGCCCTACCTCATAGGGCGGCATTTCTTGGTTCGAACAGATCACCGAAGCCTTCGCCACCTTCTCAATCAGTCCATTACTACACCAGCGCAACAATATTGGATTTCCAAGCTTATGGGGTATGATTGCTCGATTGAATATAAACCAGGCAAACAAAATAGAGCAGCTGATGCCTTATCTCGTAGTCAAGGGGAGGTCTACCTCCTTTCACTTTCCATTCCACAATGGGTTGATTGGGAGGAAATACACAAGGAAATTATGGCTGACTCGTACATCACAGATATACTTACAGCCATGAAAGGAACAAATCCGCCAAGGCATTACAGTTTGGTTCATGGTCAGTTGTTCTTCAAAGGCCGTCTAGTTCTACCAGCTGCCTCACGATGGGTTCCTAAGCTGATCTCTGAGTTTCATTCCACTCCAACCGGTGGCCATTCTGGAGCATATAGAACATACAGGCGCATTGCATCGAATTTCTATTGGAAGGGAATGATGCGCACCGTTCAAAAACAAGTGGCTGAATGTCTCACCTGCCAACAACAAAAATATGAAGCTCAAAGTCCAGCTGGTCTCCTCCAACCCCTTCCAATTCCAAGTCTTATATGGGCAGACATCTCCTTGGATTTCATAACTGGGTTGCCTAAGTCCAATGGGTTTGATTGTCTCATGGTGGTAGTGGACCGACTATCCAAGTATGCACACTTCATTCCACTCCGGCATCCTTTCACTGCCAAGAAGGTGGCTGCCATCTTCGCCAATGAAATCATCAGACTACATGGCCTGCCACATTCCATAATTAGTGATTGAGATCCCTTGTTTCTTAGCAACTTTTGGGGTGAACTATTTCGACTACATGGAACCAAACTTAAGTTCAGCTCAGCCTATCATCCGCAAACCGATGGTCAGACGGAAGTATTGAACCGTAGCCTAGAAGCCTATTTGAGGTGTTTTTGTTCTGAACAGCCACATACTTGGAGCAAATGGGTGAGTTGGGCCGAGTATTCATACAACACAAGCTTCCAAAGCTCAGCTGGCACCACACCATTCGAAGTAGTCTATGGCAGGCCACCTCCAACATTGCAGCAATTTCTTCCGGGGGAAACCAAAGTGGAAGAGGTAGCCACTTACTTGCTCAGTAGAGATGAGATCCTTCGCAAATTAAAACTCAACCTCCTCCGCGCACAGCAAATGATGGTGAAATTTGCTAATCAACACCGTAGAGATGTTGAATATCAAGTTGGAGATAGAGTTTTTCTGAAACTCCAACAATATCGTCAAATGTCAGTTCAAAATCGGCCTCATGCCAAGCTTGCTGCACGCTACTACGGGCCATTCGAAATTATAGGTCGAATTGGGAAAGTCGCCTATAAACTCCTGTTGCCAAATACATCTAAAATACATCCCGTATTCCACGTGTCACAACTGAAAAGGGTTATAGGAGATCACAAGCCTATAACGGATCTTCCTGTGGGTTTACCCATTGATGAAGAACCCATGGTTGAACCAGAGCAGATTGTGTTGTCCAAAACCATCACCAGAGATAATACAGCTATTAGACAGGTCCTGATTAAATGGAAAGGGCGACCCATGGAAGAGGCCACATGGATGGATGCGTCCGACATTGCGGGCCAGTTTCCTCAATTCAGCCTTGAGGACAAGGCACATACTCAAGCGGGTGGTATTGATAGACCTCAGCCTAAGCCGTTAAGGGTATATTCCAGAAGGTCCAAAGAAGAGCCCAAGATCAAAATGGGGATTGCTGCCTTGGGAATTAAGGGAGACACATCAGCCACACCAATGATTAGGACACCTGTCCAAATTCAGTTACAAACAAGGGGGTGATCGTGTATATAGTACAGCAGAGGCAAGGAGGAGGCATCGGATAAAAATATTCCTTTTTCATTTGTATTGTTGGAGAGCTACTGCAGGCTCTTGGCTTGATTCTTAGGATTCAAGAGTTTTCCCCTTTTGTTCTAGTTTCTGTTTTCTTTCTTCTTCACTTTTAACATCTGAAGATTGTAACCTGTTACACTTGACTCTGAATTAAAAATACAGATTTCTTCTTCTTCACTTTTTTTTTTTTTTGGTTATTTCCTTACTCTATCAGACCTCTTTATAATCACATTCACCATGTAACCATAGGATCAATGAGGAAGATTAAAGAAATGGATGAAGAAAAGAAAAGGAAAAAAAAAAAAAAAGAAAGGGCATTGCTGCAAAATTATATGTGCAGTTGTTTGTATTGTGTTTCTGTTAGCTTTTAGGGAATTGTTTATTCCTTTAGCCCAAATAAGGGATTGAATACACGAATTGATGGTTTTTAATGCAGGGTCATTTAGCAGTTTGGCTTATAGCAGTAGGGGGATGGAAAATTTGATAGTTGGGCTACAGATGAATTTGTAACAGACCCTGCGAATTCTTTAATTTTATAACCACCTGCTAATGTAATGGAATTGACTATTTATGTATTAAGTTCATTTTGTGCAATTTGTGATTAGCAATTTTTTTGGAGCATCTGTCAGTAAATAAATAATGCATTGGCTAAAAAGAAAAGACAGAACATATGATATTGGACTTAATTATCATTACACACTGAACAGTGAAGCAAATACTTAGAAGTAGCTGGCCAAAATACATTGTGAATGTATGCAGGAAGCAAAAAGGCTACACCAGCAAAAGTATTTTACCACTCTTGCTACAAAATCAGTTGATGACTGAAAGAAATTCTGTGTTCTTTGTTGTACTTGTATTTCCTATCAAAATATCAGTAAAAGCTTATTAATTACACAAATTTAATTGAAGTCTGTGGATTTAGATTGTCACCTCTCAGTGCACTCCTAATTTTTTCAGAATTACAAAGGATATGATAACTTGGAGTATATTTTTTGAGCCTCTTATTAATGTCACATTGCTTGACTGTGTTACTTGTGATACATTGACTGAGGTGGCATTGTTAGACACATTTGCTAGAGTTGCTGTGTTATTTTGGCAAAACAGAATATTACCATTAACGTGTTACTTTGATTATAAATTAACAATTACAGTTTATGAATTAACTCTTACTAGCTGTAATTCAATATGAAAGATCTTATACTTGAGAAGAAGAGCCTCTTTTTGCAGGGCAGGTCCTTTTGTTATGACCAAGGTGCTTGCATAGTCCACACTTCATTTGGATGGCATTTTGTTGATAGTATTTATTTTCCTCCAACTTCTCATTTGCATCGGTGAAATATTACATATCCATGTACTAGCAAATTTTCTCATTACCGTCTGTCTTTCCATTAGCTTTGTCCTTATCTTTTTTAATCATAGTGATTATTGACTTAAATCTAGCAGCTAGAATCAAGCCATTAATGGAGCTCCTGCAACTTCCTAGAACTTCCTAGAATCATGTCCTTCAACTTATCCTTCAACATTACCTTAATGGAGCTCTTGCAACTTCCTAGAACTTTTTTCTTCTCTCCTGACCCCTCCATTTTTTTTCTACCAGTTAGTCCGTATATGCCTTGCACACATCCTATGCTCAACTTCAGACAACTCTTGCTGGATAGCCTTATCACGGCCCTTCGTAAAATACATTTTGGAAATAATACACATAATTAATAAATGTAAATATTGATTAAAAATAGAAACAAAATAGAAAACAGAATGAAAATGCTATCATTTTGCATATATGTTACAATATTCCATTCCAACCCTGTTGTAATGCCCGAATCTTGCTTCAGTATAGACATAAACCATAGCCAATTCTTTGTGTTTTTAATATCCACAACTGCTCATGCAATAGGAAACATCTGGTTATTCTCATCCTTAGAAACAGTAATAAGAAGTTGTCCTCCACCTAGACCTTTTAAAAAACATCCATCTAATCCAATAATAGGTCTGCAATCCTAATAGAAAATCTTGCTTCAGTGCCTCACACACATGCATAGCCTCTTAAATCTTTGGTCCCACTCTCTAACCTCTTACTTTTTTGCAAAACAAGTAGATCCAGGGTTAGATCTCCTAATTTCAATAGTATAATCATGGATCTTTGGTTTAACATCTTCAGATTCATCACCATCCATCACTGTCACTTTCACCCTCATCACCACCTCAATCATCAAATGAGCTATCGCTGTTGCCCCAATTGCATTGGCTATATTGATAGTAGAATCAGCCCTAGTACTAACCCTACTGTGCTCCCCACATTACTGCTATGGACCATATTTGTGTCCTCATTTTGACTAACATCGTTCTCATTTATATTTTTACCCCCAATCCCAGGCTGTAATTGCTCCTTAACACCCATTCCCCTACTTTCATTTACTACATTATTGGTCTCCTTAACTGCATTTTCACCCTCCTTAAATACCCCATCTATATTTGCTTCCACATTTACTACTGGTTGTCCTCAGGCCCTAGCACTAGAGGTACTTGAACAATAGGGGTGTGCATGGGTCCGGTTGGGATGGAAATTCATAATTTTCAGTCCCATCCCAAAATATCTGGATGTAAAAAATAGAGTCATAATTTCGTCCCAATAGATATGTAGTCCCGTCCCATCTCATCCCATTTTTTGGAAGGGGACGGACATAAATTTGGGTATATGGGACAAGACGGAATGGGTCAGTAATCAATTTGAATTTTCCGTAGTCTTACTAAATTATTTTGCATAAAAAAAAGATAAACAAATTATTATATTCATCAATTACAGTCAAACAAAATTCATTTATATAAGTTTGAGTAAAAAAAAAAGAATAAATCAAATAATTAATTCAATCATTAACGATCTACTACTAAAGTTATAATAGAAGATTTTTAAGTAGTTATGTTCAAGTTAAAAAAGCTTTAAATATAATAAAATAAAATAATGCAAAAATTATATACAATTTAACTTTATATGTATTTTATGACTTTTAACTCGTCATTGTTTTTGTCACTGTTGTCTTTAATTTGATTTAAATTCGAGACTTTCATAATTTAATTTTGAATATCTTTTGAAAAATAAATAATGATAACATTAAGCATAACCAATAATCCAACAATCAGATTAATTGAAGTTAATATTTTCTCTTGTATTGATTAATCTTTCAATTTTGTTTAATAGAAAAAAAATTTATTAAAAAAAAAATTTACTGAACACGTACTGTGGAATAACAGAGGAAAAATCTATGTTGAAAATTATGTTTAGTTACTTGATTTATTTTATATTTAAAAATGCATATTATTTTCGTATTATTATTACTTTAATATGGTATCATAAAAAAAACTATAAGTAAAAGAGATGAAATGATTTTTAGGGGCATAATTTGAAATTCATAAAAAAAGACAACTAAAATTTTAAAGAAAAAATGGAACGAGAATTTCCAATTTTTAGATCGGGATGAGATGGGACAAAACTTGGGTCAGTACAGACCGGTTTCAATCAAAGAACCAGTCCCGTCCCATAAATACTTTTAAGACAAGATTCAAGATGGGATTATGAAATTAATATAGGATTTTTCTCGAGATGGAAAATTCGGGACGGTTTTCAGGAACGGTTTGGGATTCCCATAGTCCCGTGCACACCCCTATTGAACAACATCAGGGTCATGTATAAAATGCTCTACACACAACTCAAGCGTGCTTCAATCTTCCAATAGGTCACGTTCAAACAACACATCAACATCATTTTTAATCCAAGTAAAAATCTCAATCCAATGTACCACCTCCTATAAATTGCATGTATATTACTATAACCTAAATCACTAGCCCTCTACTCTAAGTCAACAAGAGACAACCTATCTGGGTCCAAATCTTCCTCCAAAGTCACATTTCCCCTAATGTATCTAATAAAAGGGTCATCAACCATAATCCTACCATGGAACCATCTCACATTTAGATTTTTGTCAACCATTTGCAAATACAATGTACATTTTATATATACAGTATCAAACACATTCACAACCACTAATACAAAAGAAAACAATTTGAAGACAACCACATCAATACATAAAAAATTACTTTGGCTCTTTTTATATACACGAGAAGTGTCACGCTTGACTTCAACCACTATAGGAATTGTCTGCTTTGGATCAAGTCAATTCCATCTGATACTGGATTGGTAAGACCCACAGGAGGTCATCCATTCTAAGATTTCCGTTAAGCGAGCACGTTTAACTCTTCTAACTCTCCAATCTATTTCACCAAAAGAAGCCTCCAATGATTAGTTTCCCCTTTTTTGATATATGATCCAATTCATTTCTGTATCCCGCATTCTACTACGCATAGCTAGCCTGTCATCCTAAAAGCTAGCATACTCGCCTGTCAGGATAGCTTTGCAGGTCGGGATGTCAGAAAAAGCACAAAAAAGGACCACAATGGAAATCTCAGAAAGCAATGCATACTACAAAAACATAACACAAGCTAAAAACCACACTTTATACATTGAACAAAAAGAACCACCACTGTATTACATATAACACCACAAAAAGCGAGGGTAAAGTTTCGAGAGTTAACTGACCTCTAAGTTCTTCAATTTCACATTTTAACCACTAAATGCAGTCAAATTCAGATGGAATATGCAGCATGATATGAAGAAACTTCAACAATTGATGCTCTTGTCCCTCTTAGTATACTCGATGAACATCAATTTTTACTATACTCTAAACCCTATGCTCTGAATCAGTAGTTAGTACAGTGAGAGGAAGAGGAGAATGTTGAACACTGGAAACTTGTACGGTTTCTCGCCCAATTTTCATTTGGAGGGAAATATTTGGTCTTCGCTAAGTTGGCGTACACATGGCATAATAGATTGGCCACATCGTCCATGTCATTGTTTGAAATTCATAAACTCAAATTTTATGAATTAATTTTTAGGGGCATAATTTGATATTCATAAAAAAAAAAAAAAAAGACAACTAATCTTAAAGAAAAAATGGGACGAGAATTTCCAATTTTTGGATCAGGATGAGATGGGACGAAACTTGGTTCAGTACGGACCTGTTGACGCGTGTCTTTTATACCCCGCCTGATCCAATGATGATACGAGGATGCAAAATGAACGGGTTAATGCCATCTAGAAGTCTTTTAATCCAAGGATAAATCAAACCAATTTTAAGTTTCTGGTTGGGTTAGTCGTGTCACCCAACTGTCAGTCGTGTCACCCAACTGTCAGTCGTGTCACCCAACTGCCAGTCGTGTCACCCCACTGTCAGTCGTGTCACCCCACTGCCAGTCGTGTCACCCAACTGTCAGTCGTGTCACCCCACTGTGAGTCGTGTCACCCAACTGCCAGTTGTGTCACCCCACTGCCGGTCGTGTCACCCAACTGTCACTCGTGTCACCCCACTGCCAGTCGTGTCACCCCACTGCCAGTCGCGTCACCCCACTGCCAGTCGCGTCACGCGACTGCCAGTCGCATCACCCCACTGCCAGTCGCGTCACCCCACTGTGAAAATGAGCTGCGTGATGCAGCTACAGTAGCGTGACGCAGCTATGTCCTGACCTTCCCGGAAAATCACCTCGAGAGCTTGGCACCAGCGCCCTGGTCAACGTTTGGTCAGAGTATCCCAATCCCCGAGCCTGCTCCGTTTAGTCTTGTGATTCATTCAAGTTCTTTGGATTCAATTTCTGATTCATATTTGGTTGGGATGGCTGATAACACTGTGAATGAGACGGGTTTCTCTCCAGCCCAGATAAGCACCATTTCTGAAATAATAGCTGCTGCTCTTGCTCAAGATAGAGCCCAGAACAAAGTGCCACCTACTTTAAGTAATCAGCCTATAGTGGAGGGAAGAGAGGCTCCAGAACACACCTTGGGTAGTCAAGCATCAGCTGATAATGCTAGTCCGACTGAGAATGAGCTGATTAAGCAAATAGCAGAACTAAAGGACAAGGTGGAGAGGATGTCTGTTTCGAAAGAAAAAGATCCAGTCATCAACTTTCATGTGACAGAGTATGTCTTGAAGCCCACAAATTCTACTTCTTCGAAGCATACCCTGTTCGCGGAGAATGATGACCCGGGGTCCCATTTGTCGGAGTCCATCCATGTTGCTCAGATGAACCAATACGGCGAAGAGGATGTGTTGCGAGGATTTCCTCAGACATCGTACAAGAACTATAGGAAAAGATATGACGGCCTGGATCTGGGGATACGGAGGGCTGAATTGAATTTTGAAGAACTGCACAACAAAAACAAAAAGAAGAGCCGAGGGTTTGGTAACTACCGGTCTTCCAGCAGTAATCATAACAGAAATGTTGGTCATGCAGCTACAAACCAATTAGGGAGTAGCAATACAATTAGAGCTGTTAAGGAGAAAAAGAAAAGGGAATTCACTGATTTGGGCATGCCTTTAAGCGCAGTCATGAGATCCTGCATTGAGAATGGCATATTGTCAAAGTTGCCAATTAATCCATCTAAGCCTATTCAGGGTAGGTTCGTTGATCAAGACTGTGAATATCATCAGTGTAAAGGTCATTCTACTGATAATTGTCTCAAGCTCCGACATGATATCCAAGATTTGATAGATAGCGGGAAGATCACCAAGCCTCCTGAGCATAATAAGCCGGCGCCCGGAAACCATTAAAGTTAGCTGATGGGCGAATTGAACAAGCTCTTAATCTTTCTTTTTGTTTTTCTGAATATTGCTTTAAGAACAATTTGAATGAACTTCATTTACTATTTCAATCAATGGGAAGGAATTTTGATTACTTGTTTTCTTACTTCTCCTGATTGTTATGTTCATGGCATTGATTATACCACACGCATATTTGGCATAAATGCATTGCATCATTTTGCATTTAACCTAAGCACCGCCCAAAATCTCAAAAAATAATCGAAATCGGATCAGACTTTAAGCTTGAGCTCAAAAACGATTTCCAAGAACGTCTACAGTTATGCTGATATACCAGGGGATCAATAAGCCGATTACAGGACATGTCATCCCTACCGGTTCAAATATCAAGCCAGTAAAGTGAAAAAGGAGACGGGTTAAACTAGAAGTGGCAAAACAAGATGAAGGTTGTGGTTCAGAAAGAGCTAGATGCAAGTTTCTAGGAAGGTAATGCATTACCCTGAGTGGTCAGCGAACATAGTCCCTATGCTCAAGAAAGGGGGAGACTAACAACCTGTGTCGACTACAGCCTCGCCTAAAGATGACTTCCTTCTTCCACATATGGATGTCCTGAGTAACAGCGCTATAGGAATGGCATGTTATCAAAAAAAAAAAAAAAAATAATAATAATAGTAATGAAATGAATGAAAAATGATAAAAAAAAGGAGAATGATTGCTTATTTCTACAGTAAGCGGGTACATCCAAGGACTTTGAAAAATGTAGATTCAGTGCTGATCATACTGTTAGACCATGAATCCCAGAGTCACCCTAGAGGGAAATTCAGACCCAATTGGCATGGACCATTCAAAATCCAGAAGCTGTCGAATAAGGGTGCCGCTGAATTGGTCACTTTGGAAGGGAAGCCTGTCAATCGGATTGTCAGTCAGGATCAAATGAAGAGATTCAATGTCTGAAATGATGATTTCGATTAAAGAAAAAAAAAATAAAAGAAAAGAAAGAGCTAAGTTGAAAACCCGAAAGGGCGGCTTAGGCAAGAAATGAGCTCGCTAGGTTGAAAATCCGAAAGGGCGGCCTAGGCAAAAGTTAGAGCATAACGAAAATAATGAAAAAATAATAATAATAATAAAAATAAAGAGTTTTGAGATTAACGCATGGTGCTTAGTTTAAATGCGAAATCTATGCCATGCGTTTGTGACAAATTTGTGATTGGTTGCTCAATGCCATCGACTTGACTAGAAGGAGAATAGGCGAATGAGTAGTTAGAATGAATAACCATTGTGTTGAAATAATTTCTCTTCACTTCTGTATAATGTTGAAAGAAGTAAGAGCAATAAAGAGCTTGGTTCTCAAATTCTTCCTCCCTTTTGTTTCTGGGGCATGATCGTCGATTACAAGACATTCCTCTCTGCCTATGTGGTCAGCATTTGCTCATTTGTTTTTGAAGATGTTTAGCTGTTGGTCCTGCCCGGGTATTGGATTCTCTTAGACAGCGATCAGAAGGTCAAGTGCCATTTTCTCAGCGATTTCTTTGGAAAGATCAATAAAACCATGGATAAAACCTTAGTACTCATGTAGGTTCATGCATACATAAAGAAGTTGCATATGTTGTTTTTGTTTGATCTGTGCAGGTAATAAATAGTCATACCATTCTTGTTCTCCCCAAGTGTGAGCTTCTGTATTTATATCAAATAATTCATTTTTATGAGCATTTCTTTATTAACCCAAGGGCAGGAGGCCCAAATAACTAACGCAATAAATAATTTCGATAGAAAGGGTTTGTTGTTTGTTGTTGATTCATGTGTGCAGAAAGCAGAAATTAATAAAGACAGAATCATCGAGATCATTGATTAAAAAGGAAGGCGGATACATTAAATGAAAAGCTCATGGCTGAGTACAAAGTAGCAAATAACAATTTATTCTAGTGGGGACTATCAGCAGAGGCCAACCTTCACAAAGCATGACATCATTATGGGGTGTAAAACCAGTTAACATACGCGGGTGTCACAATGTCCTGCATCACTCCTTCACCTAGAAACCTAGCGTCTCGGTTTCGCCAACGGTTAGCCAAATTGGTCAGCAGATGCAACGTCATGAGACCACTCTTGAAGTTATGAATTCTGGGAACGCGCTGTATCATACCATAATGACGGCTGATCCTGTCTGGGAAATAGGCCATGGAACGGTCTAAACTGGCATACAACACATAGTTAAGGTTCATGCTTCCAGTCGTGACTAATCTGATCCTCCACCAAGGACAAGTCCATCGAATTGTTGGGTTATCCCCAAAGTCGAAATGTCCTCGAGTCCGAGATCGAAAGTTGGCAGGACCGTAGGTTGGAATTAAATGAGCTGGGACCGGAAGAAGTAGGCTTAACTTGTCTAAAGCCCAGGCTTGCAGCAACATTGGACAACCACGATGATGAACATTGAAGTTGGTGATGTGAAGGGCAATATCCCTGACCCAGCAATCGTTTCTCCCATGATCATCATGAATACGGTACGATGATACAGTTGCATGTCATGAACAACTGTCAGAAGACGGAAGTCTCCAACTCCGGGTTGACGGTTCTTCATGGCATACACATTTAACAGCAAGAAGCAATAGGCTTGAATCCAAGAAGGATCTAGATCCATGGACAGGACCCTACTCAGAAAAGGTTCTAAAGGAAGGCCTTGATCCGGGTCTATACCATTAGGAAGGTAAACTGGGCAAAGCGCCGCAATCTCGGCTAAATCACCTCTGGGTCCTGGGGGCAAAGCCGGGGTTTCATCTTGTTCAGGATGATGGTCCATCACAGCACACATTTCCTCGTAGGTCGGAGTTACTTCGGGACCTTCGAACCGGAAAACCATGGTGTTGGGATTGAAGTGTGTGACGAGCCAAGAAAGGAAACTGTGATCTGGCTTTAAGTCCTTGAAATACTTTAGCCAGGCAAGTTGGTTCATGGGGGGAATATGCCATAAGTCGTCAGGGATGGATTGGACGAAAGATGAAACTTGGTTTCTGAAAGCCATGGAAAAAGGATTATCTAAGAAACAGATTTGTTTTGAGTGCTGGAAGTGAAGAAGACATAAAAAGAAGTCTCCATTTATAGAAGTGTAAAGGGTTTCGTGAACGAAGCATCATCATTATTAGACCCGATATTTACTGTCAATGGTGGTTGGAAGAGCATTTATACATAGGTCGCTCTAGTAGTTGGACATTTAAACTTGCATTGATGAAAAGGACAGCTTGTACAATAAGGAGGTTGAGCTTTCATGACCGTATTAACCAAGTGGACCGCCTTATCAGGTAAGTACTACGATCCATTTATTGTTGCGGGTCGATTCTTATCTTATCTTGCTTTCGTACTTTTGTTTTTATTTTTATTTTATCTCATTTCCTTATTTACAATAAATTGATTCCTTGATTACTAATGAGGTGGACCACTCTTACGAATAAGTGGGACGCTGCTATTTTGTGTTTTTGTGTTTGTATTATGTCTTTGCAGGAATAAAGTTTCACAAAGTGTAAATAATAAACATGAAAATAAGGTTATAATAAAAGCAAAAATATTGTAAAAATGTAAATAATTTTATAAAATTAATAAAACTGTACATTAATCCTATAAACTACAAAAACGTTAAAAAAAAAAGTGGCTGAAGCACAGAAGCAGGGCTACCGACGCCTCTGGCTCGGACCAGCGACTGCCTGAGGGGGTGGAGACGGTGGTGCATCATCGGAAGAGGAGCCATCATCATCCTCCTCGGAGAAGTCCAACGGAATCCTCTCCATCTCTAGCCTCGTACGAAGCCGATCCACCTCCATCTAGAGTCGGGCCACAGCACCGGACTGGCGAGACTGGTGCCTCCGCAGCCTCCCAATCTCCAAATCCTGTAAAAACAGAAAGATGTAAGAAGGGTATGCAAACAAAAGGAGAAGAAAGTAATGTAGGCGAGATCCATACCCTCTCGTGGCGATTAGCATAGAGTCGGCTAACGTAAGACCGAGCAAAGCCGAATTGCTGGCACACCTCCATATATCTCTGAGCTGGCACTTGCAAGCACAAGAAAACATATCATTAAAGAATTATCCAGGTAAAGTATTTCTTTACTTAGTGAATTCAGTTTATTACTCACGTGTGTGGCATGCTCAGGATCCAACTGCGGTGGTGGAAGAGCCTGCCTGAGATCAGCTGGAATAATAATAGCCGATCTCCCCAAGCCCAAAGAGGGATGGGCCCATAAACCTTATCAGGCCCAAACAGGCCCGTTCAAGCCCATGCTGGCTCGCTTAAGCGATTTGACGTCGGTATGCGGTTCGTACACTTCGGCGATTTTGTCTACTCACCGCACAGGGGGCAGGAACATCAAATTGCCTAGATTACCCTCAGGTAAGTTTTCTTTTCAAACACTGCATCAGGAAAAGTATACCTGAAAATTTGAGCCAAAAAATAGTAATTTTTGCTAAAATTTAAAAAAAAAAAAAACTTTTGTCGAATTCAAAATTGCAATGGATAAAACAATAAAAATTTTCAAGGTCTACTTAAAAGATAATATTTTTGGTCTCGGGATGGATTCCAGACTGGGGGGCAAAAATAAAATCCTTTGCCCTGATGCAAAATTTCAATTTTCAAAGCTCATAATTATTAATGCATGGGAGCATGTGATGCTCCAATATCTAACAAAGATAAGGTCTGTTTGTACACAGAAATTGCTCTTTTCTTTTTGAAAATGTTTTCAGATCAAGCAGTGATGATGTATTGTGAAGCTGTTTGGATCATTTCTTTTCTCGATTCGTGATGATGTATTGCGAAGCGGATCGAGTCAATCCCTTTCCTGATTAATGATTGTAATATCCTCAACTTTGTAGTTCCTGCTATTCTAGCTTTTTCGATGAATTCGGTTATCCGAATGAAAGGAAAACTTAGAATAATGGGAAACACTATATATTGAGGATGTGAATATTAATTAAATAGTAATTAATGTGATTACAAATCAATTTGAAAGATTAAAGGAAATCAAAAATGAGTTAAAGAGGAATGACTTCTTGGTAAAGCACGATTTTACCCGAAAAGCCCGAAAAACGGTAAGTTCAGTATGACCTTTCTTAAGTGGGGTTTAGAATATTAAATACACTTGGTTGATACTTACTAAGACTAGAGTGAAGTGATTAAAAAGATTAGAGTGCCAAAGGATGAAGGGAAAACAAAAGGGAGGATTATAGTGCAATTTTCATTTAAAGGACATGGAAGGAATTTTTAATAATGTTTAGTATATATTATTATGAAGAGGTGGAGATAACCATGCCATTTTCCACCCATTTTTACAGCCCAATTCGTTCAAGAAGAGAGGAGGAGAGTTTTGAGTACAAATCAAGCAAAAAGGAGGTGAAAATCAAGGAATTTTCAAGTAATTCTTAAGAAAAGGTTAGTTATCTTCACTTCCTCCTCCTTTTCTATCGATTAATTTTTGAATTCCATGAACTTTGAAGTGAGGTGCTTGCTTGTTCATTCTGATTTGGTGAAGATGAAGTGATTAGACTTGAGTTTAAGGTGATTTAAGATGAGTGAAACTAGTTATGCATGAATTCAAAGTCTAATTTGCATAATTCACCAAGATGGATGATTTTGAGTTTGTATTTGATATGCCATGACCTAGGGATGCTGATATATCTTATATTATGATGTTATTTAAGTAATATAAGAGTTGAATTGCATGAATTTGTGCTGGAATTGAGTTGAGAATGCTTAAGCAAACATATCATTGCTGGACCTGTTACAGTTGGGCTGTCTGAACTTCAGCTTCTGTAATTGACCTGTTTGACTAAGCAAATGAACTTCAAAATTCATGAAATTTTATATGGAGATAGGATGAGATGTTGGGTAGGTCGTGTTAAAAGGGAAAGGCCATTGGATAAAAGGAAATGGAGTTATAATTAAATCAATGCAGGCTGCTCAGCATGAGAAAAACTGGAATTCAGATTCTATCATTATGTCATTTGAAAATGCAAATGAGCTTTAAAAATTATGAAATTTTACAGGGAAGTACTCTAAGATGTTCGGAACATGCTGTAAAAATTTCAGGGCAAATGAATATGAGGAAATTAAGATATAGCCAACGGAATGCAAGCTGCTCATATGCTGAAATTCTGCATTTCATAAACATTGAATGATTTTAGCATGCCATTGACTTCTATTGTTGTAATTGTTAGTAGTATGTTTCTAGGATGTGGTTAAGTTTTGGAAATGAAGTGTTTCATGCTTAAACTAAGGTCATATGACACTTGGACAAGCATAGTGAAAAGGAAAGAAAAAGCATGATACTACATTCTAATGCTTAATTTGCATTCCTATAGAAATGCATGTGTGTATATTGTGTAGTATGAAGTTAATATGAGTATTAATCTCATGCTACAGCTCCTAAGAGTAAGGGAGTTGAGGAGAGGGTGGTTGCTAGAGGAAAAAGGCTAGGGGAGCCTTCTAGCTCAGGTTAGTGTACTATGTCTTTCCTACTTTTATTTAAACAAAAGGATATTGATTTTGCAAAATATTTTCAATGGATTTACTTTATGAATCATAATTATAAAAAGTATTAATGATTTCATATGTTTTTAAAGAACAAAGCTTATTTTGAAAGCATACGACCTAATTACATATGTAAATGCATTTTATAATTCTTATACCTTGAAAGAGGAGGATGTTGGCCAATTGATTTCTGTAGTATGAGGGGTGGCCGTGACTGAATGATTTTAGTAGTGTTTGCGAAATGAAATGTTGCCCACAGTGAGTTTAATATTATTACATGAATGGAATGGTTTGAAAGTCTTACAGCTGATATAGACATGGTTATTGCCCCGAATATCACTTCATTTGTTGAAGTTGATATTACGATCGATTGAACATGGATATCATCACTAGATGATATATGATTGATATGAAATTCTCCCTCCATGTTGAGGTTGTAGATTGCTCCCTCTTCTGTTGAAATCATATCACAGATTGAGGTTGTAGATAGCAGGTCTAGATGTGCACATTAGACACTGATGGCCCTCGGAATTGATTCTTTAAAAGCTGTAAAGACTACATTATGAATTTATGATTTAAATGGTATTGTTTTGTTTTCTTATTTCCTTTAACATGGTGGGTTTATGACTTATGATTCATTATTTCATATAAAGAATTTGATTTCATAAATTTGTGTTTATTTTATAATAGTACACCACTAAGCAAAATGCTTAGCGATAGATGCTTTTGTGCTATCGCAGGAAAAGGCAAGGAAAAAGAACTAGGAGAAGATCGTTTTTGTTTGATGTAGATAGTATGCTACTGATGTAGCTATTGTATATTTGACTTCTTTTGGAATATGTATGATGTATTAAACATTAACAGAACATCTATGTATATTTGAGCAGATACATGTAAATTATGATTGTATGAATTTCTATTATGTATCTAAGGTTTGAAAAGGATTTCAGTATGTAATTAAACCATCCATGGGCTTATGGGTTATGGAACCATTTTATGTTTTTGCTAATATAATTGATGTTTAAGAAATTATATTGAGCTTAATGGAAGTTATGTTTCATATGTTTAGTAAATTATGAAAAAAAAAAAGAGACATTTCTTTATAACAGATGAAAGAACCAAAAGGAGTTTTACATTTAATAATTAAATCTACTTTTCTACAAGATATAAACGAATGAATCAACAGTATTAAGTCCCTTGTAGTATACTTAGTAAGCATTTATAAGACTTAAGTGCTTATTAAGTATATTACGGGCGACATGCCATGTCTTACAGTAAGGTAAGGTGTGACAATGATGATGTATTGCGAAGTTAATCAGGACAATTTCAATTCCACCAAACAGTGATGATGTATTGCGAAGCTGTTTGGATCATTTCTTTTCTCGATTCGTGATGATGTATTGCGAAGCGGATCGAGTCAATCCTCTTCTTGATTAGTGATGGTGTATTGCGAAGCTGATCAAGACAATTCCTATATGAAACCCTCTAAAGCCGATCAAACTGAGCTGAGGAGGTGGACGACAAAGCCGATCAAACAGTGCTTTGGAATCCTTAATCGAGTCAATGATGATGTATTTTGAAGTTGACTCAAATCCTGATTAGTGATGGTGTATTGCGAAGCTGATCAGGACAATTTCAGTGACCGAACAGTGATGGTGTATTACGAAGCTATTCGGGTTCTCTTCCCAGTCAATGATGGTGTATTGCGAAGTTGGCCAGGGCATTCAAATCTTTCAGGCCGATCAAACTGAGCCTCGGAGGTGTCTTCAAAGCCAATCAAACTGAGCTTTGGAGTTATTTACAGATCCGACTAGAGCCGAAGAAAGCCGATCAAACCGAGCTGAATAGGTGGCCAGATGATCAAATCAATCCAACATCTTTTGAACCGACCAAACCGAGCTTCGAGGATGATTACCAGATTGAAGGCGCGTCAATGGACCACTTTAACATTAATCGTTTATACAATTAATGATAAAGTGGGGGGACAAACTGTTGACGCGTGTCTTTTATACCCCGCCTGATCCAATGATGATACGAGGATGCAAAATGAATGGGTTAATGCCATCTAGAAGTCTTTTAATCCAAGGATAAATCAAACCAATTTTAAGTTTCTGGTTGGGTCAGTCGTGTCACCCAACTGTCAGTTGTGTCACCCAACTGCCAGTCGTGTCACCCCACTGTCAGTCGTGTCACCCAACTGCCAGTCGTGTCACCCCACTGCCAGTCGTGTCACCCAACTGTCAGTCGTGTCACCCCACTGCCAGTCGTGTCACCCAACTGCCAGTCGTGTCACCCCACTGTCAGTCGTGTCACCCAACTGCCAGTCGTGTCACCCCACTGCCAGTCGTGTCACCCAACTGTCAGTCGTGTCACCCCACTGCTAGTCGTGTCACCCCACTGTCAGTCGTGTCACCCCACTGCCAGTCGCGTCACCCCACTGCCAGTCGCGTCACGCGACTGCCAGTCGCGTCACCCCACTGCCAGTCGCGTCACCCCACTGTGAAAATGAGCTGCGTGACGCAGCTACAGTAGCGTGACGCAGCTATGTCCTGACCTACCCTATAAATACATCTCTTTCTAACAATTTTGAGAGAACAACAAAAACAACAAAAGAGGGAGAGTATAGAAAAAAAAAAGAAGAGGAACACGATTTTGAAACCCTAAAAAACACACTATAAAGAAACCACAATTAAAACCTTGGAAACAAAGCTTCTGGAAATCTTAACTATCATTTGTTAAGAGATTTGATCCATTTGCAAGCATCAATCTGAGGATTAGGTAATTTCCTTAACATTCTTTGTATTTTTTATATATTTTTGTGATTTTAGTAATCTAAGTTTCTTTAAATTATATTCTGTTCATATTTGGCCATTTTATATGTCTTTAAATCGTATTTAAGTAAGAAATATTGTAAATAAAACATTTAAAAATGAATTCTGGGCTAGGACAGTGCATCACGCAACTGTTCCTGGATGAACAGCTGCGTCACGCAACTGTTCATCCAAGAACAGTTGCGTCACGCAACTGTTCCTGGAAGAACAGTTGTGTCACGCGACTGTTCATCCAAGAACAGTTGCGTCACGCGACTGCACAGTTGCGTCACGCGACTGTGCACTATTCACTGTTACTATTCACTGCTCATGAAGAACAGTTGCATCACGCGACTGTTCATCCAAGAACAGTTGCGTCACGCGACTGTTCATCGATTTTTCCGGAAAAATAAAAAAAAATAATAATAAATTTTATAAAAAAAATAAAATCTAATTTCTTCAATAAATTTGAAAATGCCCAATTATGAACAGATCACAGTTTAATTAAACTTAGAATGCTAAAATGTAATTTTATGTGTTTATTTATATGAATTTTGCAATTTATGTTTAAATGAAAAATAAAATTAAGTTTGTTGATTTATTTATATTTAAGATTAATTTGCATGTTTATTAACAATTTGCATTTCTAGTGTTAAATAATAAATATGCATGATTTTGGGTTTATGGGTTGGATTCAAATCGGGTAGAATGTATTTTAGGTTCGGTTTGTGGCCCGCCTTGAACCATAAGGCAAGAGCGGGTCATTTATTTATTTGATTTAATATTTTCGGTTCGGTTTGTTGCCCGCCTTTAACCATAAGGCAAGAGCGGGTCTTTTTATTTATTTGGTTTGATTGCTTTGATATAATTGCTTTGATTTGAATAATTGCTACGTGATAATTAGATTTGATTGGGACGATTAATTAATTTTCCACATAGGAGCTCGGTTCGATTTAATCGGGTTGGGGTTTAATTAAATAAATTGGCTTTTCTAAAATAAAATAAAATTAGAAATTGTAGGTTAAAAGAGGCCGGTTTTTCCAGGCGTCGGCTTCCAACGGGCCGACGTACCCAATTCCCTTACCTAGAACCTCATTGGTTTGCCTGACCAGTTTTTCTAAATAATATGCCTTGAATAAAATTGGGTTAAATGAAGTCACTTTTATGAAATTGAAAACGGTCCCATTGCCGAAATAATGGATGGCGACTCAAGTGTTTTATAAGACCGATTTATCGGCATCGCATATCCAAGAAGATTTTTTATCACCTTCTTCCAAAACAAAATAATAATAAATAAAAAGATGTTTTCGAATCCTTCCGGAGTTTGGGATTTCGGCGAAAATAGGACCGATTTCAATCAAAGAATCAGTCCCGTCCCATAAATACTTTTGGGACAAGATTCAAGATGGGACTATGAAATTAATATAGGATTTTTACCGAGATGAAAAATCCAGGACAATTTTCAGGAACGGGTTGGGATTCCCATTGTCCTGTGCACGCCCCTATTGAACAACATCGGGGTCAAGTATAAAATGCTCTACACACAACACATGGCATAATGGGCTGGCCACGTTACCCATACTGGCCTACTTTAATTATCACATCGTCCATGTCATTGTGTTTGAACCACACACATATTTTCTCAATTTGCAAGGAGCTAACTTATTTTTGAATTGTATAATTATAAGTGCATGATACGTACCTGCAAATTATATTCATGGGCAAATTTATCATTAGGACAAGCTCAAATTAATAAATTGTATCACCAATAATGGTGATGGAGCCATAAATATTCTTCAATGAGGTTATTTATTTAATATAATTTTTTAGTGGGATCAATTGATTAAAAATTCTAAAATTTTTTATATAACATGTGGTTTTTAAATTTTTTTTCAGCAATGTAAACTTATATTATAAATATGTTTTTTCAACTGAACTCACCACCAATGCTATACCGCCTCCCTTACTAATAACTAATGTTTTTGAAACTTAATTTAACATCGAACCAATAAAAGGAACAGACAGATATTGAATTCAATCAATTCAATTCAATTAGATATTACTCTTATTTTTTTTAGTTCATATAATTATTTATAAAAAAATAAAAATTATAGTCATAAACAGTTTTCCAAAAAAAAAGGAATAATATAATTGTAATGTAGAATTAATTTTCAAATGATTTACCATTTTAATATTAATAATAAATATACTACAAATATTCTTTAATATAAATTAAAAAGAAATATACAAATATAAAAAATAAATCATAATGGTAACCTAATTTATTGGATTCCTAATTGAAATTCCTTATTAAATTAATATTTCTAATTGAGTTAATAGTAGCAATTATTATAACTATTACTGTATATAATAATAAATATATGTTAAACGAAAAAAAAATGTTTTTTTTTAATTTTTTTAATGTAACCTACATAGCTATATGTTGGATTATCAAAATAAAAAAAAAGAGTTTTTGATAGGACTACTTAGAATTTTTTGACTTTTTGATTCCTTTTTATTATTTTTTTTTTGTCTAATGAGTTAATATTTGTATTCTAAAAAAAAAGTTAATATTTTGATTTAATTTTCTTTTTTAAGTATATTTCTTAACAAAATAAGATTCTGATTTAGGTAGGAAACCAAAATAATCAACCAAATAAGATTATTTTTTTCTCTATTCTCTATAGTCTTGTAATCATCGTTTTAGTTTGGGGCTGCTGCTGTTTATCAACGGTGGCTCCTATCTTCTACTATTTCTTTGGCTTCATTTTCTTTTACTTGTAATCTTTTTTTGCTCTTAATCTTTTATTCACTTTAATAAACTTAAGTCTGTTTTTCTTATAATAGTCTATCTCTTTTTTTTTTTTTTTTTTTTTTTTTTGTTATTGTTACTTAGTGGCTATATTTAGAGTTTTTTGGTTCCTTCTTTGTGAGGGTTTATTACTAAATAAAAATATGATATTTGACTTTATTTGGTTGGAGATTTTAAATCTTGATTTGCAAGTATGGATCTTCAATGAATAGAGCCTAGTAGCGCAGCTCATCTATTGATGCATAGCGGTAGGAACTCAAATATGTTCGTCATATGTTGTAAATTATTCAAAAAACAATTGAAGTATAGAAGATCTAGAGAAGTTTTTTTTTTTTTTTTTGTCCAAATCAATTAATGGACTAGTTATTGCTATGAAGATTTATATCTTTTGTCAAGGTCAATTATAAGCAGAAAAAATCTAGTATTATATTTTTTTTTAATTTTAATGTCATTATTCAAAAGAATATGAATTCATTTTTTTCGTTAAAAAATTACCAGCGGATTAGAGCACGTGACTATGAACCATGGTGTCGGGGGTTCGAATCCCTCCTTCCCCACAAGCGGCCAAAAAGGGAAGGACCTTAGCTTTTGGAGGTAGGAAAATCATGATCAGGAACTAGTTTTGATATGTTGGGGGATATCATTATTGTTGAACCTAACGCTGTCACGCCCCAACTCTAATCACTAGAGGAATTGTCCGCTTTGGTGTAGTCCACGGACACCCTACACCTCAGTGTAGTCCCTGCATGCCCTACCCCGCACGGTTTTGTCCCGCAGGTGAAATAGGAAACTTCCCAAGAGGTCACCCATCCTG
The DNA here is from genome assembly GCF_041381405.1 of Jatropha curcas. Classification (NCBI taxonomy): domain Eukaryota; kingdom Viridiplantae; phylum Streptophyta; class Magnoliopsida; order Malpighiales; family Euphorbiaceae; genus Jatropha; species Jatropha curcas. The sequence goes on from NC_143153.1 coordinate 21,662,979, forward strand.
AGATTTCTGTTAAGCGAGCACACTTAACCCTGGAGTTTTTCCAACTCTCCAGCCATTACACCAAAAGGCGCCTCTAATGCTTAGTTTCCCCTTTTTTGATATATGATTCGATTCATTCCTGTGTCACACATTCCACTACCCTAGCTAGCCTGACATCCTAGAAGCTAGTCAGGAGCTTCGCTCTACCCGCCCTCTTAGGATCGCTTTGCCGGGTCGGGATGTCACAGGCCCGCCAGCTTCCGCGTGGTTTGTCCTCGAACCATACATCTACTGGAGGGGGTCAGGCTCTGATACCAAATGTCACGCCCCAACTCTAATCACTAGAGGAATTGACTGCTTTGGTGTAGTCCACGGACGCCCTACACCTCAGTGTAGTCCCCGCATGCCCTACCCCGCACGGTTTTGTCCCGCAGGTGAAATGGGAAACTTCCCAGGAGGTCACCCATCCTGAGATTTCTGTTAAGCGAGCACGCTTAACCCTGGAGTTCTTCCAACTCTCCAGCCATTACACCAAAAGGCGCCTCTAATGATTAGTTTCCCCCTTTTCGATATATGATTCGATTCATTCCTGTGTCTCGCATTCCACTACCCTAGCTAGCCTGCCATCCTAGAAGCTAGTCAGGAGCTTCGCTCTACCCGCCCTCTTAGGATCGCTTTGCCGGGTCGGAATGTCACAAATGCCTATATTGCATTTGCGGTAGAAGAGTAATTGAAAAAATATTGAATAAGACAGTACTTGAAGATTCACAACCTATTAATTTGGAAGTTTTTCTCAGATACAAGGAAATGTTCCAGTTCCAGATCCAAAGACCATAGTTCTCGAACGAGCAATCGAAACAAAAGTCATATGGAAGTTAGAGTTTGATTTCTTCCTAAAACAGTATTTATGTTTTCATTTAAGATGGAATGATTCTTTAAATAAAAAAAATAATCAATAATATCAAAGTATATTGTCTCCTGCTTAGACTGACAAATCCACAAGAAATGCTTATATCTTCTATTCAAAGACAAGAAATAAGTTTAAATATTCTAATGGATGTACGATGTACACTTTATTGCATTTCCCTCGGATTATAGCTCAATTGATCAGAGCACCGTTCTATCAAGGCGGAAGTTGCCGATTCGAGCCCGTCAGTCTCGATGGATCATAATCTAATAATCTAATAAAAAAATACATCAATGCATCTCTCCCTTTTCTGCGAAATGCAAAAAGGGCTATTAGCTACTAATAAAGTTTTATATGAGAATTTTTGTAATTCTTAATATTATTATTAACGAATTAAATTTTCAAAAAAAAAATCAAATATTTTTCATAATAATAATATTTTATTTATTTTTAAGCAATAATGTAGAAGGTAATTTATCATTATTATAGTTAATCATTATTTTTTTTTTTTTTTGGTCTAATCCAGTATTCTCCTCTGTATGCTTTCCTAGTTATTTATTTATTGATCAAATAAAATAAAATATTATATTAAATATTCCACTAAATATCACTTCCTTTCAAACATATTAAATCTAATAGAATACTGAAAAGAGAAAATAATATTTAATATGAATATTTACTGACGAAATATTATTAACTCAAATTGTAAAATTGTACCAAATCAAAATCAAATTTTACATAGCCAAAACAAAAATTTCTTGACAGCCAGTGGAAAACGGCAAGCCTTTTCCAACCCAAAAATAAAACCTTGTATGAAGAACAAGTGACTGAAGTTGTATCAGACATATCAACCATTTATCAACTGAATAGCCACTTAATTTATCAACCATTTTGCAAACCAAGGCCCAGTTTTTGTGCTTGTTTAATGTCGATTTCAAAGCAGAAGGCTATGGAACTCAATCAGTAAGTATAGTTTTAACAACCAAAGTACTAATCAACATAAAACAAAGCAGTGGTGTTTGGTAGACCTGAATTCATGAAGAATGATAGTTGAAAAGGATCACCTGACTGTCAAGCAATGAGTATGTATTCTTTACTACTGAGTTTTCATTAAGTATGCATAAACACTAGACACGAGACAACCGGAATTTCGGGTTCATTCAGCCCCTACTATGCTTGAAACGAGTTATTGGGATATTACCCTTATTGAGTTTATTTTCGAGCCTCATGAAGCTATGGAGATTTGTAGTATTCCTCTCAATTCGAGTTGGGATTCCGACCTCCTTACATGGCTAGCTACTAGACATGGCCTTTACTCTGTTAAAACTTCTTATCACATTGCTTTTCATTCAAAAATTTTGTGTGACATTGCTAGCTCATATGTGCTCCCGAATAACGCCTTTTGGAAGCTCCTTTGCGAACAGAATGTTTCGCCCAAAGTTAAAACACTTTATGTTTCGAGTGTGTAAAAATTTTCTCCCAACTAAAGTGGAATTGATTCGGCAAAAAGTTGATGTGGATTCTGTTTGTGATTGGTCTGGGGAGGAGGAAGAAAAGACACTTCATATCCTCGTTAACTGCCCAAAATCTCAACGAATTTGGCTTTTGTGCTCACTGAGACCAAGGCCATCTTCGAATGCAGGGTCAGTGTTGGAGTGAATCAAGTCAGTTTCTGCACATTTTCAGCCTGAGCAGATGGAAATTTCGTTTATGATATCCTGGTCCATTTGGAGGGGGAGGAACGTGCTACTGCACCAACAAAAGAAGCTCAATGAAGTGCAGGTGGTGGGACAAGCTCTCTATGGCCTGATTACCAGGACAACAGCAGGGCCAATTGGGTAGCAGCACAGTTGGCAAGAATGTTCGGTGGAAACCACCAGCAGAAGGTATTTTAAAGTGAATTGTGATGAAAGTGAATTGTGATGCTGCGCTTGGTGCTGATGGGAGAATTGGCTATGAAATGGTTATAAGAAACTCAAATGGTGACATAATGGCTAGTCGCTCTCACAAGTGTTCTCATGTGCCTTCGCTTGAAGAAGCCAAAATAGAGGCTGTCTCTTTTGCTGTCTCAAAGGCCTTAGAGCTGGGATGGATTCGAGTTATTGAGGTAGAATCACACTGTCAATCCTTGGTATTCAGCTTACGGATTTGAACAGTGTAAAGGTCAGATTTGGGGATTCGAATTCTAAACTGTTGCATGCTCTTGAATCAGCGCGACTCCATTTTAATTTCACATGTAGTTAGGGAGGATAATAAAGTAGCTCATTCATTAGCAAGATTAGCTCTTTCTCTTGAGAAGAGGCACCAAATCCACTTTTAATGGAAGACATTCTTGGTTTTCAGTAATGAACTAACTGTGGTTGAGTAGACAATAAAACCTTGTATGAAGAACCAGTGGCTGAAGTTGTATCAGACATTTCATCAAACACTTTCTAGTCATACTGAAGAGCCACTCATTTATCGACCATATTGCAAACCAACGCCCAGTTTTTGTGCTTCAATGTCGATTTTGAAGCAGAAGGTTATGCAACTCAATCACACTAAGTACAATTTTAACAACCAAAATATTAATCGAAATAAAACAGAGCAGTAGTGTTTGGTGGACCTGAACTCATGAAGAATGAAACTTGAAAAGGATCACTTGACTGTCAAGCAATGAGTATGTTTGCTTTATTACTGAGTTTTCTTTATGTATGCATAAATAATGAATTCTTCGACTAACACAAGAAGAATTGCAGAAGTCTGATACAAATATTGAATTGCAAAAAATACTGAATTCAACCATCATTTAAAGATTGAATGGAAGAAAATAGAACATGTTTTTGAGACAAATTGCAGTGGCATAACTAGAAATATGACAAAAACCTCTTGCAACAGTATAACAGTTGTTCTATCCTAAAATCTCACATCAAGTTTACACCTTGAGAATGTTTAGAGCAGCTTAGCAACTTTTGCACAAGAGGATCATCAGGCTTGTTCAAAACTAAATTCATTACCAACTCCATGGTAGTGGCATCCGCGGAGAACCCCTTGCCAACCATTTCATCAATAAGTTGGTTTGCCATGGACAAATCATTATGCCAGAGACATCCCTGGATAATCATGTTATAAGAGCAACTATTTGGCAAGCAACCATTCCCTTCCATTTTCCTGAACACCTTGAATGCTTCATCTAGTAATCCTTCTTTACAAAGTCCATTGATCATTATATTGTATGTGAAATCATCGGGCTGCAACCTTTCTATGGAAAGTCTAGAAAACAGTTCCTTTGCATCTTCAACTTTTCCAACTTTGAACATACCATTAATTAAGGTATTATAGACAATAAGATTGGGCTTCAATAAATTCTTTTGCATTTGATGAAATAGGGTCAACGCCATATCTAGACACCGATGCTTACAAAAGCCATCTATCAAACTCGAGTAAGTTACCACATTTGGAGAATGGCCACTAGCACACAAGGTTTTGAAAAACTTATATGCAGCCTGAGGGCTCTTCGCTTTACACAAGCCACCTATAAGAGAACCATAAGTGACATGATCAGGAATCAATCCTTTGCAAGACATTTCATAAAGAAGCCTCATCGCTTCATCTATCCTTTTTCTCTTACAGTAACAGTCAATCAACATACTGTAGGTAACAACATTAGGTGTATCACCCTTGCTTAGCATCGTGTCAAAAACTTCCCTAGCTTGATCCATTTGGTTGAGTAGACAATATCCGTGCATCAAAGAGCTGTAAGTCACAACATCAGGCTTTATTCCTCTTTGAATCATCCATTTGACTATGCCATGAGCTTTGGAAACCCTTCCTTCCTTACAAAGTCCATCAACCAATATGTTGAAGGTAATTAAATCTGGTGCGATGTTCGCTTCCGACATTTCATTGAGCTTCATAGAAGCCTCTTCCCATCTGCCTAAATTGCACAGACCATAGATTAAAGAGCTGTAAGTCACAACATCAGGCTTTATTCCTCTTTGAATCATCCATTTGACTATGCCATGAGCTTTGGAAACCCTTCCTTCCTTACAAAGTCCATCAACCAATATGTTGAAGGTAATTAAATCTGGTGCGATGTTCGCATCCAACATTTCATTGAGCTGCATAGAAGCTTCTTCCCATCGGCCTGAATTGCACAGACCATAGATTAAAGAGTTGTAGGTCACAATGCTCGGAGAGATGCCTTCACTCTTCATTTTCAAGCAGAGCTGCAAAGCTTCAGTCACCAATCTATCCTTACAAAGGCTGTCAATGATAGCATTATATGACACCACATTAGGTTCACAACCTTCCTCAAGCATTCTTCTCAGAATACCAAAGGCCACATTGGTTTTCCCAATTTTACACAGACCATTCACAATCACGTTATAGGTATAGACATCAGGTTGATAACCTTTTGCAACCATCTCATCAAATAATTCCACAGCTTCATCAAATCTATCCTCACTACAAAGCCCGTTAATCAAGGTATTAAGCGTTATAATGTCAGGCTGAAAGCCAAGTTTGAAGATTTTCCCAATAAGAGAGAACCCAAAATCCACGCGGTCCAGATGGCAAAAGCAATTAGTCAAAATACTAATAGAATAAAGATCGAGAGAAATTCTAGACAATTCCATCTGTTTGTAAAGAGAAATTACAGTCTCATAACGTTTCATTCGAACAAGTGCAGATAATAATTTATTAAATTCCACAATAGATGGTGAGGGATTACTATGAAGCATCAAATGGAAAGAAGCCAAAGCATCATCAATATTATCGAATGAATAAGATTTGCTTTTACCTCTGGCGTGTGTACTGGTAGAACTAACGCAATCAAAAAAACCCAATAGCCGATGAAGCCGAAAATTAGCAAGGCATCTGCTGGTAGTTAAGAGCATCTTGGATAATAATATTATGAAATTAAAGCGAAAGACCCAATCTTGGATAGAGTGTTTGGGACAAATTTGATAATGGCGAGAAGGGATTTGGTCTCATTTAGACACCCATTTAGAGAGAGGGATGAAGAAAATATGTCTAGCGGAAGAGAGAAGGTAAGAAATGGGCTGATATGAGTTTTAGAATTATCAGATCCAAGAAAGTATATCCAATTAAATATGGATCAAATATGTATATTTCATCAATAATTTTATTAATTATTATTATTTTTTAAAAATATTTTAGGTTTTTAAAAAATTGTATTGTTAAAAATTTAAAATAAAATTGTGCCAACTAAGACAAAAACGAACATATATATACATTTTCAACTTGAAAAATATATTTACATTTGTGTGATAATAAATATTTTGATAAAACTCTACTAGAAATAGCATTATCAAACTGTAAAGATATTATTATGGTTTATTACATAGTGCATGTATATGATAATGACAATATAATATTTAGAACATTATGTCTAAGTTAAATTATTATGTAGGAAGTTAACAAATATAAAGTATCATGCATAAACTTTTATTATAAAATGTTAAATTCTATTATATCACAACACAACTTCAAAATTATATTTATAAATATATAAATATAAATATATTTACACCGTGCCAGGCCATGTGCTCATATCAATCTAATTCATTTATGTATTTTTTTAACCTAAACCCAATATATGATCCAATTTTGATCTAAATCTGAATTTGATCCAATTAATTAGGGAGTAGATATCCCATGGATATTTAATTTTCTTGGCAAATTAAACTTAGATATTATAAATTCAACTTGAACTTAATCTACGATAAAGCCTACACAAAAGACATACTTATATAATAATACTAACAGTGAAGGTAAAAATAGATGAATTCCTCTTTCTCATATTAAAAAAAATAAAAAAAAAAATGGTCTTCAAATTATCCCTACTGCAAGATAGTAGCCATATAGATGAAGACCTTATCGCATCCTTACAGTACTATCCAAGTTACAAATATTTGTTTGTTATGAGAATATTTTAAAGGTAAAATATATCCAGATCTCAAAATTATATTCAAAAGTATATTTCTTAACAAAATAAGATTCTGATTTAGGTAGGAAACCAAAATAATCAACCAAATAAGATTTTTTTTTTCTCTATATTCTCTATAGCCTTGTAACCCTAGTTTTAGTTTGGAACTGCTGCTGTTTATCAACGGTGACTGCTATCTTCTTGTCACAACGCATTTCTAAGGGCCAGATAGAGATTAGGACCCAAGTAAGCTTAAGGCCCTTGACACCCGTAGTAAGCCTGAACCACTAAATTTAATCATGTCAATACGAATTTCAAACATTTGGCCCATATTGCCGCGCACAAATAAATCTCATAATTATATTATACTTAGGCCTGAATTTAACATCTTAATCATTTCATAGTTCGGGCCCAATTTGTAATATACTACATTCATAATATGGGCTACCGCTTAATACATGCACTTAGAAAATTAATTAAAATATTTATGGGTTCATAAATTATATTATACCTATTTTAATACATCACTAGAGGTACATAAATCCTACAACTGCGGAGTTCACTTACAGATAAATATAAATAAGTTCTTGTACATATAATTATTTAATCAATTAGTTACTGAAATCAGAAAATTTCTTTTCTAGCTCTGCGGTGAAGGAAACAGAGTTTTATCGGGACAAAGAAGAATTTACTTTCTGGAAAGTTAACAAATGAAATGTGAGTTTAATAATGATTAGTAATTATTGCACAACACAAGCATTCAAGCGAATACTTGTAAAATATTAAAATGAGCACTCATCCAATCAAACATATAACACATCATCAGCACCCACAAATAATCGCACTTTCAAGTAATCAAACATGTGGAAATTGGTCTGTGGCGTCACCGAAACCCCTGATGAGTTATCCTCACACATGGTCCATCCTCTCATGATGTGTGCACTAGGAATTCGATCCCCATACATGGCCGACTGGTCTAATATAATCTTCACTTGACCAGCCCTCTCATTTTTTTTTTTCATTCTGTCTTTTCTGTTCCATAATCAATAGGAGGCCACCCTATAGTTTCCATATAATCCATATCATCAGATGCACACAGGGGCGCCGATCTCCCCATACACGGCCGACGGTATCCAAGACAGCCCTCACAAAACCGTGGTGACCCACTTCATCTCAATTCCACACAAACAAAGAACATTATTATCATAATGCATGTAATCAAGCAGTAAAATTAAATGCAAGTACATCACATAATTAATTATCATAATGCAAGTGCACAATTAGACATTCATATATAGATACTAATAAATATATATAGAAACAAATACTAATAATATAATAATTGGTACTTGGAAAATAAATAAATAAATAAACAAACTGTTATATATTGATAATTTTATGTATAATGCAAATGGTATGTACTGTTTATTCTTACTTATAATGATAGATGAGAAAAGACCGTAATTCAATAATAAATTCTCAAAGCCCATCCATCGGGAAATTCGCAACAACTAATCTCATCTGCCATAACCATTATTCATCAATCATACCTCATCTGCCATCTTCATAACTCAACATCCACTATTTACATTTCGTCATTCACTAAAATTTCACTCCAATTCAAATTTCATTAATGATGTTGCATCAAAGTATAATTATCTACCTTTTCATATGTAACAAGTAATCAACAGTTGACCTATTAAACTCATCAGGTATACCAACTTCTAAGAAGCAACAAATAGTATAACTGACAAACTTCACCCCTTTCTGAAAAAGGTCTCTCTTAATCATTATTATGTCTTGCGTTTTTTGCATGTGAGCTGTCTTGCGTCTTTTGCATGAGCAGATTTTTATTTGATATGTGCTTTCTTGCGTCTCTTGTATGAGCAGTTTTTTATTTGAAATTATGGCTAGTTCTTCTGTGGATCCGAATGAGGTTTCGAACCTTGTAGCATTAACGATTAAGGATGATGAGGATGCTATCATTGATGCCCCAGCAATATAGGAGGAACCAGTCGATTATTCTCTTTGTTTGGTGGGCTGTCTTTTGTTCTATCGAAGACTGAATTTTGGTGCTATGAAGTCCACCTTGGCTAGAATTTGGCAACCAGGTAGAGGAATCCATTTTGAGGAGATTGATCCCTAGGTATTTTTGGTTCGTTTCTTCCATAATGTGGATTTTAATAGAGTTTGGAATGGCTCGCCTTGGACGTTCAACAACTAGCTTTTTATGATTGAAAAGATCAAACCTGGATAAGATCCATGAACTATCGAATTACTTTTAGTGGAAGTCTAGGTTTAGATCAAAGGAGTTCCGGTGGGTACGATGATTGAGCAATTTGGGAAGCAGATAGGCGATTTTGTTGGGAAATTTATTTTGTTTGACACTGGTAAAGAAGATAGGGAGAGGAGGGAGTATATGAGAATCCGAGTTGCTATAGACATTCAAAATTGCTCAAAGGGTGGAAGAAAATGAGGAGGGTAGACGAAAGTATCTTCACTGTGACTTTTTCCTATGAAAGACTCCCCAAGTTTTGCTTCATATGCGGTCACTTAGGTCATAGTGACAGTATCTGTGAAGTGTTGTTTCAAGTCGACGGCGAAGTGGAGAGGGGTTGGGTCATTGGTTGAGGGCGAACGTCCAGCAAGGAGGTGCTACAGCGGATGATCGACACTGGTTCCGTGACAAATATGGTAACAAAATTTCAGATAATCCATATGCTGGTTCCGTGATCGATGCTTCTATGCAGTTGCGTGATTTTAATGGTTCAAAGGATAAGAATTATCCTTTAAATTTGAAAGTCAACTTACCATTTTCCGCTGCAGCTAATTTATTTAAAAAAGGGCCGAATGGTGGGCTTATGACAATGGATTCTGCAAGTGGAGTAATTGATTTGTTGGACCAGAATTTAAATGAAGATGAAACGATGCTTGTGGCAGAAGGCAAAAAAATGGCCAGGGTTGACAATGTGATTATTTTGCATAACTCTGTAGTAACAAATATGGAGGTTGTGGATGACTCTCTTAATGAAGTACTTGGAGTTCATTCAGATGTTATTCCTTATTCCGGTGGGACCTGAGACCCAGGCCCACCCACAACCATGAATATTCTTTGTTGGAACTGTCAAGGATTTGGCGACCCTCGAGCAGTAAATGCACTTAATGCACTTATTCGATGTCATAAGCCAACTGTTATTTTTTTATCTGAAACTTTATTTGGTTTGAATAAAATTGAACAGCCTGATGCAGATTTCATTATGATTGTTGTTTTGCTGTGGATGCTGTGGGACACAGTGGTGGTTTAGCCATTTTGTGGAATTCTCAAGTTAGTTTAGAAGCTATACGTTATTCTCCAAATTTTATTGATATGAAAATTGTTGCAACTGAAGGTTTTATTTGGTGCCTTACTGGCTTTTATGGAATGCCGGAAAGATACCGTAGGCAAGTTTCATGGAATATTCGTCACTCCTTAGCTAGGTTGGAAAATCTTCCCTGGCTAATTTGTGGAGATTTTAATGACCTAATCTTCGTTGAAGAAAACAAAGGGCGTATTCCTCATCCTTCATGTTTATTACAGGGTTTACTGTGGCGGACTATGGTCTGGTTGATTTGGGAATGTCGGGTTACCTTTTGCTTGGGCTCACGGTAGAGGTCAACATCGGGTGGAGGAAAGATTGGACGGAGCTTTGGGAAACGTCTTTTGGTAGAATCACTTTCCTAATTATCAGGTTCAGAACCTAGTCTCAAGTAAGTCTGATCACTCTCCTCTTTTAATTCTTACTTCTCCAAGAATCAAAAATCAAAGGCATCAACGTTTTCGGTTTGAGAATATTTGGCTAGAGGAATCTGATGTGGATGTTGTGGTTAGAGAGAGTTCGACTAATTATGATGGCATTGATGTAACGGGGAAGATAAAGGTTTGTGGAGACTGTTTACAGAGCTGGGGTAGAAGACTCAAGCTTCAGTTTAGACAGGATGCAAAGCAGTTGACTGTGCGGCTTGAGAATCTTCGGTTCAATGGTAATAGTGAACAGTTTGAAGATGTGCAACGTAAGCTTGATGATGTTTTGCACCGTGAAGAGGTCTTCTGGTCTCAAAGAGCGAAATCCCTTTGGTTGAAATATGGGGATATGAACTCTAGATACTTCCATGCCATTGCTAAAAAAAAGAAGAAATCTAAGCAGATTTTTCGGCTGAAGGATGCTACTGGCGAGTGGATAAACGACAGCAATTTGTTGACAGGTATGGTAAGTGATTATTTTGTTAATCTTTTTGAGGCAGGAGATGTCGACTTAAGTCCTGTTGTGGGTTTATTTTCTCCTTTGGTTTCGGACAATGATAATACTATGCTACATGGAGATATTTCAGTGGATGAGATTAAGTTGGCAGTGAAACAAATGCATGCGGATAAAAGCCCAGGGATGGATGGACTAAATCCTAGATTCTACTAGAGGTTTTGGGATATTGTAGGTCATAATGTTGTTCCAGGTTGTCGAGACTGGTTCAATGCAGGTGTATTTCAGGATAATTTAAATGATACCTTAACTATGTTGATTCTGAAAGTAGAGGAACCAGAGGCAGTGAAGGATTTTCGACCTATTTCACTTTGTAATGTAGTTTACAAAGTATTTGCTAAGGTTCTGGCGAACAGGCTGAAGACCATTCTACCTAATCTTATTTCATTATCTCAGTCAGCTTTTGTCCTGGGCCGGTTAATTTCAGATAATGTGTTAGTTGCTTTCAAGCTAATCCACTTTATGCAAACAAGAATGAAAGGTCGATAAGGAGCTTGCGCACTGAAAGTAGATATTTCTAAAGCCTATGACAGAGTTAATTGGTGCTATCTACAGGCTGTTATCCAAGGATTGGGTTTTAGCCAGCGCTGGGTTTGCTTGATCATGTTGTGTGTTTCCTCTATTAAATACTGGGTTGGAGTGAATGTGGATGAGGTTGGCCCAATTATCCCAAAAAGGGGATGAGGCAAGGTTGTCCATTATCTCCCTGTTTATTTATACTCTGTGTTGAAGGACTGTCAAAGCTATTTAGTAGGTCTAAAAACAAAGGTCGCATCCAAGGCTGTAGAGTCTCGAGAGCTGCTCCTTCGTTATCTCACTTGTTGTTTGCAGATGATAGTTTGTTCTTTTTTGAGGCATCACAAATTCAAGCTATGGAGATTAAACATAGTCTAGTTACTTATGAGGTAATAAGTTTTTTATAGTTTATTTTCTTAGTCATTGTTTAATTGTCTTCTTTATGGAACTAAAATCAAGATGTGAAGACATATGTTAAAAGATTTATATTATTAATGATATATATTTTGCCTTTTTAGATTTTTTTTGAGTTTAGTTGTTAAATTTTACAAATATGTAATGAAAAATTCTAAAAATAAGTATATATTGTAATTATTATATAAGCTAATATAAATTAACCATTGTATTTATTTTTATCTAAAATAATATTAAATTATACTCTAACATTATAAACATTTAGGCTATTATTATATTATAAAGAAATTATTATATTATAAAGAATTAACGAGTATAGACAACGAGCAACAACAACGTGCAATGCACGTGATTAAAAATTAGTAGATGTAAAAATGGACAATTATTATAAATGAATGGAGACAAAAAAAATTAAACAATTCAATCTATAATAATAATTACATGAATTAAAATAATAATTAACATTTACATATATATGAATATAAAGCATGAATAAAAAAATTTACAATTTTTTATGATTTGCTAAAAATATACTAATAAGTTTAAAACTATATATAAATTGATTTACAGTTAGCTTTTCTTTCCTCTTCATATCCATCAATATGATATTTCTCATATCTGCACTTACTCATATACGATACATATAATCGATGACACAAATAAGATAGTATTAAAGAAATAAAGGTTAAAGAGAAAAAAGTCACGGGATGCACATAAAAAGAAAAAGAAAACCATAAAAATTACACAAAAAAAATTAAAAAATATGAAAAAAAGAGATCGAAGAGTTAATGTTACCTCGGTTGAAGAAGAGGCAATCGTATATTTGGATTGAAGTTGCTATTATCATATGTTATAATAATTATATACAAATAAATAAATAAATAAATAGAGTAATTTAAAAAAAAAATCAAAACCTAGGGGATTGAAAAGCAACAAAAAAAAAAAAAAGAAAAGAAAACAACCACGGAAGAAAGTCATTGAAAATGATTAATGGGTGAAACTACCATGCATATTTTAAAATTCTCTATTAATGCAGAAACTATTTTTACCATTAGATTTAAAGTAGTTAAATATAAACTATTAGATTCAAAATGGCTCTAATAACTTATTACGTATATAATAGGTTGTCAAAAATAAAATATTTATTTCATTATTAAATATAATGTTACTATTGCACACCAAAGCACAACCTATTGGTAAGTTCATATACGAACCGGCAATAGATTCGGGTTCGAATTCCCTCTCACAATACTCAAATAAAAAAAATATAATGTTACTATTTAATTGTGTAAATAAAAAAATTACTCTTTTCAACACAGTTATAAAAATAAAAGTTTTAAAGATAAAATAATTATCTAATATGTCAAATTTTATTTGCTAAAAATAAATTTTTAAAATTGTGATAAATAATTATAAATTTTTATTTATTTTATTGTTAAAACATGTATCATGTATTTATGCAATTGAAATTATATTATATATACATGAAATCCCAATTATCTTCTTAATAGAATAATTTTTAATTAATAAAATTAAATTATATAATAACTTAAATATTTTACTTATAAAATATCTCACTTCTTTGAAATCTAATTATATAAATTGAACCATATAAATAATATCTTGTGACTTCTAATTAATTCTAGTTTTTGACTTAAATTTATTTATATTTTTTTAAAATCACATATTATATATTATATCAGAACTAATATAAAATTTTAAATTTTTGAAAATTTTAATAAGGTACTAAAATCATTTGTAATTTTTTACAAAAATAATTATCTACAATTATTGTTTGTTCTACTTATGAAATGACCGCAATTTTATTTTCGAAACTAATCAAATTAAATTTAATTTTAAAAGGTACATAAATAATATCTTTTGAATCAAATTATTTTAACTGGGTCAATTCAAATAAATCAAGTGAAACCCAAATATTCCAAACTCTTTCTAAAAAACCAAATCAACTTTCTAATGAAGTTTACAAAAAAATAATAAAGAAAAGAAGGACCTAGACTACCCAAGACCCACGTGACCCTCCCCATTTCACCGATTCTTTCTTTCTTTATTATTCTCTTCTTTCTTTTCTTTTATTTTCTTTATTTCCTTTTCAACTCCTTTCTCTTTCACGACAACAACACATACTCTCTTCATTTCACCGAAAAACTACTCCTGCCAGTCAGAAAAAAGGATTACCGGTGATGGAAAAGGAGCTAAATTGTTTCTCTCTCTCGTTCTCTCTTAATTAGCTCGAGCTGTCGCTTTGTGTTGTAAACTCGACTTCATGCGGGTGAGTTTTATTTTTCGGCGAGCTCAACGATTTTCGGCGACTCCTTTTCACTTAGGTTAGTTGGAAATCAATCCCCATTACTCTTAGTTAGTTCTTTTTTAATTAATTTGATCCTTGAATGAGTTTTGAAGGATTTAAAACATAGGGATTAAAATGATTAAATTTGAAAGTTTAGGTTAAATTGATTTAATTAGTAGAAATTAATATCAAATTAAGACTCTACGTGAATTCTGGATCATTTTGGTGGCCACCACTTCGGCCACAGTGTACGGCGGTGGTGCCGGTGGTCGACAGTGGTTCCAGTGACCGGAACTCCAAAGAGACAGAATATTTCCCTTCTTGTGTAGATTATAGATATATAATTAGTTTTGAAATCTGAGCTTGTTTGACCTTCGACCAATTATTCCATTCAAATTTGGAAATTCGGCTTTTAAGCCGAAAAATTGCAGAAACGTGACTTATAGGTAGATTTTGTGATCTCAGCAAACTTATATGATTAATTATCAAATTAGGTACAATGAAATAATAAGATTTAAATTTTTTAGATAGGTTTATATATAAGTAGAATATTTTATCACTTTTTAAAATAAAATTAAGCTTTGTGGTATATAATATTTATGTTAACAAGTTGTACTTAATTATTAGTTTAGAATCCACGGTCATTGAAGTATTTGATATATACGTATTTGAAGTTGGAAATGTAAATTTTATTGGATATTGACATTGTTTAAATCAAAATGTTTGGTTGGATATTAAGGATGAGATTTTGACGAATATTATTAACGGCGGACAAGTTTTATTGGTGTGAATATTGTCCGATGGATGGGCTTTATTTTTTCATGAGATTTGTGGATATTTTATTAGGGGAAAAGTCGAACTTTACGGGAAACCCTGCTAATTTTCGGTAGAATTTTTAGAATATTATTCTAAGTATAGGAATTTTATAAATAAGTAGAAATAGTTATTGATTTAAACTAATTGGGTATGAATGGGGAAGTTAGCTACTCAAATATTTTTGTAATAAACTTAAAATTTTTGTTGGTCCTTA
Organism: Jatropha curcas; assembly: GCF_041381405.1. Classification (NCBI taxonomy): domain Eukaryota; kingdom Viridiplantae; phylum Streptophyta; class Magnoliopsida; order Malpighiales; family Euphorbiaceae; genus Jatropha; species Jatropha curcas. The sequence continues at coordinate 21,678,357 of NC_143153.1, forward strand.
TGAATGAACAAGTCCATATATTATGACAATATGGTTTGATGGTGCCATGGATGGGCCCGATTATGATTATTGATTATATTTACATGCTCTGAGTCGAATATAATATTTGTATTTATTTTATCATTACTTCTGGAATTTATATGGATCATGGCGCTTGTATACTTTATTAAGAATATGGACTTGGGATTCATAAGATGTATGATTATAAAATATATGGGCCTTTAAAATGCTCTTGATATACGAACAGGTGAATTCTTAATAGGGCCTGGAATTTGGGCTTAGTGATTCTTAGGCTTACTACGGGTCTTGATGGCCTTATGCATACCTAGATTCTAGTGTCGGTTCGACCCATGGAAACAGGTCGTGACGAAGGTGGTATCAGAGCAAAAATCCTAGAGTCTTTAGAAAGTAACTGCAGACTCTTTTTAAGTTCCCGTCACGTCTTGAAAATGGTTTTCCTTGCCTCTTTTATGATTCAACTTAATTGTTATTAGAAACATGTTAGTGATAGGATTAGGATGCCATGATATATGATAAGTGTTGTGATATTTATTATATTATGAATATCTAAACTTTCTTGCCCCAATATGGTGAGTTCTCCAAGAAGAGCAACTGTTAATCAGGACCAAATGCTTTTAATCTACAGAGTCTCCTGCACCGCCTAGACGGGGTAGGGGTAGGCCAGCTAGGAACAAGGAAGTCCAGAATATGGATGATCAGAATGAACACAGGGGAATGAAAACGATAATGTTCCTCTAGCTGATAGGTTTATGACAGGTTTACAGCAAGTCATTGCTGCCGTTAACAATTTTGTTGTGCAACAGCAACAGTTCTTCTAGAACCAGTAAGCACAACAAGTATCTCCTCCTCCTGCACCACAATCAATACCACCACCTGTGCAACACCCATACCACCAGTTCCACTAGCAGTTCCTGTAGCAATTGCGGAGGCCATATGTAAGAGGTTTATTAAGCTTAAGCCGCCTAAGTTTACAGGCGTTGAAGACCCATACTTCTTTCTAGCCAAGGACTAGGGAATTTTGCAATGACCTAAATTGCACTGATAAGTGAGCTATCACTTTTGCCGGACGTCGAATGGAAGGGATGACAGACACTTGGTTTAGAGATAACATCCAACCAGCTCTAACGAGGATGACATGGAACCAGTTCTCTATGACGTTTATTGTTAGTTTTATACCAGAAGGGATGAAGAGATTTAAGGCAAGAGAATTTGAACTTTTGGCCCAAGGGGAATGTCGGTGGACGATTACGCTACCAAGTTCCTCGATCTTATTAAATATGCCTAGAACACTATACCTGATGAGGACACTAAGATATACAGATTCATCAATGGGCTGAATCCTCTGTACTTTTCTCTTTTCTCCCAAAAAAAGAGTCAAGACTTTGACTTAGTGGTTGATTTTGCCAGACAAATGGATACTAGAAAAGGAGATCGGGTAGACTTTTTGCTCCATCTAGGAGTATTGTTATTCAAACTTCAGGTGGGACTTTTCCTGTTGACTCGACATTCAGTGGTAAGAAGAAGTTTAAAGGTAGAAGAGATAGAAAAAGCTTTAGTCAAAGTGTGACCCAAAATTCTGGAAGCGGTAGTAGAGGACATAGCTTTAGGTTCAAAAGTACCAGCTGTAGCAACGCAGCTTGTCCTATATGTGGGAGAATACATAAAGGAGCTTGTAATTTTGGATTGGTGATGCGGAACCCTATGGAAATTAATTCCAAGAACTCTATGACAAGATTGAAATAGCTTCAAAGATCAAACTAAACTCCCCCTCTATGGCATCCAAAGCTTAAAAGAAGCAAGAACACCAATAATAGAGTAAAGAAGAATAAGATAAATGCCACAAGTAAATTGATAAGTTTACCTTAATTCTTGATGCAATTAGAGGAAAGCAAACACAATCACTCTAATCAAAGAACACGCCAAAAGCATGAATAAATCTGAAGATTTATTAATTCATTGAATGATTTGTTTAACAACATAATAAAGCTATTTATACTAGATCTAAAAGCCTGATCCTTAAAGGATTTAGAATAACAAATCCAAACAAATTAAGGATAATGATTAACTAATCTAAACCAACTAAGGATAAGAATAACTAATCTTAACAAATTAAGGATAAGGAATAACTAATCTAAACCAATTAAGGATAAAGATTAACTAATCCAAACAAACTAAGGATAATGAATAATTAAATAAGGAATAATTAATCCAAACCAAATAAGGATAAAAATAAAAGGGTGGCCCAATTTATTGGTGGCCCAACCCATTAACAACATTACAACTCAAAACTAACATAAATGGGCTAAGTCATTACGCCAAAGTTAGGCTCTAGTACGGCCAGAGCGTGCTACACCATCAACATATGCCTCCAACAATGTAAGAAGCCTAGGTGTGCCTTCAAGTTCAACATAACACTTGTTGAAAGCAAGATCATGAAGCTCTTGTGTAACTTGGTCTTGAACATATAGGGACATGGCTGCCCCATATCTCTTTGTATGCTTCTTGTAATTGGTCCACTAGGAAGCACCAACGGATCTCCTTTGTTGTTCTCCATTCTTCCTTGAGCTCCATGGTTGAGTGGTAGCGAATCTGTATCAATTAGGAACATCTTTTAGGTGTCACGAATCTGGACATTTTGCTAGAGATTGCCCACGTTTTCCAATATAGTGAGTTCTTACACAATCTTCGTCAGGCAGCGTCGCTAGGCCATCTTTCCCGAATGCTTCTAATGGTTCTAGATCTTGATTCTCTGGTCAACAAAATTAGGGCAACTTTAATAGAGGTAGACTACTAGGGATTGTTCAAACTACTCCTCAAGCTACTGGAACTCAGGCTCGAGTGTTTTATCTGACTTAGGGAGATACTCAAGCTTCCAATGTCGTAGTTGTAGGTACTCTTATTATATGCTCTCTTGAAGCACGAGCTTTGATTGACCCAGGTGCTATGCATTTATTTATATCTCTATATTTTGCATGGAAGATTGATAGGATGTCAGAGAGGTTAGATGAGCCACTTTTTATTATCACCCCATTAAGTGATCTGGTAATAACGGATTGCATTTATTTGGGTTGTCCAGTTAGGATAGAAGGATGGGAATTAGCTGCAGACTTAATTCTTTTAGATGCAATGGACTTTGAATTGGTTAGCGAGACATAGTGCTAATATGAAGTGTTTAAGTAAAGAAGTAGCTTTTAAATTGCTTGGAGATGCGAAGTTTACTTATAAAGTAGATAAGGAGACTACTTCTTATGGCTTGATATCTGCTATCAGTGCTAGGAAAATGCTAAGGAAAGGCTACGAAGGATATATAACATTAATAAGGGATACCAATATAGGCACAACTAAATTAGAAGATAGACCTATTGTGAAAGAATTTCCAGATGTCTTTCTAAAAGAACTACCAGGATTACCTCCTGATAGGGAAATTGAATCATGTGTCGACATTGCTCTTGGAACAGAACCTATCTTCATGTCTCCTTATAAGATGGCACCTACAAAGTTGAAAGAACTCAAAATCCAAATTCAAGAATTGCTCGATAAAGGTTTCATTAGGCCAAGTACATCACCTTGGGGTGCTCCAGTTCATTTTGTAAAGAAAAAGGGTGAAACTTTGCATTTATGCATCGATTACAGACAACTTAACAAGGTGACTGTGAAGAACACATATCTGCTCCCGAGAATTGATGATTTATTCTATCAACTTCAAGAAGCCACTTGCTTCTCCAAGATCAATATGAGATCAGGCTATCATCAATTGAAGATTCATGAGCAAGATATTCCTAAAATAGCTTTTGGAACCAGATACGACCATTATGAGTTTTTGGTCATGTCCTTTTGACTTACCAATGCTCCTACAACTTTCATGGATTTAATGAATCGAGTATTCAAGCCATACTTATATTGGTTCGTGATTGTCTTTATCGATGACCCATTGATTTATTCTAAAGGTAAAGTAAAGCATTCTCAAACATTTGAGAATGGTGTTGCAGACCTTGTGGGAATACAAGCTTTATGCAAAGCTCTCCAACTGTGAATTTTGGTTAGAAAGTGTGAACTTTTTGGGACGCATAATCTTCAAAGACGGTCTAATGGTTGATCCCAAGAAGATCGAAGCGGTTACCAACTGGCATAAGCCTACTACGGTTATAGAAATACGTAGTTTTTTAGGTCTAGCAGGATATTACCCTTTACTTGTGCAAAAATTCTCTCGAATTGCGGCTCCTTTGACCAAGTTGACCCAGAAGAATGAAAAATTTGTTTAGATTAAAGGATGTGAAGCAAGCTTTCAAAAGTTTAATGAATGCCTAACCACTGCTCTAGTATTAGCCTTACCATCAGGTTCAGAAGTTTATACTGTATTTTGCGATGCCTCCAGAATAAGGTTAGTTTGGGTATTAATGCAACATGGTAGAGTGATTGCCTATGCTTCAAGGCAATTAAATAAACATGAATGAAACTATGATTTGGAAATGGCAACAATCATATTTGCTTTTGAGATATGGAGGCACTATTTATATGGTGTCACTTGTGAGATTTTCATAGATCATAAAAGCTTAAAGTACATATTTGACCAACGAGATTCAAATTTGAGGCAAAGACAATGGATGGAGTATCTTAAAGATTATGATTGTAAGATTCAGTATCATTCACGGAAAGCCAATGTAGTTTTAAATGCTTTGAGCCAAAAGTCCATGGTAAGTTTGAGTAGCATTACTGTAGAAAGAAGACCATTAGTGCGCGAGCCAAATGAAATGTTTTATGAGGGCCTTAGGTTAGAGGTTTCCCATCCTAATTATACTTATTTAGAATTGGACCGTTTTTGCTAAACAAGGTCAAGGTTGCACAACCATGTGATCCTCAGTTGCAAAGAATTATGCAAGAAGTGGCTATAGGTGGATTTAGTGACTTCATAATCGATAGTAATGGAATTTGCAAAAAAGGCACTAGATTGTGTGTACCAGATGTAGAAGATCTTAGGAAGGATATTATGAATAAAGCTCATTACGCTGCTTACAATGTATATCATGAAACCACCAAAATGTATCAAGGGTTGAAGGACAATTATTGGTGGCACAGAATGAAGAAGGATATGACTGAGTTTGTATCTAAATGTCTTACTTGTCAACAAGTAAAGGCCAAACATCAAACCGCCGGGATAGACACAAGAATTGCCTTTGTCGGAATGGAGGTGGGAAAGGATCACTATGGATTTCGTTACAGGTCTACCCAAAACCTGGAAGGGGTATGACTCTGTGTGGGTTATAGTAGATCGACTCACCAAATCAGCTCACTTCCTACCAGTTAGAACTAAATGCACGGCTAATAAGTTAGCAGAGCTCTATATACTTCAGAGATCGTGAAATTACATGGAATCCTGTCTCAATTATCTCTAATAGAGGGACCTAGTTCACCCCCAATTTATAGAAGGCCGTACAAGCAACTTTGGGTACCAGACCTGATTTCAACACGACTTTTCATCCTCAAATGGATGGACAATCGGAACAAACTATACAAAACTTGGAAGACATGCTTAGAATGTGTGTTTTAGATTTTAAAGGAAACTGGGATTCACATTTGTCGTTGATTGAATTTGCTTACAACAACAGTTATCATCGTCAAAGTATTAATTATTTAAAATTTTAGATATAGGTATACATTAGATTAGATATAGGTAAATAAATATTCAAAAGTTAATTAAAAAATTAGAAAATTTGCAAAAAAAAGCAAAAAAAAGGAATGTTGAAAGAATATAGTACCACATAATCTTTTTGTCGAACTTTTATATATACTATAATAAATTACAACAAAATAGAATTCATAAAAATAATCAAATCAAGGGGCAGAATAGTTACCTATACCAATATTGAAAGAAATGATTTTGATTGCTGTGTAAGTGAAATTAACAGAAAAAATGTTTTTGTTTTTACGGAAGGACCAAAAAGTCAGATGGAGTCATACATGAGGGATTGCGGAATAATTTGTGTAAATGGTGAGGACAAAGTCATGTATTTTGTAAAATCTCAAGGACCCGAAAATAATTTTCCCAAAAAGAAAAGAAAGATAAAGGGGTGGGGAATTCGTGGGATCTGGGTAGCAATTTTAGGATAAAAAATATTTATTATTATTATTATACTACTAACAACTTAACTGAGAAGTAGTTTTAGGTTAAATAAAATTATAACTACTATTTGTTTATTTATTATTTACCTTTTGTTTTTGGGTTTTGTGAGACTTCCTTAAGAAGTTGGTTTGGGTTCAAAGGATTTGAGTTTGAGTGATTTGGGTTTTTATTTAGTTTGAACAAATCAACAAGATCAAAATCATTTAATTCGAAGAGACGATTTTTACATGGCATTTAAAATTAAATTAAATTAGATCAAATTTAGAAAATAAAATTTTGGTTCGTTTCAATCTTTCCGCCTTAGAGAAACTCATCTTCGAATTTTGAAATTAACAGGAAATTAAAGACATAAGTGATAAGGACAATACATAACAGAGGAAAAGGTCACTACATTCCAAGTCAAAGGTACTCAGTTAGAAGAAAATAGATAAGCGCATTTCTCTTGTATTTCAAATATCACTATCTTAACGAACTCCTTTATTGAGTGATTTCTCTACAAAATGTTGACCGTAACAATTTACTTAGGTCAAAGTATTATAGAGTTAAGATCTGTAAATCTGAATGATTATGGGGAGCTCATGGAAAACTAAATGGAATACCAAATGGATGTGGAGGACTTTATTCAACCACCTTTATTTTTCAACTAATAAAATTAAAGTCCTCAATAATAATGATATTTTTGTCAATATAAACTTGGCAGGGGGATTTAGGAAGCCAATATTTCTCATCCATTCGTATTTTTAATACTATTTTTTATGTACTTAATTTATTTTTATAAAATGAAAGTGGTCCGAAAATAAACTTCAACCTCATTCTAAACCTAATCTTTTAGTCCCTAATTTATAAATGCATATCCTTAAAATGCTAATAGGTGCCCAATAAGAAAACCAAGCTATCACTTAATCTCCAACCCTCTATCATCAATCCCAAATCAATATCTATGTACAAATATAATGAAAAATAATAATAAATTAGTTTTTACTGCTATGTAAAAAATATGAGCAGATGATTTGAATTGATAGTGGTAATCACTATGGTTCTAGTGGCAGTATTACTTACCCAGTACATTAGAGAAAAGAATATATGCACATACATACAAATTTTTTAAACTCCAGGAAGTGATCCAAAATAAAAATATATAGTTCTAGTTTTTTTTTCAGTTTTACAAACACTATTTCCTTTCAAGTTAAACAGATTTAAAATATAAAAGAAAAATATTAAGAAAATTAAAAATGCTTAATCATCAAAATATAACTCTATTACTAAATTAAAGTGATAGTAGTTAAAAATTAATTTAGTAATGAAAGATAAAAAATAAAAAAAATAATTATGAAGAATAAATCTCTTTTCAGAACTCAACATATAATAAAAAATAAATTATATTAAAAAAATTACCAATTTGAATTTGAAAAATCAACCCCTTCTTCAATTGGAAAGACATAATTTAATGAAATTTAATGTTGATTGACAAAAAAGAGCATTAAAGCCAAGTCAATAAATGAAAATTACAAAGCAAATCATGTTAGGATCTAATAATGGTCTGTCAATGAGTTTATTCAAGTATTTTATTTCTCTACTGTTCTAAGTTGTAAATTTAAAGTAAATAAATAAGTTAATTAATCAATAAAACAAGATTATATAAAAAAATGTTCTATCCTTCCAAACAAACTCTCAATTTTCTCTACTACCATAAAAAAATATTTTTTCTTTTTTATCTCTCTTCTAAATAAAATATTATGTATATTTTATTTAAAAATTTATTTCTTAAAAAATGTATCCAATCAAATTATACGAACATAAAAAAGAATATACTTTATTCTCTTTTTATCTCTTTCCTAAATAAAATATTTTAAATTATAATCAAAATATAATCAAAAATTTTAAAAATAAAACATAAAATTTTCAAATGTATCATTATCATATATATTTATTAAAAATAAATTTTAAAAAAATATAAAACTTAAAATTTTGAAACTCTTTCCTTCAAAAAAAATTTTGAAATTCTTAATTATCCATGTGTATTTATTTAAAAATAATTTTTATAAATTACATCAAATCAACTAATAAAATGTAATTTTTTAATTGGCTATGAATAAGGTTATTTACCATATTCTAAATCTCATTAAGAGCAATATTGAAAATGTCATTATTCTCTCCTATTTCCGCATTTATATATAGTATAGATTACAGATAATTATGTTAATATGCATTTATTCCACTGAATGATTACTTCATGAATTGCTTCCACTTATTAGCTTTTCTGGATTTGCCTCTAGTTAAAATGATGTTTGGAGTTTATTTGGATGTATGTTAAGTATAAATTATGCTAAAGGTTTATATTTGGTAGGTATCGCTAGTTTGATGATCCATCGGTTGTCAGTTTATTAAACCACTTAAATTGGCTCTTAAACCATTAGTTTTGATTCCAACGATTTACAGTCCTAGCCAAAGTTCCAGCATTTCATATTTTTTCTAAAAAAAAAAAAAATTAATGGGAATTCAATTTCGCTTAAATGTTTTTTTTCAGAAAAAAAAATTAATGTAATGGTAATAATTTTACTTCCAATAATTATTTGAGATACTTACACAAGAAAATAATTCAGTCAAGTGTGCAAATAAATTTTTAGAACAATTGACAAGGAAAAATGTCATTAGCCTTATAATTTTTTTAAAAAAAGTAAGCAGGGAAGTTATTGTCTAGTTTAATATTCCATGTAGATTTTTGTTTGGCTAGGTATCGTCTGATTTTGACTCAACTTAGTTGAAACCTAAAGTATACCAAAATTCAGGACTTTTGAGGATCTCAATACTCTTCAACTGCTGTTACATTTGCGTGCACATGTCTTACCGAAACTCCTATTGCATCTTCTGGTTGTTGACAATGGATTGTCTCATGACCTTAAAGATCTAATTCACCGTACTAGAGTACTTGACATGATTTTCCTCCGCTATTTGGGAGCAGATATTTTAAGGTTTGTTCCAGCTAGTGCAAGATTGATTATTGGACCACTGGTCCAAGCAATATTGAAATCAAGAGACTGCGAAGGGATTGTCAGACTAGTTTCTCAATTGTCAAAATGGGCCTCTAGAAATATATAGATTTCAAAAAATCATTAATTTGAATTGGTGATGTATACGCAGATATCATTAATCCTAAGGAAAACACAAGGGATATAAAGAGAAGAAGGAGATTGAGAAGTATTAGAGAGAAAGTAAAACATAAAAAAGGTATATATTTGATTTGCGTGCTCCTTTATAATATTTCTAGACTTATTTTATAATATATTAGGCTACATATAAATTCTACTGCAGCCTAATATATTAGGCTACAAAATAGATAAGTATAAAGTTGTTAGGTGGTTAAAATATTTATAAAAGATATACAATATTTTTGACTGGAAATTTTTATATTCTAGGCTCTCAAAAGCAGGGAAAGATGTACTTTTAAAAGCTGTCATCCAGTCAATGAAAGAAAGATTCATTGAGCTCGATGGAAGCAACTATGTTTATCCAAATCAAACGGGGTTTGTGTTATAAGAATTTACATTGTTTCAATTTAATTCAAAAGGGTTCTCGATGGATTATTGGAAATGGTAGATAATTGGTTACCGGAATTTCGTGTTTATAGGATTAGAAACTAATAACCAAATATTTTGGTTCCCTCTATCGAACTTTAATTACAACAAAATAAAATTCATAAAAATAATCAAATCAAGAGCATAGAAAAGTTACCTATACCAATATTCAAAGAAGTGATTTTAATTTGACAATTAATACACGTAAAATATAGTAGATTATAAAACTTTGGATGAAAATATATTTCATATGAATTGGGACTAAATAATTGATTAATATGAAAATCAAAAAAAATATTTAATTAAATATAAATATATTGAGATTCCTAATTGAGTTTTTTATATAATAATTTTTATTTAAATATAAATTTTATTGGATAAAAAATTTATATATATTATAGATTTTATCACTTCCTAATTCATAATAGACTATATAACTTCCTATAGTTGTTGGACTAATTAACATCTCTTATATATTTGTACAAATATAGTTAGTGTTTTGCAATCTCAAATTACTAGGGATTAGCCAATTCAATTCAGGGAATAAATGTTCGATTAAAAGTCGATTAAACAAAATTAAAATTTCGGTTATCGGTTAAAAATTCGGTTAAAACTTAATTTAACCGATTAATTAAATTAACCAACTCTCAAAACTATGTCATTTTGATTAAGTAGATAATAAAATTAAAAATATTTTGGTTTTTATTTTGATTAAATAGTGATTAATAACTTCGGTTAATTTTTATTTCGATTAATCTTAAATTTCAGTTAATTAAGTTTTTATTTTCTTTAACTTCGATTCGGTTAATGATCAAAGTTAATTCGATTAAAACAGTTCGATTAAGTTCAGCTAAAAAATTAATACGGTTAAATTTGGTTAAATCAAAAAAAATTTCAGTTAATTAATTTTGATTAAAATAATATAACCAAAATAGAATATAATTTATTTTAATTATTAGCCAATCAAACTAACAAATTTTCTATTTAGAATTTGATTAAACTTCTAATAAAATTTAGATTTAAATAGAAAATTAACATAAGCAATCAAAGTTAAAATACCTTTATTTAGATTTAAACTGAGCAGGGCATCACCCATTCGTACTTTTACATGTAGTAGTTTTTTTTTATGACGTGTATTGCATATTGATTATGCTCGATATATACTATTTTTTGCACTCTTTTAATTTTTTTTATCTATATAATATTTGTAGATTTAGTGTGGGAAAATATTTTTTCTGTATTTGATTCATCAATAGGGACACATATATATATACACATACAGGATACTATAAACCTATTAGGAATCTAACTCCTAATAGAGTTCTATTTACAATTAATCCTTAACACTCCCCCTCAAGTTGGAGCATAGATATTAATCATGCCTAACTTGTTACAAAGATAGTCAACCCGGGGTCCGTTTAGAGCTTTTGTAAAGATATCCTCTAACTGTTCACTTGTTTTAACGTGTCCTGTAGAGATAACACCCTGTTGTATCTTTTCGCGAATGAAATGACAATCAATCTCGATATGTTTTGTTTGTTCATGGAATACTGGATTTGATGCAATGTGAAGAGCAGCTTGATTATCACACCATAACTTTGCAGGCAAGGATGACTTGAAGCCAATTTCCTCTAATAACTGACGAATCCAAATTAATTCACAAGCAGATTGTGCCATAGCTCGATATTCTGATTCAGCACTCGATCGTGAGACTACATTTTGTTTCTTGCTCCTCCATGATATCAAGTTTCCACCTACAAAGACACAATATCCTGAAGTTGATCTTCTATCAACCTTCGAACCTGCCCAATCCGCATCCGAAAAACATTCAATGTTCAAATGCCTATGATTACTGTAAAGCAGGCCACGACCTGGATTACCTTTCAAGTAGCACAAAATTTGTCCTAAAGCTTCCCAATGGATAACAGTAGGAGAAGACATAAACTGGCTCAAGATGCTCACAGAGTAAGCAATATCTGGACGTGTTACGGTAAGATAATTCAATTTGCCCACTAACCTTCTATACATCTCAGGATCATCAAATAGCTCACCACCAGTTGAAAGTTGCAAATTTGGAGTCATTGGAGCACTGCATGGCTTGGCACCCAACTTTCCAGTTTCCTTCAGTAAGTCAAGGACATACTTCCTTTGAGATAAGAAGATGCCTCTCTTACACCTAGATACTTCAATACCCAAAAAATACTTCAACAATCCTAAGTCTTTTGTCTGGAACTGGGTCTGGAGAAATGACTTGAGTGATGTAATGCCGGCTGAATCACTCCCTGTAATCACAATGTCATCAACATAAACCACAAGTAGAATCAAACCAGTCTTAGTACTTCTGAAAAATACAGAATGATCAGAAGTACTCTTCTGCATGCCAAATTGATGTACCACATTGCAAAATCTACCAAACCAAGCTCAAGGACTCTGTTTTAGGCCATAAAGAGATTTTCGAAGTTTACACACTTTACCCGACTCCCCCTGAGCAACAAAGCCTGGTGGTTGCTCCATGTAAACTTCCTCCTGAAGATCCCCATGAAGAAAGGCGTTCTTAACGTCCAGCTGATGTAAAGGCCAGTCAAAAGTAGCTGCTAATGAAATAAATAAACGAACAGAAGACAATTTGGCAACAGGAGAAAAAGTATCAGAATAATCTAGGCCATAGATCTGAGAATAGCCCTTTGCAACTAATCGAGCCTTGAGACGAGCAACAGTCCCATCAGGATTCACTTTAATGGTGAAAACCCACTTACAACCAATAGCTTTCTTACCTGCCGGGAGAGGCACAAGATCCCAAGTACCATTAGTATCTAAGGCAGCCATCTCCTCTTTCATTACTGCACACCAACCAGGATGGGACAAAGCTTGGACAACAGGTTTAGGAATAGAGACAGAGTCTAAGTTACTTACAAAACAACGAGATGAAGAAGAAAGATGATCATAACTAACAAAAGAGGAAATAGGGTAGGTACACTGGCGTTTACCTTTTCGAAGAGCAATGGGAAGGTCAAGGTCTGACTGGGGAGTGGATGGCACAGGCTCAGGTTGAGTGGAGAGAACCGGATCTTCTATTGAAACGGCAGGTGGAGGAAGTGAGTCAAGAGTTCCTAGTCTCCTGGAATAAACTTGTTCAAAACGAGGGTGTGTAGATGGTGGTGCAGGAGCGGGAATAGGAGCAGCAGACACTGGAGAAGGAGCAGGAGCAAGGTCAGGAATATGAGCAGGAGCAGGAGAGTTATGAACTTGCCGGATAGCATAGACTAAAAGGTCATCATCCTCCCCCTCACCCTTATATATAGAAGAAGGAAAAAATGGAATATTGTCAAAAAATGTGACATCTGCAGAAATAAGATAACGGTCAAGATCGGGAGAGAACAACGATACCCTTTTTGATGCCGAGAATACCCAAGGAAAACACAACGAAGGGACTTTGGATCTAATTTGGAAACCTGTGGACGAACATCACGAACAAAACAAGTACAACCAAAAATACGAGGTTCAATGGGGAATAGAAGTTTAGAGGGAAACAAGACATTATAAGGAATTGCACCATTAAGCACAGAAGAAGGCATGCGATTAATCAAAAAACATGCAGTAGAGACAGCATCAGCCCAAAAATGTTTAGGGACCTTCATTTGGAATAAAAGTGCCCTACCAACCTCAAGAAGATGTCGATTCTTTCTTTCTGCAACCCCATTTTGAGAAGGAGTATCAACACAAGATGTTTGATGGAGAATACCATTTTGTGACATATAAGATTGGAAGGAACTACATAGGTATTCTTTAGCATTATCACTGTGCAATATGCGAACAGAAGTATTAAATTGAGTTTTAATTTCAGCACAAAAAGAACAGAAAATAGAAAATATCTCAGAACGAGTTTTCATTAAAAATAACCAAGTAACACGAGAATAATCATCCACAAAAGTTACAAAATACCGAAAGCCAGTTTTAGAAATAACAGGACATGGACCCCAAACATCAGAATGAACTAACTCAAAAGGGGATGAAACCCATTTATTGACTCGAGGAACTAAAGGTAAACGATGATGTTTGGCAAATTGACAAGATTCACATTCTAAACTTGATAAAGACTGAAACTGTGGACACAACTTCTTCAAAGTAGACAATGACGGATGACCCAAACGACAATGAACCTCAAGAGGAGATAGAGCACCAACACAAGCCAGAGATAATGAAACGTGTTCATCCAGAAGATAAAGGCCACCAGACTCACGTCCTCTACCAATAATCCGCTTCGTCAAAAGATCCTGAAACACACAATATGTAGGATAAAATTTGACACAACAATTCAGCATACGAGTAATTTTGCTAACAGATAATAGATTAAACGAAAAACGAGGCAAACAAAAAACAGAAGACAATGGAAGAGATGGAATGGGATTGGCGGTGCCAATACACTTGACAGGAGATGTGGACCCATCAGCTAAAGTAACATGACGATTAAATTGTTTAGGTTCTTTTAATGAGGATAAGAGACTAGGGTTACCTGTCATGTGATCGGTGCAACCAGAATCAATGACCCACTTTGATGATGTAGACATAAGACAGGAAGGAGGAGTACCTGAGTTGGCAGCAGCAGCAATTGAGGAATCAGTAGACTTAGAGGAACGTTATCTAGAGAGCTCAGCATACTCCGCAGCAGAAATTGTTACATTGTTGTCAGAAGAAGTAACTGCATAATCTTGATGTGCCATATTTACTCTTGGTGGCTTATTTATTAGTTTCTTGCAATACCGTTTAGTGTGACCAGGTTCATGACAATAATGGCAGATAAGAATGCTTGTCTCCCGAGTGATTGGTCCATTACTACGGTTATTTCCTCCTCTTCCTCTGTTGCCTGGCTGTCTAGATACCTGATTACGACTCACAAGGGCACTATTATCAGAAGGGGAAGGTGTATGAGAACCTTCAGTATGTAGCAATCTAGCAAAAGTCTCCTGAAGAGAGGTAACATCACTGCCTGAAAGAACTTGTGATTTGGCAGTTTCAAACACTGGAGCAAGACCTGCAAGAAAACTCATCACAGCCATTTGTTCTCGCTGCGTCTGTTGAACCTTAACATCAGGACTAAAAGGCATTAAAACATTAAGTTCCTCGTAAATCTTCTTAAATTCCATGAAATAAGTTGTAAGGGGCTTATCTTGTTGGTCGACCCGATAAAATCCCTTTTAGACTTCATACATACGAGACAGATTACCTTTTCCCGAGTACAAAAATTCAAGATAATCCATTAATTCTTTAACAAACTCACAATGATTAATTAACCCAACCACTTCACTGTCAATAGAGTTGCGAATCAGGAGAAATAACTTAGCATCTTCTCTTAGCCAACTTTGTCTATTATCACCAATTGGTGGATCATCAATTAGATGATCATCTTTTTCAACACTCCTCAAATAAATTCTAATTGTCTTACTCCAATCTAAATAATTAGTTCCTTTCAATTTATGTTCTGTGATTTTATTCATTGCTGGGATCAATTCAGTAACAACAGCTTTAGAATCTGTGGGTGTAGTATCCATTAATAAAATACCCCAACAGCAACCAAATAATAGCAACACCAAAAGGAACCGAAAACCCAAACAGCAGTGGCAAAAAACAAAGAAAGCGCCTACCAGATGCTGCCGGAACCGAAAACTAACCACTGGAAAAGAATCCGGACGTCGAGTCGATCCTGGGAGACGAAATCTGGTCACCGGACGCGCCTCCACTCACCAGCGCGTGAGGTGACGTCCGATTTTTCTGACGGCGGGTGAGGCACACTCGCCGGTCTTCAGGTCACCGGATTCGGTGGAGACGCCGATCGGAGGTCACTCTTCCTCCCTTGGGTGGCGGTGAGACAAAAACAAAGGCCTAGGTAGGAGACCTAGACTGACAGGCGCAAATCAGAGTTGTCGCCGGTCGCCGGAAACGTCAACGCAGAAACGGGAAGAAAAAAAAATGCTAACGAGCCAAAGGCTCTGATACCATGTAGATTTAGTGTGGGAAAATATTTTTTCTGTATTTGATTCAGCAATAGGGACACATATATATACACATACAGGATACTATAAACCTATTAGGAATCTAACTCCTAATAGAGTTCTATTTACAACTAATCCTTAACAATATTAAAGGATAAATTTTTGTTTAGATTAAAATAAATACAATTGGTTAATTTGTATTAGACTTTGTCGTACAAGCTACTTATAATGCTATTTTTTCTGTGCTTAATTTATTTTTATAAAATAAAAGTGATCTCAAAATAAAATTTAACCATATCTCTAAACCTAATCCTTGAGTCCTTAATTTATAAATGCAGATTTTTAAAATCTTAATAGATGCCCAACAAGAAAATCAAGTCATCACTTAATCTTCAACCCCCTGCCCTTAACCTCAAATCAATATCTATATACAAAAATAATGAAAAATAATAAAAGGGAAATATAAAAAAAAATATATGCACATACATTCAAATTCTTTAAACTCCAAAAAGTGACTCAAAATAGAAATATATAGTTCTAATTTTTTCGAATTTCATTAATATTATTTTCATTTAAGTTAAACAGATTTAGAATGCAAAAGAAAAAATATGAGCAACATTATTTCCAGATGCGCATTTTGTTAAGACCATAGCAATGAATTTTTTTAATATTATCCTTTTTAACTTAAATAGAAATTTATCATTAAAACAAGATGTATAAAAAATTATACCTTGCCATAAATTTGAGACAATTCTAAAAAAATGAGATCCATCTTGACCCCAATTTTGCAGCATTTCAGTAACTCTGCTTTCCTTTCTTCTACTACTTAAATAAATTTTAGAGATGAACCAACAAATTTATTTTAGAAATAAATTGGTCTAGGATGAACCAATTTTAGAAATAAATAAAGAATAATTTATTTTAGAAAGAAATAAATTTTAATAGAAAACAAACAGATCAAACAAAGAATAGTTTATTTTGGGATGAACCAGCAAATTTTCAAAACTCAAAATCTAAGCTCCCTTTTGAACCCAGAATGATGATTGTTTCCATCTACTTTAGCTCTTGCTCTTTTCCCTTCTCTCCACACACCTCTTTGCTCCTTGAAAGTAAATTTCTTTTTTTTTTTTTTTTTTTTTTTTTCTCTTTTGCAGGCTGGCTTTCAATGGCACATCTATGAAAGCTTTGAGCTTTTAAACCATTCACAGTTTCTTAGTATGATTAATTGGTTTTATCGATGAATTAATCAGTTTTATTGATTTGAGAGAGAAATACAAAGCACTCGGTTGTAGGCATGGCCGGTTCAGTGAACCGCCGGTTCGAGATGTTTAAAATTTTGAACCGGAACCGGAACCGACCCTTGAACCTCCGGTTCCGGTCCGATTCCGGTTCCGGCACGGTTCAGCACGGTTCCGGCGAACCGACGGTTCAAATTACGGTTCCGATTCAGTTCCGGCATTATGCAAATTTTTAAAAAAATAATAAAATTTTGATTCCGAATTCATGAATAAATAATAATTTTAAAATGTTTAAATTTTATTAACTAAATGAATTATTATAAATTTTAAAAGAAAAACATCTATTAACTAACTTAGAACTATTATTACATTAAATTTACAAATTTTGCTAATTTACTAATATAAAAAACTATAAATGGAATATAAAATTAATGGAATGAGTTGGAAATTATTATTTTCAAATACTAAGAAAATTATTTAAAAAATCAAATGAAGTAAATTTATGAATGGAAAAATTTGAGATTAGAGAAAGAATTTGGAATTGGATGTAAGAAAATAAAAAATAAACAATAGATAATTCCAATATTAAGGAAAATAAAGCAATAGAAAAAATAATGAACTATGGAAATTTGAGAGAATTTTGATTGAGAATAAGAGAAGAGTTAGGATATAATTGATTGTGAAATAAAAAATCATCAACTCATCATATTTATACACGTGTCTCATTTATTAGTTTTCCAAATTGTCCCTTATATAATTTAGTAAATTACAGTAAATAAATAAATAAATGATTAAAATGAATAAAATTTATTTACCAAAAAATAAATAAATAACACCTATCATATCAAAAACTATCCGTTACACTCTTTTTTTGTACACTTGAAAGTATTTTTTTTTATATAAATCAACTATTCATGTACCATTTTTTATATAAATTAAGTCAAAAAATGTGTATTTTTTTCACAACTTTTTATAACTTATATACCATTTTACTTCTCTTCATCATAAATCAAATCAACTACAATCAAATCAATTGATATAAATTTTTTTATAAAAATTTTTAGCTACAATTTTTTGTGTATCCGGTTCGAACCGGACCGGAACCGCCGGTTCACCGCCGGTTCCGGGCCGGTTCCGGTTCATATTTTACCATCCACATGAACCTTAACCGGCCCTTGAACCGCCAATTCCGGTTCAAAATTATGAACCGCCGGTTTCGGTCCGGTTTCGATTCGTCTACAGTACGGTTCGGTTCCGGTTCGGTTTCGGTTAGAACTGAACCAGTGGCCATGCCTACTCGGTTGAAGAGTCGAGGATTTTATGGGTTAAACGTAATATTTAATTAGAAGGGTAATATAGTCAGTTTATATTAAAAAAATTAATTGCTATGGTATTAACAAAATGCGCTTTGGAAATAACAATACCCAAAAATATTAAGAAAATAAAAACTGCTTAATCATCAAGAGGCCATCTATTTATCTCTTACTAAATGAAAGTTATAGTAGTTAAAAATTAATTGAGTAACAAAATAAATAAATAATTAAATAAATAAAATAATTATTAAAAATAAAACTCTTTTCAGAACTCAATATATAATAAAAAATAAATAATATGAAAAAGTTACCAATTTGAACTTTAAAATTTAACCACTTCTTCAACTGAAAAGCCCATAACTTAATGAAATTTAATATTGATGGACAAAAAAAAAAAAAAGACTAAAGCCAAGTCAATAAATGTATTGAGAAGCAAATCATGCTAAGATCCAATATT
Source organism: Jatropha curcas (assembly GCF_041381405.1). Classification (NCBI taxonomy): domain Eukaryota; kingdom Viridiplantae; phylum Streptophyta; class Magnoliopsida; order Malpighiales; family Euphorbiaceae; genus Jatropha; species Jatropha curcas. The sequence goes on from NC_143153.1 coordinate 21,697,072, forward strand.
GATTAGTTAATGAGTTTATTCAAATTTTGTTACAAAGTAAATTTTGTTTATCTATTCTTTTAAATTGTAAATTTGAAATAAATAAATAAATATTACATAAAAGAAATATTTTACCCTATTCAAATAAACCCTGAAATTTCCTACTACCATAAAATTTTTTTTTTCTTTTATCTCTCTCATAAATAAATATTTTAAATTATAATTAAAATCAAATCAAATAATTAAGGGAAATTTATTGTTTAGTCCCTCAGGTTTTACATAATTATCCAACTAATCCCAAGTTTTGCACAAATATCTAATTAGTCTCTCAGGTTTAACTCCGTCTAATTAAAAGGTCCTTCCGTCCGAAAAGTTAGTTTTTTTCCGTTAATTGAAGACTAAAAGACTAAAACACCCCTCCCTAGCTGACGTGGACCAGTATGAAGCAATGCGGGAAAATTATTATTTAGTCCCTCAGGTTTTACATAATTATCCAACTAATCTCAAGTTTTGCGCAAATATCTAACTAGTCCCTCATGTTTAACTCCGCCTAATTAAAAGGTCCTTCCGTCCGAAAAGTGGATTTTTTTCCGTTAATTGAAGACTAAACGACTAAAACAACCCTCCCTAGCTGACGTGGACCAATATGAAGCGATAATGATATACCTAGTTTGTTTCCCTTTTATTCCTTCCATGCCATAATGATATACCTAGTGTCTCATTATCATGCATATTTATTGAAAAATAAATTTAAAAAAGATAAAACTTAAAATTTTGAAATTCTTAATTATCTATATACATTTATTTAAAAATAATTTTTATAAATTATATCCAATCAACTGATAAAATGTAATTTTTTTAATTGACTACGAATAAGGCTATTTTAGAATATTTCAAATTTTATTAAAAGCCATATCGGAAATCCATTATTCCACCATATTCCTATATTTATATATAGTATAGACTATAGATAATTATGCTAATATGTATTTATTCCGCTAATGATTACTTTTATAAATAGCTTCCATTCATTACATTTTCTTATTCACCCCACATGATCGTATTGGGTGTATTGTGACCACGTATGATCGTGTCGGGTGAGCAACAATCACTTCGTCACATTACTTTACTTATAGGCTAACGAGTCAACTTTGGCTAAATATCCTACAAAGAGACTCTTGAGAGCCAAAAGTATTAAAGGAATGGGCATATATAGGAATAGTAGCATTATTACATCTTACGCTGTCTCGACCGAATGAATTAGTTGGTACTAGAAATGCTAAAGGATTTGCCTCTGGTTAAAATAATGTTTGGAGTTTATTGGATGTATGTTAAGTATAAATTATGCTAAAATGACCTTAGGTCACTTTAGCATAATAGGTCATTTTAGTTATTTTGACTTGATATATTATTTTACCCTCAATTTTAAATTTTATTGCAGTTTTACTTTGATTTGACCTTTATTCTAATTTCACCCTGAACTTTAATATTTTATCAGAATAGGACCCTAAATTATAATTAAGAGTTAAATTATAAATAAAAAATAGATTCACTCTTGACCTTGGGCTTAGATTAACTTAATATATTTGTATGAATGAGGGAGTTTAAGTTAATAGTAAAGACAACCTCTATTATTATGTTAATATTTTTAAATTCTTTCTTTTATTGATAATAAGTAATATTTAAAAATTAATTATTTGATATATGAATTTCTTTTAAAAAATAGAATATAATTATTAATTTTTTTTAAAAGCATTCATGTATCAAAAAAGTAATTTTTAAATATTATTTATTATCAATTAAAGGAAATATATAATAATATTAAAAATAATAATAGAGATTGTCCATTCTATTAATCCAAACTTCATTATTCACACAAATGTATTAAGCTAATCCAAGCCCAAGATCAAGAGTAAACCTATTTTTTATTTACAAGTTAAGTTCTAATTATAATTTAAGGTGCTATTGCAACAAAATGTCAAAATTCAGGGTTAAATTGGTATAAAAGTCAAATTGTAATAAAAAGTTAAAGTTCATGGTGAAATTGGCATAAAGGTCAAATTTGAGTGAAATTACAACAAAATCTAAAGTTGAGGGTGAAACAATATATTATGCCAATTATTTTTATGCTACCATAACATAAGATTTATATTTGTTAGGTATCACTAGTTTGATGATCCACCAATTGTCGGTTTACTAAACCACTTAAATTGGCTCTTAAACCATTAGTTTTAATTACAACGATAATCTAGCCACAGTTCCAACATTTCATATTTTTTCTCTAAAAAAAGTTTCATGGGAATTCAATTTCGCTTAAATATTTTTTCAAAAAAAAAAAAAATTAATGAGAATTTGAAAAATGCTAATAATTTTACTTCCAATAATTATTTAAGAAATTTATACAAGAAAAAAATTGGTCAACTTTGTAAATAAATTTTTAGAAAAATTGACAAGCAAAAATTTCATTAGCCTTATAATTTTTTTTTTAAAAAAAAGTAAGTAGGGATGTTGTCTGGTTTAACATTTCATTTAGATTTACGTTCAGCTAGTTCAGCTAGGTATTGTCTGAACTTGACTCAGCTTAGTCGAAACTTAAAATATACCTAAATTCAGGGTTTTGAGGATCATAATACTCCTAAACTGCCGGTACACTTGCATGCAAATGTCCTGCTGAAACTCCAATTGCATTTACTGGTTGTTGATGATGGAATGTTTCATGACCTTAAAGATCTAACTCACCATACTAGAGTACTTGGCATGATTTTCATCCGCTATCTAGGCGCAAATATCTTAAGATCTGTTCCAACTAGTACAAGATTGATTATTGGACCAGTGGTCCGAACATACTCATTCCCTGGCATGGTGTTGTTGTCAGGGAGTGGGGCAAGGATGTGTTCTTGTTCCAATTCACCGATGGGAAAGATATACAGTCTGCGCTTGAGAATGAGTCATGGCATTTTGAGAGGAATATTCTCATTTTGAAGAAAGTTGAGGGTACTGAGCAACCATCAACCATAAATTTTCTCACTCTTGTCTATGGGTTCGAGCATATGACCTCCCACTACGATGTATGACGGAGTCGGTAACTAACTTATTGATGGGAATGTTGGTTTGTTTTTGGATTGGTTTAAGGATGATGACAAGGGTTGGGGAAAGTTCATTCGATTTAGAGTCTCTGATGATCTTTCCAAAGCTCTCCTCAAGGGTACATCTATCAAGCTCACGGGAAACACTATATAGGTACCTTTAAAGTATGAAGGCTTGCCTACCTTCTATTATACCTGTGGTAGGTGTGGCCATTCATTTAAGCAATATGATGACTTTGAGACTACTACAGTTGACGACTCAATATTGATACTTTATAGTGATAGTTTGAGGGTGTCCCCTTCGCGACGGAGTGGTAAAATAACTTTTTCTACTAATGTCAACATGGATCCCAAGAGAAAGTTGGTTTTTAAACCAATACCAACTTTTCCTATTTCTCCTAAGGTAGCTCTCAATCACGTAGAAGAACATGCTGGATCTCTTACTAGTCGGTTGGTTGACTCAATATTGGAAGATACTGTTCTAAACCAGCCAAGGACATACATGTTCAGGCTTGAACCACTGACCAGGCACTTCAAATCCAAGTAACTGAAATTTCACTAAACATATATTTTACCTCTAGCTCAAAATCCAATTTTACCTCAAAATGCTACAACACCCACCCATGTGAATATTTTACCTCGACCATAGCCCTTCCATTCTACACCTTCTCAGGAATTCCTTGCACCACAACCTGTCCAGTTAGTTTATACACTGCAACCTATTCACCTACACAAACAACTCTCCTAACCAGCCCACAACCCCTCCAGCCTTGTCCTTCTCTTTCTGTGATTATGAGCATAATGTCCCTATCCCTGGTTCTAAATACTCACAGACCTAGTTTCGTCGATTTTGGATTCCCCCACCGATTCATTAGTTACTCCACCCCAAAATTTCGTGCCAGCCACCGTGTCTGTTTTCCCCCTCATGCTCCCATGCCTTTATCCAACCTGATTGAGGTCAGTATTGGCGATCGATTCTCGTGCCCAAAAAATAATTACGACAAGCTAGAAATGGAAGGTTAGGAATATAAGCAGAATTGAAAATATTGCTTCTCCTCTGATGATTGGTAAGTGAAAGGGAGAGACAGATGTAGTGTAGTTGTCAGAGATGGAGATCGATCCCATTTACAAGAAAACCAAATGTCACGCACCTGATTTCATAGAAATAACAGCTGCGACTGTTAGGAGGTCCCGCCGAGCATTGTGAGTCTCCTGCCCTGGAATTTTAGGGGGCTTGGGAACCCCATGCAATCTGTCAACTAAAATTGCTTTTTAAGAAAAAAAGGTCCCAAATTATTGTTCCTTATGGAGACCGAGAAACCAGATACAAAAATGGAACGAATTGAGAGAAAATGTAGCTACAGTAATGAGTTTTCAGTTTCTTGTGAGTGAAATATTAATCAATGGTATGCCTCCTTTCTTTTTCATAAATTTTGGCATGTTGTTGATGATAGAGTTATATTATTAACCATGCATATGTAATAGTATAGCTATGAATGATTTTCTATTGACAATTATTTCTTTGTATTTCATTGGAAATTTGCATTAAATAAATGTTATTAGCATATGAACAATAATTGTGATTAGTACATTTTGTATGTATTTAATTGGACCAAGTAGAGAATGGATGTTTAGTACTGACTGTTAAACATATTCTCTAGGACATTAGAAATAATGTTTATTGTTCTTAATCTTGATTTATTTTAATATGAGCAAACATTGATTGTCTTGTGCTTTGATTCATTAAAGGGTGAGTTTCATTATTGGAATAATATTCTCGGTGAATTGGGCAAAGATTTTTTGTGTTTGTGAAATATTAATTAATGATAGAATCCATGTCTCGGTTTAGAGATTGATGATGCACTTTAAGTAAGCTTATAAGGTTTCATTGTGTAAACCCTGCAGGTGGATTTTGAATCCGACACATGAAATAAGTTGAGCGACAATCTTAAAGTTATATTGTGATTTAAATAAATTGTCAGTAAGTTATTTAAATGACAGCATCTGTAATCTTAACGTGGGGAACATTATTTTATTATGTTGTGGAATTGTAAAATAAATAAGGAGTTCAGTCATGAGTTTTTAGTGGAATAATTCATGATTAATTATAATAAGAATATGTTGGTCTACAGAGGTTCTTATTATAATTAGTAGCCTGATTTATTTTATTCCTGCGGTCCCTGTAGTGCCCTAATTATTTGGAAAGTTAAGGGTGTATTAAATAATAGATAAATTATTTAGTTTTAAAATAATTGATAATTATTTTAATTAAATAATTTTTTATTTAATTTATTTTATATTAAAAAATATCTTCCTATCGAAGAGAGGTTTTTAAATATAAGATTGGAAAACCCTAAGAATAAAAAACAAGACGCACGTTATTCTATTCTCTGCCACTCAGAGAGTTCCAAAAGAGAGATAGTTAGGGATTACTGCAGAAGATCGTGGGTGACTCCAAGATCTCTGGAAAGAAGACCGGTGAGCGATTCTGCGCTTCAAGAGGTCAGTTTATTGATTTGTTCGATAATGTTTTAGTTTGCCTCATATGGTTTCGATGAGGGTTGTTTCCGCTTTATACCCGCTCCCATCAATTGGTATCAGAGCCAAACGAAACTATATGATGGTGGCTATTTTGTCATGTTTCAATCGTGTATCTATAATCTGTTTTGATTGTTTGATTGGTACATGGTTACAAGAGTTTCAAGAGTTTTTGAAGGACAGCAGCACAAAAGTGCAGTACCTGATACAACCTTTATTTTTGAAACTGTGGTTTTTAATGGGCATTAATATAATATATATATATATATATATATATATATATATATTGGGTTTTGTTTCGATGAACAGGAGAGGGGCAAGAAAAGACGAAAAAAAAAATAAAAATTTTGTTTTTTTTGTTTTGAAGATCAGTAGAGGGGCAAGAAAATGGAGGTTGAAGGGATAAGGGGCGGCGGCTAGGGCTTCTTCGTGAAGAAGAAGCTGCTGCTTGCCAAAATTTCTATCTGGTCCCTCAATTTTTTTAAATTTTATATTTTGACCCCTGATCTTTAAGTTTTTTATTTTTTGACCCTAAATCTTTCTGTTTATTATATTTAACCCCTGGACTTTAATTTTTTTATATTTTGACCCAGAAAGTATCAGTTATTCCGTTTTGGCCCCCTGGAGTTATTTAAATTATAAAGTGACCCTGATTGTTTCTGGTTTTATTAAAATTGCCTAGACTATTTCCGGTTTTTGCAATTTTGGCCCAATAGTTTCTGTTTTATGCAAAATGGTCCAAACAAGTTCTGAAATTTGCGAAATGGCCCAGATTTTTTCTGTTTTTGCAAGATAAACCCAGAATGTTTTATTTTTTTGCATAAATAGACCAGAACACTAAATTTTTAACATTTTCAACCAAAAATGTTAATTTTATTTGCAAAATTGTCTTAAAAATATATTATTTTGCTATTTTGATTATAATTAATTTATTTTAATTATATGAATTAATTTGTGAGTGGTTTTTTATTACTTTCTAGTTGTAATTATTTGCATTTCTTCCCCATCGGAAGATGTCATGTTTTAATATAATTACTGAACTAGTCTAATTTGTCTGTATTGATTTAACTCTCCATCTGAGTAAATTAATTAGTGACATGAATCAGATGTAATATTTTCTCACACATTAATGTTAATTTAAGAGGCATGTTATCTCCCATCGAGTAGTATGTGCCGGTCTTATCTAATTATAATATGCAAAACATGTGATTGGTTGAATTCTCCCATCGAGGTTGCTATTCATGAGTGTTGTGAATGTGTATTTTTTTTTCTTTTGAATTGTGATATCAATGTTGTATATTTGCAATTTTGATTTATTCAATGTTTATTATTGATATGCTATTTTTGTTTAATGCATGATATAGAAATGGCATCATTCAGTCCCCTTGCAAACATCTTAACCCAAAACAAACTTGAGGGTCCAAACTATGTTGACTGGAAGAGGAATTTGGACATTTTGCTTACTGCTGAGGAGTATAAGTTTGTGCTTACTGAAGTTTGTCCTGAAAAACCCGGTGAGGGTGCCTCTGAGGAGGTCACCAGAGCTTACCAGAAATGGGTTAAAGCTGATGAGATGGCGCGATGTTACATTTTGGCTTCTGTGTCAAATGTTTTGCAACATCAGCATCAGAAGATGGACACAGCTTTTGACATGCTCGAAAATCTCAAGGAGATGTTTGGAGATCAAACTAGTGCAGCAAGGCAAAATGCACTGAGGGAGATTCTTACTTCCAAAATGGAGGAGGGAACTCCAGTTAGAACTCATGTCTTGAAGATGATGAGTCTTCTGAATGACATGGAGGTTCTTGGTGCTGAGGTTGACCATGCTACACAGATAGAAATGATCTTGAACACTTTGCCAGCCAGTTTTCAGCAGTTTCGTTTGAACTATAACATGAATAAGATGGATTTCACTCTGTCTAAGTTGCTGAATGAGCTGGTGGCTGCTGAGACCATCATTAAGCAAGGAGCTGCACCTGTTGTGCTTAATGTTGAGCGAGGTTCTTCTTCTGCCCAGAACAAGGGTAAGAAGAAGAAAAATGTTCACAAGGCTAAGCCTAAAACAAGTGGTGCATCTACTAGTGCAAGTGTTGCTGTGAAAAAGCCTAAGGGTAAGTGTTTTCACTGCAAGCAACCTGGGCACTGGAAGTCACAATGTCCAACATGGTTAGCCAAGAAGAAGCAAGGTATGTCTCTGTTTTATATGCTGATAGTTGAAACCTGTTTAGCGGTGTTGACTACACTCCAATGGTGTGTAGATTCTGGAGCCACTAATCATGTCTGCAATTCATTGCAGGGGTTTCAGGTAACTCGTCAGCTAAATAAAGGAGATGTAAGCATTTTTCTGGGAGATGGCACAGAAGTTGCAGTTCTAGCTATAGGAAATATTTCTTTGAATTTTGAGAATAATAGAACATTGTTTTTGAAGGATGTTTTATATGTACCTTCAATTAGAAGGAATTTAATTTCAGTTTCTAGTTTGAGCAAGAATGGATATTCGGTTTGTTTTAATGAATTTTATGATGATTCTGTCGTTATTAAATTTAGAAAACAAATGATATGTTCTGGCTCAATGATTGATGATCTTTTTATTCTCAAAGTTTCACCTGAACTGCAAATTCGTAATTCTGAAGTTAATAACTTTGATGTCATTGTTCCATTGAAAAGAAAACGTCCTATTGAATTTAGTCATACCTATTTGTGGCATTTAAGGCTTGGTCATATTAATTTAGATAGGATTTCTAGGTTGGTCAAGGATGGACCATTGAGTTCATTGAAAGTGGAGGCACTACCAACCTGTGAATCTTGTTTAGAAGGTAAAATGACTAAGAGGCCTTTTCCTATAAAGGGTAATAGAACTAATGATGTACTTGAATTAATTCATTCTGATTTGTGTGGTCCAATGAGTGTCCAAGCTAGGGGTGGTTTTGAGTATTTTGTGACTTTCACAGATGATTACTCAAGATATGGATACATTTACCTGTTGCGCCGTAAGTCTGAATGCTTTGAGAAATTCAAAGAGTTCAAGGCAGAAACGGAGAAACGACATGGAAAATATATCAAGTCGTTACGGTCTGACCGTGGTGGCGAATACCTCTCTAGGGAATTCATTACTTATTTATCAGAACAAGGAATTACTTCACAGTTGTCTGCACCTGGTATGCCACAACAGAATGGTGTAGCAGAAAGAAGAAATAGGACGCTTATGGAAATGGTTAGATCAATGATGAGTTATTCAGATTTGCCCATTTCGTTTTGGGGGTATGCCATAGAAACAGCAGCATATATTCTGAATTTGGTTCCATCTAAGTCAGTACCTAAAACTCCTACAGAACTGTGGACTGGGCGAAAGCCAAGTCTAAGACATGTTCGGATGTGGGGTTGTCCAGCCCATGTGCTGAAAGGGAAAGCAGATAAGTTGGAATCAAAAACAGACTTATGCTTCTTTATTGGATATCCTAGAGGAACGAAAGGTGGTTTATTTTATAGTTCTCAAGACAAAACGGTCATTGTTAGCACCAATGCACATTATCTTGAGGAAGACTATATTAAAAACCATAATCCCAAAAGTCAATTAGCCTTGTATGAATTGAGAGGAGAAAATATACCAGCTAGAACCTTTCCAATAGAACAACAACCTAAACCATCAATGGTTGGAGCTGACATTCCATTGCCTAGTCGTAGTGGAAGAAATGTTAGTCGACCAGTAAATCAACATCAGCCTGAATATTCAGTACCTAACATTTCACTACCACCTGAAAGTAGTGGGAGTTATGTAGAAACTGAAGTGGCAGCTGTTGATCCAAATATACAGGAGCACAATGTTGGGGCTTCTAACATTTCATTGCCTCCTGGTGATGACAGACATGTTGAAGTTCCAGAACATGATCAAGATGTAGTCCCACCAGTCATGGACTTGCCGGCTTTACAGCCACAGCAAGATGAAGGTGTGATTGCAGAACCTGTAGTACTTCGTCGTAGTGGGAGAATTAGACGACCACCGGTTCGATATACACTTTTGGAGAAGCTTTTGATAGAATCCCTGAAGAAGTGAATATTGAACCTGTCTGTTACGATGAAGCACTACAAGATAAAGATGCTGATAAGTGGCTTGTAGCTATGAAATCTGAGATGGAGTCCATGTACTCTAATCAAGTCTGGGAACTTGTGGAACCACCTGAAGGGGTTAAACCCATCGGATGCAAGTGGATCTATAAGAAAAAGAGGGGTATAGACGGTAAAGTGCAAACTTATAAGGCAAGGCTTGTTGCGAAAGGGTTTACTCAGAAAGAAGGGATCGATTATGAGGAAACTTTTTCACCGGTAGCCATGCTAAAGTCTATTAGAACTCTTCTATCCATTGCAGCTCATTATGATTATGAGATTTGGCAAATGGATGTCAAGACAGTTTTCCTAAATGGAAGTCTTGATGAATGCATCTATATGAAGCAACCAGAAGGTTTCATAAACAATGGACAAGAAAATTTGCTTTGCAAATTGAATAGGTCCATTTATGGGCTTAAACAAGCATCTAGGTCATGGAATACTTGTTTTGACCAGGCAATTAAAAGTTTTGGCTTTGATCAGTGTCATGATGAGTCTTGTGTGTATAAGAAATGGAATGGTAGTAAGGTTGTTTTTCTAGTACTATATGTGGATGATATTCTGCTTATAGGGAATTGTGTAGGTATGTTGAATTCTGTCAAAGATTGGCTATCCCAACGTTTTGATATGAAGGATTTGGGAGAGGCTGCTCATATTCTTGGAATTAAGCTTATGCGAGATCGCAAGAAAATGATGATTGGCTTATCTCAAGCACTTTATATTGATACCATTCTTGCTCGTTTCAGCATGCAGGATTCCAAGAAGGGTTTTCTTCCCTTCAGACATGGAATCACTCTATCTAAGGACCAATGTCCTAAGACACCTGAGGAGATAGAGAACATGAAGGCAGTTCCATATGCTTCTGCAGTTGGAAGCCTTATGTATGCAATGTTGTGTACCAGACCTGATATCTGTTTTGCTGTTGGCATGGTTAGCAGATTTCAATCTAATCCTGGGCGAGAACACTGGACTGCAGTCAAGCATATTATCAAGTACTTGAAAAGGACTAGGGATTATAGGTTAGTTTATCAATCTGACGATCTTGTACCCATTGGGTATACAGATTCGGATTTTCAGACTGATAAGGACTCTCGGAAGTCAACCTCTGGTAATGCTTTTGTCTTGGGAGGTGGAGCCATAAGTTGGAGGAGTATTAAGCAAACTTGTGTTGCTGACTCCACCATGGAAGTTGAATATGTGGCAGCTTCTGAAGCTGCAAAGGAAGCTGTATGGCTTAGGAACTTCCTTATGGATCTAGGCGTAGTTTCTTCAGTGCAATTGCCTATTACACTTTATTGTGATAATAGTGGGGCAGTTGCAAACTCGAAGGAGCCACGGAGCCATAAAAGGGCAAAACACATTGAGAGGAAGTATCATTTGATACGAGACATAGTTCAAAGGGGAGATGTGGTAGTGACAAAGATTGCATCGGAAAACAACCTGGCAGATCCTTTTACAAAAAGCTTACCAGCAAAGACTTTTGACAGTCATGTAGAAGGAATGGGAGTTAAAGTTATAGATGCATGGTTATGAGTCTAAGTGGGAGATTGATAGAGATATATTATTAACCATGCATATGTAATAGTATAGCTATGAATGATTTTCTATTGACAATTATTTCTTTGTATTTCATTGGAAATTTGCATTAAATAAATGTTATTAGCATATGAACAATAATTGTGATTAGTACATTTTGTATGTATTTAATTGGACCAAGTAGAGAATGGATGTTTAGTACTGACTGTTAAACATATTCTCTAGGACATTAGAAATAATGTTTATTGTTCTTAATCTTGATTTATTTTAATATGAGCAAACATTGATTGTCTTGTGCTTTGATTCATTAAAGGGTGAGTTTCATTATTGGAATAATATTCTCGGTGAATTGGGCAAAGATTTTTTGTGTTTGTGAAATATTAATTAATGATAGAATCCATGTCTCGGTTTAGAGATTGATAATGCACTTTAAGTAAGCTTATAAGGTTTCATTGTGTAAACCCTGCAGGTGGATTTTGAATCCGACACATGAAATAAGTTGAGCGACAATCTTAAAGTTATATTGTGATTTAAATAAATTGTCAGTAAGTTATTTAAATGACAGCATCTGTAATCTTAACCTGGGGAACATTATTTTATTATGTTGTGGAATTGTAAAATAAATAAGGAGTTCAGTCATGAGTTTTTAATGGAATAATTCATGATTAATTATAATAAGAATATGTTGGTCTACAGAGGTTCTTATTATAATTAGTAGCCTGATTTATTTTATTCCTGCGGTCCCTGTAGTGCCCTAATTATTTGGAAAGTTAAGGGTGTATTAAATAATAGATAAATTATTTAGTTTTAAAATAATTGATAATTATTTTAATTAAATAATTTTTTATTTAATTTATTTTATATTAAAAAATATCTTCCTATCGAAGAGAGGTTTTTAAATATAAGATTGGAAAACCCTAAGAATAAAAAACAAGACGCACGTTATTCTATTCTCTGCCACTCAGAGAGTTCCAAAAGAGAGATAGTTAGGGATTACTGCAGAAGATCTCTGGAAAGAAGACCGGTGAGCGATTCTGCGCTTCAAGAGGTCAGTTTATTGATTTGTTCGATAATGTTTTAGTTTGCCTCATATGGTTTCGATGAGGGTTGTTTCCGCTTTATACCCGCTCCCATCAGTTGATTCCTCTATCGAAGAGAAAATTCTTTGTATCCTTAATAAGGATGTATCTCCAGAGTCTTTTAATCACGCTTTTATTATCTTGATTCCAAAAATTAAAGACCTAATTTTAATAAAAGATTTCCTCCCTGTAAGTCTATGTAATGTGATATTAAAAAATTACTAAAGTAATAGCTAATAGGCTGAAAACTTTTCTTCCAAAAACCATCCATGAGTCTTGGTCCGCTTTTGTTCTAGGTCATTTGATTATTAGTAACTTTCCATTATGTGAAAAATAAAACGACTAGTAGGAACGGGAATTTTGCACTTAAATTAGATATGAGCAAGGCATATGAACAAGTTGAATGGTGTTTTCTTGAGCAAACTATGTTAAAAATGGGTTTTAGTTGGAGTTGGGTCAGTTTAGTTATACGGTGTGTGCTACGGTGTCCTATTTCGTTTTACTTAATGGTGAACCTTAAGAAACCTTATTTCCACAAAGGGGGCTTTGACTGGGTGATCCACTATCCCTCTATTTGTTTTTATTTTGTGCAGAGGTCTTCTCAAGTCTCATCCAGCAAGCAGCAAATGCGAGACAATTCCATGGAATTAAAATCTGTCGGAGAGATCCATCTCTCACACTTGTTTTTCACTGATGATAGTATTCTGTTTGCTCAGGCATCTCAAACAGAGGCGGATAGGTTGATCTCCATCCTTAATGATTAGGGACGGGCTCGGACAGAAGGTGAATCTGAAAAAATTTGAGATTTCATTCACTGTTAATATTTCTGGTCCATTGCAGGTAGTTATCAGGAATAAAATAGGTGCAAGGCATGTGGAATGACACAACAAGTATCTGGGATTACCTGGTGTTATTGGGCGAAACAAGATGATAATGTTTAGCAATCTTGCTGATTGGGTTACAAAAAAACTAAAGGGATGGAAAGAGCGAACGCTCTCAAAAGTAGGGAAATAGGTACTTTTAAAAGCTATTATGGATGTAAAATTGGGATACAGACTGAAGTTTTCATGCAGAGTCTGATGGAGGCAAGATGGTTAATTCAAAAGGGTTCTCGATGGATTATTGGAAATGGTAGAAGGGTTAGAATATGGAAGGATAATTGGTCACTGAGGCAACCGAAATTTCGTGTTCATTCAGCCCCTGCTATGCTTGACGCTAATGTTACAGGTCAGGAGCTTCTCGTTCCTGAAACGGGTTATTGGGATATTACCCTTATTGAGTTTATTTTCGAATCTCATAAAGGAGATTTGCAGTATTCCTCTCAGTCCGAATCGGAATTTTGTATTCCTCTTAGTCCGAATCGGAATTTTGTCCTCCTCACATGGCCAAGGACTAGACATGGCCTTTACTCTGTTAAAACTGCTTATCACATTGCTCTTCATTCAAAAATTTTGTGCGACATTGCTAGCTCATTTGTGCTTTCGAATAACTCCTTTTGGAAGCTCCTCTGGAAACAAAATGTTCCGCCCAAAGCTAAACACGTTATGATTCGAGTTGTCTAAATTTACTCTCAACTAAAGTGGAACTGATCCTGCGGAAAACTGATGTGGATTCTGTTTGTGATTGGTATGGAGAGGAGGAAGAAACGACACTTCATATGCTCGTTAACTGCCCAAAATATCAATGAATTTGGCTTTTGTGCCCACTGAGACTAAGGTCATCTTCGAATGCAGGGTCGGCGTTGGAGTGGATCAAGTCAATTTCTATAAATTTTCAGCCAGAGCAGATGGAAATTTCGTATATGATATCCTGGTCCATTTGGAGGGAGAGGAACGTGCTACTGTTCCAACTAAAGAAGCTCAATGAAGTGCAGGTGGTGGGACAAGCTTTGTTTCTATGGTCTGATTACCAGGGACAGCAACAGGGCCAATCGGGTAGCAGCTCTGTTGGTAGGAATGTTTGGTGGAAGGTATTTTTAAAGTGAATTGTGATGCTTCGCTTGGTGCTGATGGGAGAATTGGCTTTGGATTGGTTATAAGAAACTCAAATGGTGATATAGTGGCTAGTGGCTCTCACAAGTGTTCTCATGTGCTTTCGCCGGAAGAAGCCGAAATAGAGGCCGTCTCTTTTGCTATCTCAAAGGCCTTAGAGCTAGGAGTCAGAGCTATTGAGATAGAATCAGATTGTCAATCCTTGGTATTCAGCTTACGGAATAGAACTGTTGCATGCTCTTGAATCGGTTTGACTCCATTTTAATTTCAGATGTAGTTAGGAAGGATACAAAAGTAGCTCATTCATTAGCAAAATTAGTTCTTTCTCTTGAGATAGAAGAGCAAATCTAGATAGAAGAGGTACCATCTTCTATCAATCCACTGGTTTTCAGTAATGAACTTTTGATTATTAGTCTCAAAAAAATAATAAAAAAAAAAAAAAAAAAAAAAAAAAAAAAAAAAAGCAAGCTTAATGTACTGTGGTTTTGAAAAGTAAAACCATTTTGCAAAAAGCTATATTTTATCTATATACCATAGCCTTTAATGGAATTCACTTCTTGCTTGCTTGCTTATATTTAAAAAAAAAAAAAAAAAAAAGAATGGTAAGCCTTTTCCAACCTCAAACTGAAACCTGTATAAAGAACAAGTATTTATCAACCTGTATAACTAGTCATACTGAAGAGCCACTCATTTATCAACCATTTTGCAAACCAAGGTTATGCAACTCAATCACTAAGTATAATTTTAACAACTACAATCACTAAGCACATACATGAAACGAATATTTTGCAAACACAAGTTCATCTTTACTTTTTCAAGCAATGAATATGTTTTCTATATTACTTGAGTTTTCTTTAAGTATGCATAAACACTAGACGTGTAATTATGAACTAATCTTCTACAACTAAGATAGGAAGAATTGTTTCATATGTGTATCCAATGAAGCAATTGTAAATAGATACTATTGCTAAGGCAATATGCAGGAGTCTGATACAAATATTGAATTGCAGAAAATACTGAATTGAATCATCATTTAAAGATTGAATTGCAGAAAATAGAACACGTTTTCAAGACAAATTGCAGTGGCATAACTAGAAATATGAGAAAAACCTCCTGCAACAGTATAACAGTTGTTCTATCCTAAAATCTCACTTCAAGTTTACAACTTGAGAATGTTTAGAGCAGCTTAGCAACTTTTGCACAAGAGGATCATCAGGCTTGTTCAAAACTAAATTCATTACCAACTCCATGGTGGTGGCATCGGCGGAGAACCCCTTGCCAACCATTTCATCAATAAGTTGGTTTGCCATGGACGAGTCATTGCACCGGAGACATCCTTGGATGATCACGTTATAAGAGCAACTATCTGGCAAGCAACCATTCCCTTCCATTTTCCTGAACACCTTGAATGCTTCATCTAGTAATCCTTCTTTACAAAGGCCACTGATCATTATAGCGTATGTGAAAACATCAGGCTGCAACCCTTCTATGGACAGTCTAGAAAACAGTTCCTTTGCATCTTCAACTTTTCCAACTCTGAACATACCATCAATTAAGGTACTATAGACAATAATATCAGCCTTCAATGAGTTTTTCTGCATTTCATGAAATAGCGACAATGCCACATCTAGACACCTATGCTTACAGAAGCCATCTATCAAACTGTTGTACGTCACCGTATCTGGAGAATGGCCACTAGCACACAAGTTCTTGAAAAACTTATATGCAGCATGAGGGTTCTTTGCTTTACACAAGCCACTTATAAGAGAATTATATGTGAAATGGTCTGGAATCAAGCCTTTCCTAGGCATTTCATCAAAAAGCCTCATCGCCTCATCTATCCTTTTTCTCCTACAGTAACAGTCAATCAAGATACTGTAGGTAACAACATCAGGCATATAACCCTTGCTTAGCATCATGTCAAAAATTTCTCTAGCTTGATCCATTTGGCTGAGTAGACAATATCCATCCATCAAAGAGTTATATGTCACAACATCAGGCTTTATTCCTCTTTGAATCATCCATTTGACTATGCCATGAGCTTTGGAAACCCTTCCTTCCTTACAAAGTCCATCAACCAATATGTTGAAGGTAATTAAATCTGGTGCGATGTTCACTTCCAACATTTCATTGAGCTTCATAGAAGCTTCTTCCCATCGGCCTAAATTGCACAGACCATAGATTAAAGAGCTGTAAGTCACAACATTAGGCTTTATTCCTCTTTGAATCATCAATTTGACTATACCACAAGCCTTTGAAAACTTTCCACACTTACAAAGACCATCAACCAATATATTGAAGGTAATTAAATTTGGTGTGATGTTTACTCCCAACATTTCATTGAGCTGCATAGAAGCTTCTTCCCATCGGCCTGAATTGCACAGACCATAGATTAAAGAGTTGTAGGTCACAATGCTTGGAGAGATGCCTTTACTCTTCACTTCCAAGAAGAGCTCTAATGCCTCATTAACCAATCTATCCTTACAAAGGCTGTCAATGATAGCATTATATGCAACCACATCAGGTTCACAACCTTCCTCGAGCATTCTTCTCAGAATACCAAAGGCCACATTGGTTTTCCCAATTTTACACAGACCGTTCACAATGACAGTATAGGTATAAATATTAGGTTTATACCCTTTTTCAACGATTTCATCAAATAATTCCACAGCTTCATCAAATCTATCATCTCTACAAAGCCCATGGATTAACGTAGTAAGCGTTATAATGTCAAGCTGAAAGCCAAGTTTGAAGATTTTCCCAATAAGAGAGAACCCAAAATCCACGCGGTCCAGATGGCAAAAGCAATTAGTCAAAATACTTATAGAATGTAAATTGAGAGAAATTCTAGACAATTCGATCTGTTTGTAAAGAGAAATCACAGTCGCATAATGTTTCATTCGAACAAGTGCAGATAATAATTTATTAAATTCCATAACAGGCGGTAAGGGATTACTATGAAGCATCAAATGGAAAGAAGCCAAAGCATCATCAATATTATCGAATGAATAAGATTTGCTTTTACCTCTGGCGTGTGTACTGGTAGAACTACTATAAGAAACGCAATCAAAAAAACCCAATAGCCGATGAAGCCGAAAATTAGTAAGGCATCTGCTGGTAGTTAAGAGCATCTTGGATAATATTATGAGATTAAAGCGAAAGACCCAATCTTGGATAGAGCCTTTGGGACAAATTTGACGATGGCGAGAAGGGATTTGGTCTCATTTAGACTCGCCCATTTAGAGAGAGGGATGAAGAAAATATGTCTAGCGGAAGAGAGAAGGTAAGAAATGGGCTGATATGAGTTTTAGGATTATCAGATCCAATAAAAGTATATCCAATTAAATATGGATCAAATATGCATATAATTTCATCAATAATTTTAATAATTATTATTATTTTTTAAAATATTTTAGGTTGACAATAAAATTGTATTGTTAAAAAATTTATAATAAAGTTGTGCCAACTAAGATAAAAACCAAAATATATAGACTTTCAGTTAAAAACGAATATTTTAAGGGTAAAATATATCCAGATCTCAAAATTATATTCAAATTAATATTTAAGTTATTCTATATTTAAGAAATAATTATGACATTCTTAAATTATATTTTATTAAATTTTTTTCATCAAAAAGTGATCTCTTTTCATTTAAAAAAATGAGTATATTCTGTTTAAAAGTGTATATTACTAACGATAAAAAGTTCACTTTTGTACAAAAAGTATAAATTAGAGACATTATAGTTATTTTTTAAATATAGGACTTAATTATTTACATAATTAGGACGTTATAGTTATGTTCAAAGTGTTAATTTCAATATAATTTAAGGAATTAATTATGTTTTAACCATATTTTAATTATTTTTAGACGTTTGTGATCTTAAGTTCATATCGAGTGTGATTTAAATGACTTGTTTTTTATGATTGAAAAGATCAAACCTGGACAAGATCCATGAACTGTCGAATTGCTCTAGGTTCAAATCAAAGGAGTTCCGGTAGGTATGATGATTGAGCAATTTGGGAAGCAGATAGGTGATTTCGTTGGGAAATTTATTTTGTTTGACACTGGTAAAGAAGATAGGGAGAGGAGGGAGTATATGAGAATCCGAGTTGTTATAGACATTCGGAAACCGCTCAAAGGGTGGAAGAAAATGAGGAGGGTAGACGAAAGTATCTTCACTGTGACTTTTTCCTATGAAAGACTCCCCATGTTTTGCTTCATATTCGGTCACTTAGGTCATAGTGACAGTATCTGTGAAGTGTTGTTTCAAGTCGACGGCGAAGTGGAGAGGAGTTGGATCATTGGTTGAGGGCGAACGTCCAGCAAGGAGGTGCTACAGCGGATGATCGGCACTGGTTCGATGACAAAAATGGTAACAAAATTTCAGATAATCCATATGTTGGTTCCGTGATCGATGCTGCTATATAGTTGCGTGATTTTAGTGGTTCAAAGGATAAGAATTATCCTTTAAATTTGAAAGTCAACTTACCATTTTCCACTACAGCTAATTTATTTGAAAAAGGGCTGAATGGTGGGTTTCTGACAATGGATTCTGCAAGTGGAGTAATTGATTTGTTGGGCCAGAATTTAAATGAAGATGAAACGATGCTTGTGGCAGAAGGCAAAAAAATGGCCAGGGTTGACAATGTGATTATTTTGCATGACTCTGCAGTAACAAATATGGAGGTTGCGGATGACTCTCTTGATGAAGTACTTGGAGTTCATTCAGATATTATCCTTGTTCCGATGGGACCTGAGACCCAGGCCCGCCCACAACCATGAATATTCTTTGTTGGAACTGTCGAGGACTTTGCGACCCTCGAGCAGTAAATGCACTTATTCGATGTCATAAGCCAACTGTTATTTTTTAATCTGAAACTTTAGTTGCTTTGAATAAAATTGAACAACTCTGATGCAGATTTCATTATGATTGTTGTTTTACTGTGGATGCTGTGGGACACCGTGGTGGTTTAGCCATTTTGTGGAATTCTCAAGTTAGTTTAGAAGTTATACGTTATTCTCCAAATTTTATTGATATGAAAATTGTTACAACTGAAGGTTTTATTTGGTGCCTTACTGGCTTTTATGGAATGCTGGAAAGATACCGTAGGCAAGTTTCATGGAATGTTCGTCACTCCTTAGCTAGGTTGGAAAATCTTCCCTGGCTAATTTGTGGAGATTTTAATGACCTAATGTTCATTGAAAAAAAGAAAGGGCGTATTCCTCATCCTTCATGTTTATTACAGGGTTTCTCGAATACTGTGGCTGACTATGGTCTGGTTGATTTGGGAATGTCGGGTTACCCTTTTGCTTGGGCTCACAGTAGAGGTCAACATCGGGTGGAGGAAAGATTGGATGGAGCTTTGGGAAACGTCTTTTAGTAGAATCACTTTCCTAATTATCAGGTTCAGAACCTAGTCTCAAGTAAGTCTGATCACTCTCCTCTTTTAATTCTTACTTCTCCAAGAATCAAAAATCAAAGGCATCAACGTTTTCGGTTTGAGAATATTTGGCTAGAGGAATTTGAAGTGGATGTTGTGGTTAGAGAGAGTTCGACTAATTATGATGGCATTGATGTAAGGGGAAGATAAAGGTTTGTGGAGACTATTTACAGAGCTGGGGTAGGAGACTCAAGCTTCGGTTTAGACAGGATGCAAAGTAGTTGACTGTGCGGCTTGAGAATCTTCGGTTCAATGGTAATATTGAACAGTTTGAAGATGTGCAGCGTAAGCTTGATGATGTTTTGCACCGTGAAGAGGTCTTCTGGTCTCAAAGAGCGAAATCCCTTTTGGTTGAAATCTGGGGATATGAACTCTAGATACTTCCATGCCATTGCTAAAAAACAAAAGAAATCTAAGCAGATTTTTCGGCTGAAGGATGCTACTGGCGAGTAGATAAACGACGGCAATTTGTTGACAGGTATGGTAAGTGATTATTTTGTTAATCTTTTTGAGGCAGGAGATGTCGACTTAAGTCCTATTGTGGGTTTATTTTCTCCTTTGGTTTCGGACAATGATAATACTATGCTACATGGAGATATTTCAGTGGATGAGATTAAGTTAGCAATGAAACAAATGCATGCGGATAAAAGCCCAGGGATGGATGGGCTAAATCCTAGATTCTACTAGAGGTTTTGGGATATTGTGGGTCATGATGTTGTTCAAGGTTGTTGAGACTGGTTCAATGCAGGTGTATTTCTGGATAATTTAAATGATACCTTAATTTTGTCCTGGGCCGGTTAATTTCAGAGAATGTGTTAGTTGCCGTCAAGCTAATCCACTCTATGCAAACAAGAATGAAAGGTCGACAAGGAGCTTGCGCACTGAAAGTAGATATTTCTAAAGCCTATGAAAGAGTTAATTGGTGCTATCTACAGGCTGTTATGTAGGGATTGGGTTTTACCCAGCGCTGGGTTGACTTGATCATGTTGTGTGTTTCCTCTATTAAATACTGGGTTGGAGTGAATGGGGATGAGGTTGGCCCAATTATCCCAAAAAGGGGAACAAGACAAGGTTGTCCATTATCTCCCTATTTATTTATACTCTGTGCTGAAGGACTATCAAAGCTGTTTAGTAGGTCTAAAAACGAAGGTCGCATCCAAGGCTGTAGAGTCTCGAGAGCTGCTCCTCGGTTATCTCACTTGTTGTTTGCAGATGATAGTTTGTCCTTTTTTGAGGCATCACGGATTCAAGCTCTGGAGATTAAACATAGTCTAGTTACTTATGAGGTAATAAGTTTTTTATAGTTTATTTTCTTAGTCATTGTTTAATTGTCTTCTATATGGAACTAAAATCAAGAGACATATAGTAAAAGATTTATATTATTAAGATATATATTTTTCCTTTTTAGATTTTTTTTTTTTGAGTTTAGTTGTTAAATTTTACAAATATGTAATGAAAAATTCTAAAAATAAGTATATATTGTAATTATTATATAAGCTAATGTAAATTAACTATTGTATTTATTTTTATCTAAAATAATATTAACTTATACTCTAACATTATAAAAATTTAGGCTATTATTATATTATAAAGAATTAACGAGTATAGACAACGAGAAACAACAACGAGCAATGCACGTGATTAAAAATTAGTAGATGTAAAAATGGACAATTATTATAAATGAATGGAGACAAAACAAATTAAACAATTCAATCTATATAAAGAATTACATGAATTAAAATAATAATTAACATTTACATATATATGAATATGAAGCATGAATAAAAAAATTTACAGTTTTTTATGATTTGCTAAAAATATACTAATAAGTTTAACATTTACAGTTTCGTGTTCGTTCAGCCCCTGCTATACTTGACGCTAATGTTACAGGTCAGGAGCTCTGTTGGCAGGAATGTTTGGTGGAAGGTATTTTTAAAGTGAATTGTGATGCTCCGCTTGGTGCTGATGGGAGAATTGGCTTTGGATTGGTTATAAGAAACTCAAATGGTGATATAGTGGCTAGTGGCTCTCACAAGTGTTCTCATGTGCTTTCGCCGGAAGAAGCCGAAATAGAGGCCGTCTCTTTTGCTATCTCAAAGGCCTTAGAGCTAGGAGTCAGAGCTATTGAGATAGAATCAGATTGTCAATCCTTGGTATTCAGCTTACGGAATAGAACTGTTGCATGCTCTTGAATCGGTTTGACTCCATTTTAATTTCAGATGTAGTTAGGAAGGATAAAAAAGTAGCTCATTCATTAGCAAAATTAGTTCTTTCTCTTGAGATAGAAGAGCAAATCTAGATGGAAGAGGTACCATCTTCTATCAATCCACTGGTTTTCAGTAATAAACTTTTGATTTTAGTCTCAAAAAAATAATAAAAAAAAAGCTATAATTTAATATCATCCTAACTAATTGTGGTTTAAAAAAGTTAGCGGTTTCATTCAATTTACAAAATTTGAAAAATTAAATTATTAAGTATGTTTACGGTTTCAAGATCTATACTCTAAACCTACACCTTAAATCCATATAAGCATTGATACATCCATATATATATACATACATACAATCGACAAGAGGACTATATTGATATTAAATTGAATCAATTCGGTTCAATTAGATTTTTTTTTATTTTTATTTTTACTTAATATAATTATTTATAAAAAATTAAAAGTTATATTCAAATTTTTACGACAAAAAAAAAGTACTAATATAATTGTAAATGTAGAATCATTTATCATAATGATAATAATATTTTCACATCAATACAATAACAAGCATCACAAAATTTTTTTAAACGAATATACTACAAATACTCCTAATATAAATTAAAATTAAATATACAAATATAAAAAATAAATCATAATGGTAATCTAATTTATTGTATTCCGAGTTGAAATTCCAATTATTATAACTATTATTCTATATAATAATAAATATATGTCAAACGAATCAATAATGTTTTTTAACTTTTTAATGCAACATCCATAGCCATTTTATTTTATTTTTAAACTGTCAATATACCATAGCTTTTAATGGAATTCACTTCTTGATTGCTTGCTTATATTTTAAAAAAAAAAAAAAAAAAAAAAAAAAAAAAAAAAAAAAAAAAAAGGGAATGGGAAGCCTTTTTCAACCTAAAACGAAAACCTGTACAAAGAACAAGTGTCTATCAACCTGTATAATTAGTCATACTAAAGTGCCACTCATTTATCAACCATTATGCAAACCAAGGCCCAGTTTTTGTGCTTGTTTAATGTCGATTTCGAAGCAGAAGGTTATGCAACTCAATCACACTGAGTATAATTTTAACAACCAAAATACTAATCAACATAAAACAGAGCAGTAGTGTTTGGTGGACCTGAATTCATGAAGAATGAGACTTGAAAAGGATCACCTGACTGTCAAGCAATAGAGTATGTTTTCTTTATTAATGAGTTTTCTTTAAGTATGCATAAACAATGAATCCTTCCAACTAAGATGGGAAGAATTGCAGGAGTCTGACAAAAATATTGAATTGCAGAAAATATAACATGTTTTTGAGACAAATTGCAGTGGCATAACTAGAATCTCACTTCAAGTTTACACCTTGAGAACGTCTAGAGCAGCTTAGCAGCTTTTGCACAAGCGGATCATCAGGCTTGTTCAAAATTAAATTCATTACCAACTCCGTGGTGGTGGCATCCACGGAGAACCCCTTGCCAACCATTTCATCAATAAGTTTGTTTGCCATGGACGAGTCATTACACCGGACACATCCTTGGATAATCACATTATATGAGCAACTATCTGGCAAGCAGCCATTCCCTTCAATTTTCCCGAAAACCTTCAATGCTTCATCCAGTAATCCTTCCTTACAAAGTCCATTGATCATTATATTGTATGTGTAAACATTAGGATGGAAAGTCTAGAAAACAGTTCCTTTGCATCTTCTACTTTTCCAACTCTGAACATACCATCAATTAAGGTACTATAGACAATAAGATCAGCCTTCAATGAGTTTTTCTGCATTTCATGAAATAGCGACAATGCCACATCTAGACACCTATCCTTACAGAAGCCATCTATCAAAATGTTGTAAGTCACCATATCTGGAGAATGGCCACTAGCACACAAGTTCTTGAAAAACTTATATGCAGCATGAGGGTTCTTTGCTTTACACAAGCCACCTATAAGAGAATTACATGTGAAATGGTCTGGAATCAAGCCTTTCCTAGGCATTTCATCAAAAAGCCTCATCGCCTCATCTATCCTTTTTCTCCTACAGTAACAGTCAATCAAGATACTGTAGGTAACAACATCAGGCATATAACCCTTGCTTAGCATCATGTCAAAAATTTCTCTAGCTTTATCCATTTGGCTGAGTAGACAATATCCATCCATCAAAGAGTTATATGTCACAACATCAGGCTTTATTCCTCTTTGAATCATCCATTTGACTATGCCATGAGCTTTGGAAACCCTTCCTTCCTTACAAAGTCCATCAACCAATATGTTGAAGGTAATTAAATCTGGTGCGATGTTCGCTTCCAACATTTCGTTGAGCTGCATAGAAGCTTCTTCCCATCGGCCTGAATTGCACAGACCATAGATTAAAGAGTTGTAGGTCACAATGCTCGGAGAGATGCCTTCACTCTTCATTTTCAAGCAGAGCTGCAATGCCTCAGTCACCAATCTATCCTTACAAAGGCTGTCAATGATAGCATTATATGACACCACATTAGGTTCACAACCTTCCTCAAGCATTCTTCTCAGAATACCAAAGGCCACATTGGTTTTCCCAATTTTACACAGACCGTTCACAATGACAGTATAGGTATAAATATCAGGTTTATACACTTTTGCAACGATTTCATCAAATAATTCCACAGCTTCATCAAATCTATCCTCTCTACAAAGCCCATGGATTAACGTATTAAGCGTTATAATGTCAGGCTGAAAGCCAAGTTTGAAGATTTTCCCAATAAGAGAGAACCCAAAATCCACGCGGTCCAGATGGCAAAAGCAATTAGTCAAAATACTAATAGAATAAAGATCGAGAGAAATTCTAGACAATTCCATCTGTTTGTAAAGAGAAATTACAGTCTCATAACGTTTCATTCGAACAAGTGCAGATAATAATTTATTAAATTCCAAAACAGGCGGTGAAGGATTACTACGAAGCATCAAATGGAAAGAAGCCAAAGCATCATCAATATTATCGAATGAATAAGATTTGCTTTTACCTCTGGCGTGTGTACTGGTAGAACTACTATAAGAAACGCAATCAAAAAAACCCAATAGCCGATGAAGCCGAAAATTAGTAAGGCATCTGCTGGTAGTTAAGAGCATCTTGGATAATATTATGAAATTAAAGCGAAAGACCCAATCTTGGATAGAGTGTTTGGGACAAATTTGATAATGGCGAGAAGGGATTTGGTCTCATTTAGATACCCATTTAGAGAGAGGGATGAAGAAAATATGTCTAGCGGAAGAGAGAAGGTGAGAAATGGGCTGATGTGAGTTTTAGGATTATCAGATCCAAGAAAGTTGTCACGACCCATTTCCATGGACCGGACCGGCACTAGGACCTGGGTGGGCTTAAGGCCCCCGAAGCCCGTAGTAAGCATAACTTATTTAAATCTCACCTTCTATTCATAATTATAGATTCAGGCCCATTAACTCAAAATGCAGTTCATATATTTAATATGGACTTTTACTATTTATTTACAACCCAACTGGAATACAATTGCGGAACTCTACCTTTATATTTACATCGTTATTTCTATCATTAAAAGTCTTCTACAATAAGTGTCTCAACTCCACAAGGCTTTTATTTCTTTCTATTACCTGAAAAAAAATAGTAGGCAGGGGTGAGCGCCAAACTCAATGAGTAGGGTTAGATAACCCTCTCACCCCACACAATCACACAGATGCTAAATATTTTTATCTAGTTACCGTTTAATTATATGATCATGCAGTTTGTCACACAAATGGCAATACAGCAGCAATCACAAGTATCATCACCTTCATATAATCACATCACGTGGAAATTAGTCAGTGGCACCACCTGAAACCCCAACGAGCCGTCCTCACACATGGCTCGCCCTCTCATACATGTGCACCGGGGAGCCGATCCCCCATACGGCCAACTGGTCTAATCCTCACTGACCAGTCCTCTCATTGTTTTTCCATTCTCTCTTTTCTTTTCCATACCCACAGGAGGCAACCCGGTGGTCTCCATCCAATCTAGATCATCAAGTGCTCACAACAGGAGGCCACCCTGCGGGCTACAATCAAATCTAGATTATCAGGTGCGCAACAACAAGAAGCCATCCTGTGGTTTTCCATACAATCCATATCATCAGGTGCACACGGGGGCGCCGATCTCCCATTTTCCCGGCCGACGGTCAATATCATATCATATTCAGGATCCATATCACAGACCGTCCTCACAAACCCATGGTGGTCCACTTCATCCCAATTCCACACAAACAAGGCACAGTATATTCATAGCACAAGTAATCAAACAATTTTTACTATCAACAAATAGTGCATCATAATATGGCACTTCAATAAAATAATGCATGATAACATTTAGCCGTGAATGCATGCATGCAGGCGGATGAAGCGAATTATCTAACACTACTCACATTTCTTTATTGTCCTTTAAAAGGACTGTCTTTATCACTCCATGCTTCCAGCTTTCGTCCTCGCATTTCGGAATTTTATAAACCTCTATAATAAACAATAGAATTCTAAGTAAGAATTTTAAATTTGAAGATTCTATTTTATATTCGTTTACTAGTTTTGGCAGTCATTTAATTCATTTATTAATTTAAACTATATATATATTTATAGATACAGATATTGGGTTTCCTTATTTATTTATCACTCTAATAATCTTATTCTATATTTTTAATTTCTATAAATAATTTAATCTCTATTAAGTAATTTAATTTCTATAATTGATTTATTTTCTACCGAAATTTCGGCAGCATCTCCCCTAAAATTTAGACTATCTACCTGCTAAAATATCAACAATTTCACAATTATTCAATCCATACGGCCCATCCATCGGGCAATTAATCAAACAACATTTTCCCATCCTCCTTTAATCTCAACATCACCACACAATCCAAATTATACATTACAATAACATTATATTTAAACTACCTTAATTAAATCAACACTAAAATTATAACACTGGTAACTACTCACAATTATCAAATTAAATTAACCAAATTAATTAACTACAAATAATAAAATTAATTTAATTAACTAATTTTACTAACATTAACTAAGTCAACTAAAATTATTAAAAGTAAACTAACTAAATTTAAGTAACTATCATTAATAAAATTAAATTCATTAACTAAAATATATTTAAATTAATTTATACCCCAATATAATTTTTTTTTGTTGAATTTCTGCTAGATCGGAAATTGCCACGTGTGCCGGATCGGAGAGCAGTGGCTGTCGGTGGTCGGAGGCACGCTGGAGCGGCGGCAGAGGCGCAATCCGGTGGTCAGAGGCTTGCTGGAGCTGCTGCAGTCGCTGGCAGTGACGCAGACCCAGTTGCAGGGAAGAAGAAAAGGGAAAGAAAGAAAGAAAAAGGAAAGAAAGAAAGAAGAAGAAAAAGAAGAAGAGAGGGAGGTGTGGTGGTGCGGTGGTGGGCTGGAGGTGGCGTAGAAATGGTGAGAGTGAAGAAGATAGGCGTTGAAGATAAAGGGAAAAGGATGTTTCTAGATGGTTTGGGCGAACCGGTTCGATTCGGTTCGATTCGGCCCAAATCTTCGATTTTCAACCGGTTTCGGCTTTTTCAATCGGTTTTCAATTCGATTTCTCATAGTATTCGCACTAAAATATTAATAGCAATTTCCAGGCTGTCGGTTCGTTAAATTAAATTGGAAAATGTTCTGAAAATAAAAATTCAGGGTATTTCAATCTCCCCCCCTTAAGACAATTCGTCCTCGAATTGAATCTAGTGGGAAAGAATATGAAAGGACGCACGGGAAAGTTTAAAGTTACAAGAAATGGCTTCCAATACCAAGGAGACAGCTCAAAAGCGAAAATACAGATCGAAGAAAGGCAGCGAGTGGGGTATTCTGATTGTACTTCTACCGCCAATAATTATATTTAGAATAAAATTTCATTCAATTTATATAGTACCACCTAGTTGAAGCTTATAAGAAACTTTATTTCCGAAATCTCCAATACTATCATCGAACAGTTACTGAAATCTTTAGAAAATCGGTCTTTAATTCAATATCTTTTAATTAACTGAGTTGTGCAATAAATGCGTAATAGTAATAATATTTACAAAAGCAAAACAATGTAAAATTCAATTTATGTATAATAAGAATTGATTCATTTAATTTATATATGTTACGACTAAATCGTTTACTAATCAAGGTTGCAAAACTGTTATTTTAATCCAAAATTTTCAGAAAAAATCTCTTGTAATTTTCGTTGTCTATAATATCGCAGGGTTATTCGAACTCACTCTATCGGTTCTTTTTATACAAGTTCTATTCTTATAATATTTTTATGGTACACTAGCGCAATTATTTAAATAGCTCATTTACTAAGGACATCCCTGCACTATTAGTTTTCTTACTCTATATGGATTCCCACATTTTCTATTTAATCGCCTTACTTACATCTACCACTTATTCCTTAAATTATCTTAACATGTATCATTAAAAGTTGCCTTCTATACTACATCTTTTGCTTTTCAATCCTCTATTTCACGTATGTTGCTTACTAATTCTTCCCAAGAATATTGAAGCATACTTTTTAATTATTCCATCTACTATTAATCATTAATAGTAATTTATCTCATTAACAATATTTCATCCTAACATTTATTACTTACCCCAACTATTTACATTTTACCTAATACCTATCAATATATAAAAGTCTTAAATGAAATTTCTTATGTCCCAACTTTATGTTACCTTACCATCCAAATGGTACATCAAATAAATAGGCGTCAAATTCTATGTCAACTAAATAATTTATTCATTTCTATATGAGACTTCAGTTCATGCCTTAATTATGAATTAATAACAAATCTCTAATTAGTATCTATAATACATAAACAAATTATTTCGCTTTTCATCAAAGTTTTAAAATATAATATCAACTTATCTATCTCACCTGTCTTTAGTTCGTTAATCTCTCTTATTTAAGTCTAGCATGATATTTATAACTTCCTTTAATTTATTCCTTTAACCTTATCAACTCTAGTTTCTCAGGTTAGCACAAGGCCACATGATGTGATTGTCTAGATTTGACTTAGTTCAGGTCTTTCCTCCTTCCGCTGACATGTCAAAATTCTTATCAATCACCTCACGGTTCATTTCACTAGTTTCTTTTCATTAGATTTATTCTTCTCTTTATCAAATTCATGCGATTACACATTATGACATCATTAAAACCAATTCCAACCAAAGATCATATCTTAATCCAGTAGCCCCCTCAAATCACAATTATATTCCAATCCCACAATCGAATCTAATTATATTTATATTATTCAATGCAAAACAATCATCACCATAGCCACATAGGTTCAGTTTTCCTTGGAAATTTCTCCATGAAATTTTCCTTTCATCAGTTATACATAATCACAATACCAATTAGTCATACCAGATACAAGGAATTCATTAGTTCCAATTTTTCAATTCAAGTCACAAGTTAAGTCTTACCTTATTATTAACTCCAAAGGATTTCTTAAAATTTAAATAATTCTCTTTTGATCAAGTAAACTATCCGAAGGTTCAGATTTAAATAGTAATTTTCCTCTAGTTCTGATTTGTCACAATTCCTTGTAGTCTAAAAGGCATAGTATTAAAATTTCAATTCTTAATATACCTCTTTCAAAGTTTCACTAATTTGTATCTCTTATACCAAGTTAATTTCTACCTTAATAAATTCATTTCTTTTATTGATGTCATATCTCTTTTTCTTAAGAAAGAATTTATTTCAGTAGATTAATCGTTTATTCAAAAATTTGACGAATGAGTTAACAACTACAACCTAGGTGGACCATCCTATGGGTAACTGACTATTTAAAAACTTTTAAAATAATTTTCCTTTTCCACTTTTAAAAACATCGGCATGTCACTCACACAAAACCTTGAAATTCTTTTAATAGAAATTTGCATTTACTTTTATTTTAAACCAATCTCAATCGTGGTATAAAAATATTTTCATGAAGTTTGAAAATCAATACTCATTGTATTTTCTACAACCTTTTGGTATTTAACAAAAATGAATTGTCTATCTCCACGAGGACAATCCTGAAATCATCTAGTTCCAGTCTAATGTTACATATTTCATCCCTAAATGATCCTCTTAAACCAAGAATATTCTAATCTCCATCATTACTATTCCTTTCGCTATTACTAGCCTCTCAAGTAGATTGGTCCACACCTTAAATTTTCCCAAAAGTTATATTCAGTAGTGATTTATATTTATATTATTATTTTATCTTTATTTATTTAGTTATTTATTTTATCATCATCATTATATTTTTTTTTTTATTTTTTTTATATGTATATTTCTTACATCTGAATTTTTCTTCTTTCCCAATTTGTTTCTAATTATTTATTCTAGTATTCCACAGTAGATAAATTAATTGACCATATTATCATCATCGGCTTTTCTAAGATTTAACATCCCCTAGTCTTATCCAAATTCTTTAGCCTTTTGATTCATTTTAATCTTTCTTTTATCCTTCATATCTCCTTAGTGTACCCAACCTCATTTAAGTCTTATCCGTAAAAGAGTTTTAAGGATGGGTACATGAATCTAAGGCGTAAAACCATTATTTTACACAAAATTTAATTCCATCCTAAGGTCATTGCTTCTCAGATTTCTTTATTCTAATTTTTCAATCTCTATTTCATTATTATGAGTTATCTTTGACCTTTATTCTCTTCCAAATTTATTAACTTTTATTTTATTTTATTTAGCACCTCGATCTAATTTCCTTAATTTATTAAGCTTTCCTACAGCATCCACGTTCCTTTCCCCATTCATTCCCCATTTGTGATTTAAAGTTATTCACCATCTTCTACATTCATTTTATTATAATAGATTTATGAACTTAATCTAGCCCTTTAAGTATCCTACATGTGCTAGGATCTTAATTATATAATGTCTAATAAATTTATTACAAACTAAACTTTCACCTTACTAATTTTTTTAGATTATACCAACTATCCCTTAGTTACACATTAGTTCCATAAGTCTATTATCGATTCAATCTAATTGCTCATTTTATTATAATAGATTCATAATTATTTCATGGCTTGTAATTATTTCTATTAACTATTAGTCAATCTTTTCCATATTAATCAAATTTTAACTTCACAACTTTTGCCCAATTATTCACTAACGACTTTAATTATATATTAAAACACCCAAAATTTTACCCTTCATACTAATTGTTCAGAGGAAGTTTTACCTGCTTCTTTATCATGTTTACATTATTTTATATTGCTATAATTAATTTGACCTATTCAGTTAACATTATGTTCTTCACATTCAAGCACATAATTCATTTAACATTTTCTTTTATATTCTTAAGTTTCGCCTTGAATAATTGAGGATTTCTTGTCTATTATGATTATTTGTCTTAGATCCTCCTTTTCTAACCCTTGATTTAATTTAAATTACCATTTTCACTTTTTAATCCCTAACAGTAACATTTCTAGAATTTAATCTATATCTTAATTGACATTTTCAGTCAGATTCATATTCTATACTATTTATTATTAACTTATCAGTATTAATTTCTATAGGCCTAATTTAGTCCTCGGGATAGACAATATGATAAAAATTTAATCAAACATGCAATCATTGTAAATAATTAAAATTCTAAAATCAGATAAATTTTTGACATGCCGACAAAATAAGAAAACCAAACAATTAATTGCAACTTCAAAACAATTTCCAATAAGCAAATAATAAAACATGTTTCTCAAATCGTAGTTCAAATAAATTTACTTTCTTATTATCTTTAAAACTCCGACTTCTTTTCTAAATAATTTCAAATAATTTTCGAAGCAGTGTCTCCTGTCGAATCATGGTGTACTGGGTGATCAGACCATTACACCAATTTCCAACTGATCCTCTGCTTCAAAATAGATGGAGGGGATTTAGCAAAACTCGAAGTATTTATTTTAGAAACGTCAGTTACCCGGACTCTTTTTATAATTCCCTATTATTTCTGTACTTTTAATTCTCGTCCTAAGTTTCATACAGATTTCCTTCCATCCTCGTGCACGATGCGTCCACCGGCACTAAAATGGAATTCAATCCCGACTACAGCTCCTTTGTTGGTTACGGCCGATCCCAACATAGGAGTTCTCTATTTAATTTCCTATGTTCCGCAATTGATTCCTACGGCCCAACTTATGCTCTGATACCACCTTTGTCACGACCCATTTCCATGGACCGGACCGGCACTAGGACCTGGGTGGGCTTAAGGCCCCCGAAGCCCGTAGTAAGCCTAACTTATTTAAATCTCACCTTCTATTCATAATTATAGATTCAGGCCCATTAACTCAAAATGCAGTTCATATATTTAATATGGACTTTTACTATTTATTTACAACCCAAC
The DNA here is from genome assembly GCF_041381405.1 of Jatropha curcas. Classification (NCBI taxonomy): domain Eukaryota; kingdom Viridiplantae; phylum Streptophyta; class Magnoliopsida; order Malpighiales; family Euphorbiaceae; genus Jatropha; species Jatropha curcas. Next base: position 21,729,433 of record NC_143153.1, read on the forward strand.
TGGAATACAATTGCGGAACTCTACCTTTATATTTACATCGTTATTTCTATCATTAAAAGTCTTCTACAATAAGTGTCTCAACTCCACAAGGCTTTTATTTCTTTCTATTACCTGAAAAAAAATAGTAGGCAGGGGTGAGCGCCAAACTCAATGAGTAGGGTTAGATAACCCTCTCACCCCACACAATCACACAGATGCTAAATATTTTTATCTAGTTACCGTTTAATTATATGATCATGCAGTTTGTCACACAAATGGCAATACAGCAGCAATCACAAGTATCATCACCTTCATATAATCACATCACGTGGAAATTAGTCAGTGGCACCACCTGAAACCCCAACGAGCCGTCCTCACACATGGCTCGCCCTCTCATACATGTGCACCGGGGAGCCGATCCCCCATACGGCCAACTGGTCTAATCCTCACTGACCAGTCCTCTCATTGTTTTTCCATTCTCTCTTTTCTTTTCCATACCCACAGGAGGCAACCCGGTGGTCTCCATCCAATCTAGATCATCAAGTGCTCACAACAGGAGGCCACCCTGCGGGCTACAATCAAATCTAGATTATCAGGTGCGCAACAACAAGAAGCCATCCTGTGGTTTTCCATACAATCCATATCATCAGGTGCACACGGGGGCGCCGATCTCCCATTTTCCCGGCCGACGGTCAATATCATATCATATTCAAGATCCATATCACAGACCGTCCTCACAAACCCATGGTGGTCCACTTCATCCCAATTCCACACAAACAAGGCACAGTATATTCATAGCACAAGTAATCAAACAATTTTTACTATCAACAAATAGTGCATCATAATATGGCACTTCAATAAAATAATGCATGATAACATTTAGCCGTGAATGCATGCATGCAGGCGGATGAAGCGAATTATCTAACACTACTCACATTTCTTTATTGTCCTTTAAAAGGACTGTCTTTATCACTCCATGCTTCCAGCTTTCGTCCTCGCATTTCGGAATTTTATAAACCTCTATAATAAACAATAGAATTCTAAGTAAGAATTTTAAATTTGAAGATTCTATTTTATATTCGTTTACTAGTTTTGGCAGTCATTTAATTCATTTATTAATTTAAACTATATATATATTTATAGATACAGATATTGGGTTTCCTTATTTATTTATCACTCTAATAATCTTATTCTATATTTTTAATTTCTATAAATAATTTAATCTCTATTAAGTAATTTAATTTCTATAATTGATTTATTTTCTACCGAAATTTCGGCAGCATCTCCCCTAAAATTTAGACTATCTACCTGCTAAAATATCAACAATTTCACAATTATTCAATCCATACGGCCCATCCATCGGGCAATTAATCAAACAACATTTTCCCATCCTCCTTTAATCTCAACATCACCACACAATCCAAATTATACATTACAATAACATTATATTTAAACTACCTTAATTAAATCAACACTAAAATTATAACACTGGTAACTACTCACAATTATCAAATTAAATTAACCAAATTAATTAACTACAAATAATAAAATTAATTTAATTAACTAATTTTACTAACATTAACTAAGTCAACTAAAATTATTAAAAGTAAACTAACTAAATTTAAGTAACTATCATTAATAAAATTAAATTCATTAACTAAAATATATTTAAATTAATTTATACCCCAATATAATTTTTTTTTGTTGAATTTCTGCTAGATCGGAAATTGCCACGTGTGCCGGATCGGAGAGCAGTGGCTGTCGGTGGTCGGAGGCACGCTGGAGCGGCGGCAGAGGCGCAATCCGGTGGTCAGAGGCTTGCTGGAGCTGCTGCAGTTGCTGGCAGTGACGCAGACCCAGTTGCAGGGAAGAAGAAAAGGGAAAGAAAGAAAGAAAAAGGAAAGAAAGAAAGAAGAAGAAAAAGAAGAAGAGAGGGAGGTGTGGTGGTGCGGTGGTGGGCTGGAGGTGGCGTAGAAATGGTGAGAGTGAAGGAGATAGGCGTTGAAGATAAAGGGAAAAGGATGTTTCTAGATGGTTTGGGTCGAACCGGTTCGATTCGGTTCGATTCGGCCCAAATCTTCGATTTTCAACCGGTTTCGGCTTTTTCAATCGGTTTTCAATTCGATTTCTCATAGTATTCGCACTAAAATATTAATAGCAATTTCCAGGCTGTCGGTTCGTTAAATTAAATTGGAAAATGTTCTGAAAATAAAAATTCAGGGTATTTCAAAAGTATATATCCAATTAAATATGGATCAAATATGTATATATTTCATCAATAATTTTATTAATTATTATTGTTTTTTAAAAAATATTTTAGGTTTTTAAAAAATTGTATTGTTAAAAAATTTATAATAAAATTGTATCAACTAAGACAAAAACGAACATATATAGATTTTCAACTTGAAAAATATATTTGTATTTGCGTGATAACAAATATTTTGACAAAACTCTACTAGAAATAGCATTATCAAACTGTAAAGATATTATTATGGTTTATTACATAGTGCATGTATATGATAATGACAATATAATATTTATAACATTGTCTCAAAGTTAAATTATTATGTAGGAAGTTAACAAATATAAAGTATCATGCATAAACTTTTATTATAAAATATTAAATTCTATTATATCACGACACAACTTCAAAATTATATTTATAAATATATAAATATAAATATATTTACATCGTGCTAGGCCATGTGCTCGTATCAATCTAATTCATTTATTTATTTTTTAACCTAAACCCAATATATGATCCAATCCTTATCTAAATCTGAATTTGATCCAATTAATTAGGGAGTAGATATCCCATGGATATTTAATTTTCTTGGCAAATTAAACTTAGATATTATAAATTCAAATTGAGCTTAATCTACGATAAAGCCTACACAAAAGACATACTTATATAATAATAATACTAACAGTGAAGGTAAAAATAGATGAATTCCTCTTTCTCATATTAAAAAAAAAAAAAAAATGGTCTTCAAATTGTCCCTACGGCAAGATATTACTATCCAAGTTACAAATATTTGTTTGTTATGAGACTATTTTAAGGGTAAAATATCCGGATCTCTAAATTATATTTAAATTAATATTTAAATTATTTTATATTTGAGAAATAATTATGACATTTTAACTTATATTTTATTAAGTTTTTCCGTCTAAAAAGTGATCTCTTTCCGTTCAAAAAATGAGCATATTCTGTTTAAAAAGTGTAACTTATTAACGATAAAAAGTTCACTTTTGTACGAAAAGTATAAATTAGAGACATTATAGTTATTTTTTAAATATAGGACTTAATTATTTACATAATTAGGACGTTATAGTTATGTTCAAAGTGTTAATTTCAATATAATTTAAGGAATTAATTATGTTTTAACCATATTTTAATTATTTTTAGATGTTTGTGATCTAAAGTTCATATTGAGTGTGATTTAAATGACTTTCAATAGGTTTTGTGGTCCTAATAATTTGAATCTCAAACACGCTCAAAGGCCCAAATGAAACAGATCTAGATGTGATATTGCATAGGACATGAGGCCTGTTATTATTATTCTTCTAATATATTTGGCCGAATAAGTCATATATTTTTTCCGTATAGGTGTTATGACTCAATAACAATCATAATGGTAATCTAATTTATTAGATTCCTAATTGAAGTTCCTTATTAAATTAATATTTCAATTGAGTTAATAATAGCAGTTATTATAACTATTATCAAAATGAATATATGTATTATATAGCTATATGTATATAACAATAAATATATGTTAAACGAAAAAAATATATTTTTAATTTTTTTTAATGTAACCTCCATAGCTATATGTAGGATTATCAAAATGAAAAAACAAATTTTTTTGATAGGACTACTTAGAATTTGTTAACTTTTTGATTTTTTTTTTTTTTCGTCTAATGAGTTAATATTTGTATTCTAAAAAAAAAAAGTTAATATTTTGATTTAATTTTCTTTTTAAAGTATATTTCTTAACAAAATAAGATTCATTCCGTAAGAGATTAGGACCCAAGTAAGCTTAAGGCCCTTGACACCCGTAGTAAGCCTAAACCACTAAATTTAATCCTGTCAATACGAATTTCAAACATTTGGCCCATATTGCCGCACACAAATAAGTCTCATAATTATATTATACTTTGGGCCGAATTTAACATCTTAATCATTTCATAGTTCGGGCCCAATTTGTAATATACTACATTCATAATATGGGCTACCGGTTAATACATGCACTTAGAAAAATAATTAAAATATTTATGGGTTCATAAATTATATTATACCTATTTTAATACATCACTAGAGGTACATAAATCCTACAATTGCGGAATTCGCTAACAGATAAATATAAATAAGTTCTCGTACATATAATTATTTAATAAATTAATTACTGAAATCAGAAAATTTCTTTTTTAGCTCTGCGGTGAAGGAAACAGAGTTTTATTGGGACAAAGAGGAATTTACTTCTTGGAAAGTTTACAAATGAAATGTGAGTTTAATAATGATTAGTAATTATTGCATAACACAAGCATTCATGTGAATACTTCCTACAATATTAAAATGAGCACTCATCCAATCAAACATATAGCACATCATCAGCACCCACAAACACGTGGAAATTGGTCTATGGCATCACTGAAACCCCCGATGAGCCATCCTCACACATGGTGCATCCTCTCATGACGTGTGCACTAGGGATCCGATCCCCCATACATGGCCGACTGGTCTAATATAATCTTCACTTGACCAACCCTCTCATTTTTTTTCCATTCTGTCTTTTCTTTTCCATAATCAATAGGAGGCCACCCTATAGTTTCCATATAATCCATATCATTAGATGCACACAGGGGCATCGATCTCCCCATACACGGCTGACGGTATCCAAGACCGCCCTCAAAAAACCGTGGTGACCCACTTTATCTCAATTCCACACAAACAAAGAACATTATTATCACAACGCATGTAATCAAGCAGTACAATTAAATGCAAGTACATCAAATAATTAATTATCATAATGCAAGTGCACAATTAGACATTCATATATAGATACTAAAAAATATATATAGAAACAAATAATAATAATATAATAATTGGTACTTGAAAAATAAATAAATAAATAAACAAACTGTTATATATTGATAATTTTATGTATAATGCAAATGGTATGTACTGTTTATTCTTACTTATAATGATAAATGAGAAAAAACTGTAATTCAATAATAAATTCTCAAAGCCCATCCATCAGGCAATTCGCAACAACTTATCTCATCCGCCATAACCATTATTCATTAATCATACCCCATCTGCCATCTTCATAACTCAACATCCACTATTTACATTTCGTAATTCACTAAAATTTCACTACAATTCAAATTTCATTAATGATGTTGCATCCAAGTGTAATTATCTACCTTTTCATATGTAACAAGTAATCAACAGTTTACCTATTAAGCTCATCAGGTATACCAACTTCTAAGAAGCAACAAATAATATAATTGACAAACTTCACCCCTTTTTGAAAAAGGTCTCTCTTAATCTTTATTATGTCTTGCGTTTTTCAAATGTGAGCTGTCTTGCGTCTTTTGCGTGAGCAGTTTTTTATTTGATATGTGCTGTCTTGCGCCTCTTGCATGAGCAGCTTTTTATTTGAAATTATGGCTAGTTCTTCTATGGATTCGAATGAGGTTCCGAACCTTGTAGCATTAACGATTAAGGATGATAAGGATGCTATCATTGATGCCCCAGTAATATAGGAGGAACCAGTCGATTATTCTTTGTGTTTGGTGGGCCATCTTTTGTCCGATCGAAGAGTGAATTTGGGTGCTATGAAGTCCACCTTGGCTGGAATTTGGCAACCAGGTAGAGGAATCCATTTTGAGGAGATTGATCCCAAGGTATTTTTGATTCGTTTCTTCCATAACGTGGATTTTAATAGAGTTTGGAATGGCTCGCCTTGTATGTTCAACAACCAGCTTTTTATGATCGAAAAGATCAAACCTGGACAAGATCCCCGAACTGTCGAATTGCTTTTAGTGGAAGTCTAGGTTCAGATCAAAGGAGTTCCGGTGGGTATGATGATTGAGCAATTTGGAAGCAGATAGGTGATTTTGTTGGGAAATTTATTTTGTTTGACACTGGTAAAGAAGATAAGGAGAGGAGGGAGTATATGAGAATCCGAGTTGCTATAGACATTCGGAAACCGCTCAAAGGGTGGAAGAAAATGAGGAGGGTGGACGAAAGTATCTTCACTGTGACTTTTTCCTTTGAAAGACTCCCCAAGTTTTGCTTCATATGCGATCGCTTAGGTCATAGTGACAGTACTTGTGAAGTGTTGTTTCAAGTTGACGGCGAAGTGGAGAGGGGTTGGGTCATTGGTTAAGGGCGAACGTCCGGCAAGGAGGTGCTGCAGCGGATGATTGGCACTGGTTCCGTGACAAATATGGTAACAAAATTTCAGATAATCCGTATGCTGGTTTCGTGATTGATGCTTCTATTCAGTTGCATGATTTTAGTGGTTCAAAGGATAAGAATTATCCTTTAAATTTGAAAGTCAACTTACCATTTTCCACTGCAGCTGATTTATTTGAAAAAGGGTCGACTGGTGGGCTTATGATAATGGATTCTGCAAGTGGAGTAATTGATTTGTTGGGCCAGAATTTAAATGAACATGAAACGATGCTTGTGGCAGAAGGCAAAAAATGGCCAGGGTTGACAATGTGATTATTTTGCATGACTCTGCAGTAACAAATATGGAGGTTGCATATGACTCTCTTGATGAAAATGTACTTGGAGTTCATTCAGATGCTATCCTTGTTCCGGTGGGACCTGAGACCTAGGCACACCCACAACCATGAATATTCTTTGTTCGAATTGTCAAGGACTTGGCAACCTCGAGTAGTAAATGCACTTAATGCACTTATTCGATGTCATAAGCCAACTGTTATTTTTCATCTGAAACTTTAGTTGTTTTGAATAAAATTGAACAGCCCTGATGCAGATTTCATTATGATTGTTGTTTTGCTGTGGATGTCGTGGGACACAGTGGTGGTTTATCCATTTTGTGGAATTCTCAAGAATTTAGAAGCTATATGTTATTCTCCAAATTTTATTGATATGAAAATTGTTGCAACTGAAGGTTTTATTTGGAGCCTTACTGGCTTTTATGGAATGCTGGAAAGATACCGTAGGCAAGTTTCATGGAATGTTCTTCACTCTTTAACTAGGTTGGAAAATCTTCCCTGGCTAATTTGTGGAGATTTTAATGACCTAATGATCGCTGAAGAAAAGAAAGGGCGTATTCCTCATCCTTCATGTTTGTTACAGGGTTTCTCGAATACTGTGGCTGACTATGGTCAAGTTGATTTGGGAAATCGGGCCACCCTTTTGCTTGGGCTCATGGTAGAGGTCAACATCGGGTGGAGGAAAGATTGGATAGAGCTTTGGGAAATGTCTTTTAGTAGAATCACTTTCCTAATTATCAGGTTCAAAACCTAGTCTCAAGTAAGTCTGATCACTCTCCTCTTTTAATTCTTACTTCTCCAAGAATTGAAAATGAAAGGTATCAACGTTTTCGGTTTGAGAATATTTGGCTAGAGGAATCTGATGTGGATGTTGTGGTTAGAGAGAGTTGGACTAATTATGATGGCATTGATGTAACGGGGAAGATAAAGGTTTGTGGAGACCGTTTTACAGAGCTGGGGTAGGAGACTCAAGCATTAGTTTAGACAGGATGCAAAGCAGTTGACTGTGCAGCTTGAGAATCTTCGGTTCAGTGGTAATATTGAACAGTTTGTAGATGTGCAGCGTAAGCTTGATGATGTTTTGCACCGTGAAGAGGTCTTCTAGTCTCAAAGAGCGAAATCCATTTGGTTGAAATCTGGGGATATGAACTCTAGGTACTTCCATGCCATTGTTAAAAAATGGAAGAAATCTAAGTAGATTTTTCAGCTGAAGGATGCTACTGGCGAGCGGATAAATGACAACAATTTGTTGATAGGTATGGTAAGTGATTATTTTGTTAATCTTTTTGAGGTAGGAGACGTCGACTTAAGTCCTATTGTGGGTTTATTTTCTCCTTTGGTTTGGGACAATAAGAATACTATGCTATATGGAGATATTTTAGTGGATGAGATTAAATTGGCAATGAAACAAATGCATGCAGATAAAAGCCCAGGGATGGATAGACTAAATCCTAGATTCTACCAGAGGTTTTGGGATATTGTAGGTCATGATGTTGTTCAAGGTTGTCGAGACTGGTTCAATGCAGGTGTATTTTCAGATAATCTAAATGATACCTTAATTGTGTTGATTCCAGAAGTAGAGGAACCGGAGGCAGTGAAGGATTTTCGACCTATTTCACTTTGTAATGTAGTTTACAAAGTATTTACTAAGGTTCTGGCGAACACGCTTAAGACCATTCTACCTAATCTTATTTCATTATCTTAGTTAGCTTTTGTCCTGGGCTGGTTAATTTCAAATAATGTGTTAGTTGCTTTCAAGTTAATCCACTCTATGCAAACAAGAATGAAAGGTCGACAAGGAGCTTGCGCACTGAAAGTAGATATTTCTAAAGCCTATGACAGAGTTAATTGGTGCTATCTCCAGGCTGTTACGCAGGGATTGGTTTTTAGCCAGCGTTGGGTTGACTTGATCATGTTGTTTGTTTCCTCTGTTAAATACTGGGTTAGAGTGAATGGGAATGAGGTTGGCCCAATTATCCCAAAAATGGGGATGAGACAAGGTTGTCCATTATCTCCCTGTTTATTTATACTTTGTGCTGAAGGACTGTCAAAGCTGTTTAGTAGGTCTAAAAATGAAGGTCGCATCCAAGGCTGTAGAGTCTCGAGAGCTGCTCCTCTGTTATCTCACTTGTTGTTTGCAGATGATAGTTTGTTCTTTTTTGAGGCATCACAGATTCAAGCTCTGGAGATTAAACATAGTCTAGTTACTTATGAAACAGCTTCGGGTCAAGCAGTTAATTGGCAAAAATCAGGTTTTTTTTTCAGCTCTAATACTCTGAAGTGGATAAGGATGCTGTTAAAGGGGTTTTTGATGTGATTGCTCCTTTGAACCATGGAAGATATCTCGGCCTGCCCTCATTAGTTAGTCAGGAAAAGAGGCGTATTTTTTCTTTCTTGAAGGATCGTGTGAGGAAGTTGGTTAGTGGTTGGAACCAGAAACTTTTATCCAAAGCGGGCAAAGAGGTGCTAATAAAGGCTGTAGCACAAGCTATTCCTTCATTCTGTATGAGTGCTTTCTTTATACCGGCATCTATTTTGGAGGAGTTACAGAGGTTAATGAATTCTTATTGGTGGGGAGGGAAGATGAGATAGTTGAGTTGGGAAAGGTTGTGCGTAGCGAGGGAAGAAGGAGGTTTGAGTTTTAGACATTTGTAAAGTTTCAATCTAGGTATGCGAGGAAAGCACTGTTGGAGACTTTTACACAATACAAATTCTCTCTTTTATAGTTCTTTCAAATCTAAATATTTCCCAAGTGGGGATTTCCTTGGTGCAGGTGCTGGCCGAAATCCAAGTTTTGTATGGAGAGGGATTTGTGCAGCTAAGGATGCTATCTTTTTAGGTTTTCGGTGGTGAATTAGAGATGGCCAATCAGTTAATGTCTGGACTGAACCGTGGCTACTGAGGGATAATCAGTTTCGGGTTAAGTTACCTATTCTTCCTGGTTTTGAGCATATAAGGGTTTCAGATCTTATTTTGGCATAAGGGGAACATGCTTGGAATTTGCCACTGATAAATGGTCTTTTCAACCCTTCAATTGCTGAAGCTATTACTTCTATTCCTTTAGCTACAAATGTTCAGGACGACATCCTTATATGGCATTGGACAGACTCGGGGATATATTCTGTGAAATATGGATACAGAATAATAGCATCTCATTATGGGGAAGTTGAAGATGCTTGGCGATTGGGTTTTTGGAAAGCTCTTTGGTCACTAAAATTTCCGCCGAAAGTGAGGCATTTCCTCTGGAGGTGTTGTAGAGACATTCTGCCAGTTAAAGCAACTTTGGAAAGAAGGGAATTAGAGCTTGATACAGGATGTGATTATTGTGGTGCTGCTGAAATGTTAGTCCATGCTCTTGTTGCGTGTCCAAGAGCAAGTTTTTGTTGGCAGTTTTTTGGTGTTCAGCTTCGTATTGAAATTTTTCCAAATTTCTTATAGATGTTGGAACATTTACACAAGGTGTGGGAGAGCGAGTTTTTTTAGAGTTTTATTATGGGACAATGGAGTGTTTGGTTGAGCCGTAATGAGCTGAAATGGAACCAAGTAGAAGAAGGACCTTATCATGTGGTTACGCGAGCTAGAAGTATGCTAGCCTCTTGGAAGAAAGCCCAGCTGAAGTCATCAAATACAGGTATAGGTATTTCTGCAGATAATCAATGGCTTCCGCCAGCTGCTGGCACCTTTAAAATAAATTTTGATGCCGCTCTCCTCCCCTCTGTTGGCCATGGAGCTTTTGGTGCCGTAATTTCAAACTGTCATGGCAGATTTGTATCAGCAGCAGCATCATCATTGCAGGGTTGTTCTTCTCTAACAGTAGCAAAAGCTCAAGCGCTAAGAAATGTATTTTCCTAGTTTTTGTCGGACTACTCTAGTTTGCAGATTCAGGTTGAGACCGATTGCCTACAAGTTTACTATGCTATGAGGAGTTCGGTCCAAGACTTGTCTGAGTTTGGAGTTGTCATTTCTAAATGTAAGTTACTCTTAGTCCAATTGCCTAATGTCACCTTGGCTTGGATTAGAAGACAAGCTAATGATATAGCTCATGTTTTGGCTAAATCAATTCCTAGTGGGGCTTGTTTTCGAACTTGGGATATTGTTCCTGCTTGTTTTGCTCGTTTCTTCTCTTAATAGTATATGAGCAATATTTCAAAAAAAAAAAAAACTATTTATCTTCTAAATCAAACTCAAAGATAAAAAACTATTTAAGCCATATTCCATCGGGATTAAGCACTATTTTAGTTCATACTCACAATACAACCACATAATCATATATACTCCGCATGCCAAATAATTCATATTCCCCTATCAATCATTAAGTTTTAACTAGCTAATAACTTACCTCATTAATTAATAACTATTAAATCCTTGACTCCTATTCGAAGGATAAATATATAGAACACATATATATGCACTTAATAATTCTAAAATTCTAAACCAATTAACTAATCACAATCGGTTACCATAAATACCGTAAATTAGTCAAAATTAATTTATTTATAAAAGACTAAAAATGTTCTATTTATATATATAACTATTTAAATAATCTAATTTCTTGTTATTTAGTTATATCTACTTCGATAATCAGCTAATCTAACATAAAGACTAAAATATCTATTTCCTAGCAAGAATTAAATCTGCCACTTCAAGTATTCCCATTTATCTTTCATGTTTCGATTTATAACATTTATTCTAAACGACTAATATTCTTAATTTTTTTAGAATTAAGTGTGTTTATCTATCAAGATTTTCTAACGGGAATCATGTTCAATTAACTATTTATTCGGAATCAACTTAATTAACTGATAATTTTAAATTTGAAATTTGTATCAAAATTAGGAACTGATCTTAGAGTGTACCAATGGAAATTCGGACGACGGTTCCATAATCCATGCTAGGAAAAGACGATTATGCCTCTTGGAGTTTCGCTGGAGACTTGCCGGCCAATCGCCGGACCTTCGCCGTTGCCTCCATGTACGGTAGCTGGAAGATCCAAGCAACCCAGAATCATGCAACACCATTCTTTTTAATTTTTAGCTAAACCATCGCGTTCACCACACTGAGGAGAGGGTTCTTCGGCCTTCACCGGAAACCTTATCGGAGTCCTGCCGACACTGCCGTTAGAACCGCCACAGACAGTGGCCAGAAAATCGACTTCACTGGAAATGCAAATTTTTCACACTATCCTACTTCGCATCGCCAGGGGATCTCTGGTCTCAAGTTTGATTTGCGAGATGCGTAGCTCAATGGCCGGAGATGGCCTTAACAGCAGCTTCAAAGGCCACCGACCAAGGTGGCTTCACCATTTACCATCGGAAACTCCATTTGATAGAGGCGAAACGCTCGCATGGCAACAAAGAATTGATCACACCCACTCTCAGTGTGCACGATGGTTGGAAACGGCGAGGACTCGCCTGAGATCGAAGAGAAGAGCTGTCGAAGGAGATAGCTCCGATTTGCATCGCTAGGGGCTCCATTTGCATGAGAGAGGGCTGATTTCATCCAATTCTGTGATTTGATTAGATTTTTGATTGGTTTATGAGTTTTTCACCTGGTTTTCCAAAAATTCAAACTGGTTTACAGGTCTGGTTTAGTACTAATAAAATATTTTTGCTAAATTTCATTGATTAAAATTTACAATTAAATTTTCAAATGCAAAATTTTTTGAAAAAGATTTTCCGGATCGTTTCACTTCTACTCTTCCTTTGGCTTCATTTTCTTTTACTTTTAATCTTTTTTAGTTCTTAATCTTTTATTCACTTTAATAAACTCAAGTCTGTTTTTCTTATAATAGATTTGTCTTTTTTTTTTTTTTTTGGTTATTTTTACTTTGTGGCTATATTTAGAGTTCTTTTGTCCCTTCTTTGTGAGGGTTTATTACTAAATAAAAATATGATATTTAACTTTACTTGGTTAGAGATTTTCAATCTTGATTTGCATGTATAGATCTTCGATCAATGAAGTCTAGTAACGCAACTTGTTCATCTATTAATGTTATTGATGCATAGCGGTAGGAACTCAAATCCATTCATCATATGTTGCAAATTATTAGAAAAGTAATTCAAGTATAGAAGATTCAGAGAAGTTATTATTTTGTTGCCCAAATCAATTTAATGGACTAGTTATTACTATAATATATCTAAATATATTGGACTAGTTATTGAATTCACATTTAGTTAAAATTTAGCTATTTCTCATTAATATAAAGTTAATTTAATGAATATTTAGGATGAAAATCTATAATATATCTAAAAATACGAATTGAGGGAACATTGGGTTCCTATAACGCTCTGCTAAGTTTATAAATTTATAAAAATATTATCGGGACCTTTAATTTCATTGGTTGAAAAATGAAGATAGTTTAATTTTGATTGGTTATATTAATTTTCTATTAAGCTTAATCTAATTCTAAATAGAAAATTGTTATTTAAGACCTTAATTTTATTGGTTGGAAAATTAAATATTTCTATACTAATTAAATTTTCTAATATACTATTTTTTAAGTGTATAAAAATTTGTAAACACTACGACAATGAAGAAGTAAATATAATAAAATTTCTAATTTTCTTAAACTTCCTAATCAAAGTGGCTACGCAATATGCAATTAAATTGATTAATTTGATTTTAAACTTAAAATAACATAAAATTACAGTAGCTACAGAATAACATAAATATCATAAATTGTAATTAAATTGTTAATGTTGTTTTAAATTTAAAGTAACATAAATATCAATCATAAACCACGTATAAAATTAAATGTACCTTTGATTAGTAAAGCTTTCTTTTTTTTTTTTTTTTTTTTTTGTACATAAGATGAAAAAATAGCAATGAAAAAATCAAAGATTTTTCATAATAATAATATTTTATTTATTTTTAAGCAATCAATATAGAAGGTAATTTATCATTATTATAGTTAACCATTATCTTTTGTTTTTTTTTTTTTTTAACCCAATATTCTCCTCTCTTCCCTTCCTAGTTATTTATTTATTGATCAAATAAAATAAAATATTATATTAAACATTCCACTAAATATCACTTTCAAACATATTAAATCTAATAGAATACTGAAAAGAGACAATAATATTTAATATGAATATTTACTTACGAAATATTATTAATTCAAAAATAGTAAAATTGTACCAAATCAAAATCAAATTTTACATAGCCATAACAAAAATTTCTTGGCAGCCATTGGAAAATGGTAAGCCTTTTCCAACCCAAAAATAAAACATTGTATGAAGAACAAGTGACTGAAGTTGTATCAGACATATCATCGAACACTTTATAATCAATTGAATAGCCACTTAATTTGTCAACCATTTCGCAAACCAAGGCCCAGTTTTTATGCTTGTTCAATGTCGATTTCGGAGCAGAAGGTTATGCAACTCAATCACTAAGTATAATTTTAACAACCAAAGCACTAATCAACATAAAACAGAGCAGTGGTGTTTGGTAGACCTGAATTCATGAAGAATGAGCGTTGAAAAGGATCACCTGACTGTCAAGCAATAGAGTATGTTTTCTTTATTACTGAGTTTTCTTTAAGTATGCAAAAACACTAGACACGAGACAATCGGAATTTCGTGTTCATTCAACCCCTACTATGTTTGAAACGAGTTACTGGGATATTACCCTTATTGAGTTTATTTTCGAGCCTCATGAAGCTATGGAGATTCGCAGTATTGGAGGGGAAGGAACGTGCTACTGCACCAACAAAAGAAGCTCAGTGAAGTGCAGGTGGTGGGACAAGCTCTCTATGGCCTGATTACCTGGACAACAGCAGGGCCAATTGGTTAGCAGCACTGTTGGCAAGAATGTTCGATGGAAACCACCAGCAGAAGGTATTTTTAAAGTGAATTGTGATGCTGCGCTTGGCGCTGATGGGAGAATTGGCTATGGAATGGTTATAAGAAACTCAAATGGTGACATAATGGCCAGTGGCTCTCACAAGTGTTCTCATGTGCTTTCGCTGGAAGAAGCCGAAATAGAGGCCGTCTCTTTTGCTGTCTCAAAGGCCTTAGAGCTGCGATTCAGAGTTATTGAGGTAGAAGTCTCAAAGCCCTTAGAGCTGGGACTCAGAGTTATTGAGGTAGAATCAGATTGTCAATCCTTGGTATTCAGCTTACGGATTTGAACAGTGTCAAGGTCAGATTTGGGGATTCGAATTCTAAACTGTTGCATGCTCTTGAATCAGCGTGACTCCATTTTAATTTCACATGTAGTTAGGGAAGATAATAAAGTAGCTCATTCATTAGCAAGATTAGCTCTTTCTCTTGAGATAGAAGAGCAAATCTGGATAGAAGAGGTACCAAATCCACTTGTAATGGAAGACATTCTTGGGTTTCAGCAGTGAAATAACTGTGGTTGAGTAGACAATAAAACCTTGTATAAAGAACCAGTGGCTGAAGTTGTATCAGACACTTTCTAGTCATACTGAAGAGCCACTCATTTATCAACCATTTTGCAAACCAAGGCCCAGTTTTTGAGCTTGTTTAATATATGATTTCAAAGCAGAAGGTTATGCAACTCCATCGCTAAGTATAATTTTACCAACTAAAATACTAATCAACATAAAACAGAGCACATGCATGAAACGAATATTTTGCAAACACAAGTTCATCTTTACTTTTCCAAGCAATGAATATGTTTTCTATATTACTTCAGTTTTCTTTAAGTATGCATAAACACTAGACATGTAATTATGAACTAATCTTCTATAACTAAGATAGGAAGAATTGTATTATATGTGTATCCAATGAAGCAATTGTAAATAGATACTATTGCTAAGGCAATATGCAGGAGTCTGATACAAATATTGAATTGCAGAAAATACTGAATTGAATCATCGTTTAAAGATTGAATTGCAGAAAATAGAACATGTTTTCGAGACAAATTGCAGTGGCATAACTGGACATATGACAAAAACCTCCTGCAACAGTATAACAGTTGTTCTATCCTAAAATCTCACTTCAAGTTTGCACCTTGAGAATGTTTAGAGCAGCTTAGCAACTTTTTCACAAGAGGATCATCAGGCTTGTTCGAAGCTAAATTCATTACCAACTGCATGGTGGTGGCATCGGCGGAGAACCGCTTGCCAACCATTTCATCAATAAGTTGGTTTGCCATGGACGAGTCATTGCACCGGAGACATCCTTGGATAATCACGTTATAAGAGCAACTATTTGGCGAGCAACTATTTGGTGAGCAACTATTCCCTTCCATTTTCCTGAACACCTTGAATGCTTTATCTAGCAATCCTTCTTTACAAAGTCCATTGATCATTATATTGTATGTGTAAATATCAGGCCGCAACCCTTCTATGGAAAATCTAGAAAACAATTCCTTTGCTTCTTTAACTTTTCCAGCTTTGAACATACCATCAATTAGGATATTATAGACAATAATATCAGGCTTCAATGAGTTTTTCTGCATTTCATGAAATAGGGACAATGCCACATCTAGACACCTATGCTTACAGAAGCCATCTATCAAAATGTTGTAAGTTACCACATCTGGAGAATGGCCACTAGCACACAAGTTCTTGAAAAACTTATATGCAGCATGAGGGCTCTTTGCTTTACACAAGCCACCTATAAGAGAATTATATGTGAAATGGTCTGGAATCAAGCCTTTCCTAGGCATTTCATCAAAAAGCCTCATCGCCTCATCTATCCTTTTTCTCCTACAGTAACAGTCAATCAAGATACTGTAGGTAACAACATCAGGCATATAACCCTTGCTTAGCATCATGTCAAAAATTTCTCTAGCTTGATCCGTTTGGTTGAGTAGACAATTTCATCCATCAAAGAGTTATATGTCACAACATCAGGCTTTATTCCTCTTTGAATCATCCATTTGACTATGCCATGAGCTTTGGAAACCCTTCCTTCCTTACAAAGTCCATCAACCAATATGTTGAAGGTAATTAAATTTGGTACGATGTTCGCTTCCAACATTTCATTGAGCTGCATAGAAGCTTCTTCCCATCGGCCTGAATTGCACAGACCATAGATTAAAGAGCTGTAAGTGACAACATTAGGCTTTATTCCTCTTTGCATCATCAATTTGACTATACCACAAGCCTTTGAAACGCTTCCACACTTACAAAGACCATCAACCAATATATTGAAGGTAATTAGATCTGGCGTGATGTTGGCTTTCAACATTTTGTTAAGCAGCAAAAAAGCTTCCTTCAATCGACTTGATATACACAGACCATGGATTAAAGAGTTGTAGGTCACAATGCTCGGAGAGATGCCTTCAATCTTCATTTTCAAGAAGAGCTCTAATGCCTCAGTCACCAATCTATCCTTACAAAGGCTGTCAATGATAGCATTATATGACACCACATTAGGTTCACAACCTTCCTCGAGCATTCTTCTCAGAATACCAAAGGCCACATTGGTTTTCCCAATTTTACACAGACCGTTCACAATGACAGTATAGGTATAAATATCATGTTTATACCCTTTTGCAACGATTTCATCAAATAATTCCACAGCTTCATCAAATTTATCCTCTCTACAAAGCCCATGGATTAACGTAGTAAGCGTTATAATGTGAGGCTGAAAGCCAAGTTTGAAGATTTTCCCAATAAGAGAGAATCCAAAATCCACGCGGTTCAGATGGCAAAAGCAATTAGTCAAAATACTAATAGAATAAACATCGAGAGAAATTCTATACAATTCCACCTGCTTGTAAAGAAAAATCACAGTCGCATAATGTTTCATTCGAACAAGTGCAGATAATAATTTATTAAATTCCAAAACAGGCGGTGAAGGATTACTACGAAGCATCAAATGGAAAGAAGCCAAAGCATCATCAATATTATCGAATGAATAAGATTTGCTTTTACCTCTGGCGTGTGTACTGGTATAACTACGATAAGAAACGCAATCAAAAAAACCCAATAGCCGATGAAGCCGAAAATTAGAAAGGCATCTGCTGGTAGTTCAGAGCATCTTGGATAATATTATGAAATTAAAGCGAAAGACCCAATCTTGGATAGAGTCTTTGGAACAAATTTGATAATGGCGAGAAGGGATTTGATCTCATTTAGACTCACCCATTTAGAGAGAGGGATGAAGAAAATATGGAGAACATATATTTTTTTTCTGTTTTAATAAACAATCAATTAATCATGTGCAATAAAATACTTTGGCCGAAAAGCCAAAAAAATCATAACAAGTCAAATATATTAATTGATTCTCTCCAGTATAAAGAAGTCATACTCCCAGTGTGCTTTGTTGCTATGGGTTGTCTCATGTATTGGTGGAAATTTTATAGGTGTTGTGGACACTTGGGTAGATGTTGTGGATTCTAGTTGCCTTGCCTTTGGATGTTGCCTTAATTATTGGTGTTTTTTGGTTGTTTTTGCAATATTAGGGCAACTATTTGTTTATAAGCCACTTCTAGCAATTTGTATCGCCTACTGCCACTTTTGGTTTATTAATGAATTTCTAGTTTGAAAATATTTATTAATAGATTTTAAATGCCATTTAATGGATTTTAAATGCCAAATATGACACCTAATGCCACTTAATGGATTTTAATGCCAAATATGTGAAATATGACACCTTAGAAATATCAAAAGTGTGACAGAAAATGAAAAAAGACAGTAACATGAAATTTCAATATTTCATTCCAAAATACTGCTAGAGTCAGTACAAAATAACAAGAAATATAGTCTTAAAGTCATAGACAAAATAGACATTATCACTGAGTTGCTCTGAAGTTCCTGTTCTTGTCTTTGCCATGCCTGGTTTGTGATGCTCTTATTTCTCTCAGCATTTGCACTTGAGAAGATGTAACCGCATGCCTTCCTCTCCACATCATATGCTTTCTTTTGTATCCAACAACCGCTGCTGCAGTCATTGCTTGCATCCAGTCAAATAAATCAGCCAAATGACATGACACAAATGCAAAAAAAATTCCAACAATACATGAAAATGTTAAATTAAGGATGCCAATGCCTACAGTGTACACCAAGTTTGATCTTCCAACACTAATGTGATTCCTCAAGTTTTCAGATCTTTCTTGAACAATTCTTTGATTTAGACTCTCTGAGGCTCTCTACATGTCAAAAATTTCACGTGCAATTCTAGATTCATCCATGTTTGTTGAACTTCCTCTCACTTGTGGTACCCTATCCAAAGGTTCAGTGATGCCAATTGGTATGGTGTCCCTAAATCAACTGTGGCAGTTGAGGCACTCCTGCATCTCTTTTTTTCAATATTTGAGAGTGGTTTCTTTTGCTTTCCTTTAGGGTTTGAGCTTGAGGCAGATTACACAAAGAATCAGATCATATTAGAATGAAGTCAAGAAATGTAAATTTAGACCTATAGTTTTCACATAACATTACATCTGGTTGTTCTTTCTTCTTAGGGCATCCTCTAACATTGTGTCCTTTACCACCACATGATGTAGACTGCATTACCATGCCAACCCTACTAACTTTATATCTAACTTTTTTAGTCTCCTCAATCCCCTTTCTCCTAGCAGTCTTCCTCTTCCAGGTTTCACCTTTATTTCATTGGATCAATCACCTCATTCACTGATTATGGCCAAAAAACTCTACCTCTAACAGGCTGCATTGAGTATTGGTATGCTTTCAGATAAGTTTCCTTGTGATACCACTCATAAATGTATGCTTTTAGTTCCATATCTTCTGAGCACATTGCACATATGGCATGTGTACAGGGGATTCTAGTCAAGTCCCAGCCTCTACTTGCATAGGTTTGCTTGGATATGTGCACACAGTGTCTGTTCACAACATTATAAATGTTGCAAACCTCATATCCATCATCCCCACTTGGATCAATGTACCAATCAAAGGACATTGCCTCGTTCTTTTCTAGTTTCTCCATTGCTCTTGGTGAAATATCTCTAATCCAAGTTGTTGAACTCCTTTTTTTCAGGATTCTCTTCATCACCTCAACTCTGATTTCTTCTAACATTGTGATAATAGCTTTATGAGAGAGATAAAAAAAACAAGAAAAAAAGTATATTATTTTTATTAATATTTTTGTTCTTTATAGTTTGTCATATTTGATTGCATATAATTTGTAACAAGTAAATTTTCAAATAGAATTTATATTATTAAACACAGGGATGGTAAACAATTAAAATTTTAATTTAAAAAAATATAATATTTTATTGATATATTTATATATCTATATATATTAAAATATACTTTTTTGTTAGGTGAGTTTTGAAAGAGTTTTATTCTCAATAATAATCTTTTATTTTCTTTTTTGTTACTGAATAATTTGTAATTATTATCATTTTAATTTAATAAGAGATTTAGATCACCCTTACAATAGATAGATGACCTATTGACGGTTAAACATTTTTAATTTTCTTAATATTTTTTCTTTTATATCCTAAATTGTTTGATTAAAAGAAAATATTGTTTAGAAAATTGGAAAAAAAAAAAAACTAGAACTATATTTCTGTTTGGGTCACTTTTCAGAGTTTCAAGAATTTATATGTATGTGCATATATTCATTTCTCTGATACACTAAGTAAGTAATATTGTCACAATGATAAAAGTGATTTTCATTATCAATTCAGACCATCTTCTCATTTCTTTTATGGAAAAATTATTATTTAATCCCTCAGATTTTACATAATTAACCAACTAATCCCAAATTTTGCGCAAATATCTAACTAGTCCCTCAGGTTTAACTTCGTCTAATTAAAAGGTCCTTCCGTCCGAAAAGTTGGTTTTTTTCCGTTAAAATCAGTACAAAACAAAGGCAAACATTCTATAATGACGAAGAATGCCCTTACTGAACTGTGCATGACTATCAACAAGGTTTGATGAAATTTCATTCTCACAAAACGCAGAGAAAGGAAGAAAGGGAAAAAACAAAAGCGCATCTCCATTTCATTTGCAGGTAACAAGCGACAGCCTACATGTCTTCTTCAAGCACAGCCGATGGAGCATGGGAAGGAAGGTATGTGAATATGTATTGCAAGTGTGAGAAAAAAGCAGGCATTAGGATCTCAGAGACACAAAAAAATAAAAATCGACTGTATTATTACTGTATTGAAAATGCATGCAGGTCTTTTCTTGGTTGGTGTAAAGCTATAGATTCATCAGATCGATCTAAAGGAAGCGAATTCAAAGTGAGGCAAAGAAGTGTAGCTACTGACTTGTTTGAATTTAAGGAAGAGATGTTGTACATGAAGAGGGAGAAGATGAAAATGTACAGTGAGATTGTGACCATTGGAGGAAAAAGGGAGTGCTTGGAGTCGGAGATTGGCAGCTTGAAGAAGTTGATTTTCATATGCTTGATGGCTATCATGATGCTTTTCACCTTACTTGTAATGTTGCTGTTCAAGGGTAACAGAGGATTGTGAATAATAATTTTTTTTTTTTTATGTATTTAGGGTAGTTTGGTTAGTTTTTTGTAGTTTATGTTGTTTTTGTAGTTGGCTGTGTTAATGTGGTGGGTTAGTTGTTGAATGTTAGTAGCTCAGTTAGGCACAGTCAATTTGAAGATGACTTGAATGTAATATACGTTCTGCAATGAAATGTGTACTTTTGCTTAAGTATAGCAACTGCAAAGCAAAACTATTAATTCAAACTTGGCTCTCATGCAGAAGAGTGGTTACAAATAGTGTCATTGTCATTAGTCAAATGTTTACAATTCACAAAAGAGAAAAACAACATATTTACATAATGTGCATCACAAAAACCCTACTCAAATCAAACTTGGTCCACACTTGCGTGTTTGCTGTCAAGAAAAAGACAGATACAATGGAAAAAAAAGTTACACATTTGTTCCTGTGCTTGCTAGAAAATCAAAAGATTCCTTGTTCTCCCTAACTTTGCAATCTGTTGTCAGCAGCAGCACCTCTTCACACAAAATGCACATAGCAGGATATCCATACTGCAAGAGATGAAGCCCAAAATACCATTTGCAAAACCTCAACAACCCAAAAGAACATCTGCATCATATTAGTTCACAAAAAAACCATCTTCAACGTTTGAACCAAAAAACCAAATCTGCTATCATTCTTAACACAGAGCAAAATATATATATTCACGATATAGGATGTCCTCTCCCTCTCAAACCAGAAGCTCCTTTCCCTCTCAAACCAGAAGCTCCTCTCCCTCTCAAACCAGAAGCTCCTCTCCCTCTCAAACCAGAAGGACCTCTCCCTCTCAAACCAAAAGCATCTCTCCCTCTCAAAGCAGAAGCACCTCTATCTCTTGTTGCAGTAACACCTCTCCCTCTTATTGCAATAACACCTCTTCCCATAGCAACAGCAGCACCTCTTTCCACAATAGCATCAGATCCAGATGAATTTTTTCCTCCTCTTTGCACAAGTTGTTTGTTCCTCTAATAAAACAAATGGTACGTAGTCAGTATTCACATACTATAAAACATCATAGTAATTATTGAGATTGCAAAAGTGAATCTGACCTGAGATATGGCTAGTGGGGCTTGCTCGCATGTTCTCTTATTATGGCCTAGTTACTGGCATGTCACACACCTAACTGTGCAAGATCTTTTAGCTGTGCTTAGAGGAGCTTCTTCCTCTTGAAGTTTTCTCCTTTCTCTTGGTCTGCCAGGCTTCCTTTTAACGGTTGGAGACTTTAGGAATGGAAAGTCAGTTTGTGGTGGGATGTTGTAATTTGGAATTGGATGAATGACTCCTTTGTAGGCCTTTACATACTTCTCTACTGTGAAATACTCGTGACAAAAGTCTTCAAGATTGAGTCTCATGTATCCAAGTGCAATGCAAGCATGTTTACAAGGAAGACCTAAAAGGTCCCAATAATTGCAGGTGCATGTCCTTTTCCCAATGTCAACAGCAAAAGCCACAGGCCCCTCTCTCACCTCAAACTCATTATTGTTACTTGGTAGTATCTTGCATTGTCTAGATTCTTTTATCAATCTGTTCAATGCACTCTTACATTTTGGAGTTACTCTCCCTTCCCAAGCAGTAGCCACTGCAAACCTTTTATTGCTTCAAAACATATGAAAATGGAGCTAAAGACAAGTGGCTCATCCAAATTGTTCCTTGGCATTGATTCAAATTTTATAAAAGTTCCAGGGTTTGACATTTGAACTTGTGCAATGTATTCATGCAACTTATTGTAGCTCTCAACGTGTGAACCTGCAACTTGCTCTCTAGCAGCTGTCCTTGCCCTATGAAGCTGCCAATATTCAGTCTCAATGCCCCATTTTGCCTTTAACTCAGCTTGCATTAAAGCATAGCTCATTCCTGGATCAGCAGCCAATTGAGATTCCAATTTCTTCTTCACCCACTTTGTTGTTGCATTGGGAATCTTGTTGTTTAATGGCCTCGTGCATGTATGCTCAGGTTGTAGGGTTTTTACTACAAAACTCACTAAGTCTGGAGCCACACTAGCATGGAACCTAAATGTGTAGCCCTCCCCCTTACATTTTGTTGTCACTCTTCTACTATCATTCTTGATCATCCTCAGTATGAACCCTCCCCTAACAGCATAATTCCTTAAAGCTTCCCTACAACTATTAACACTTAAGAATGCATGCCCAACTCTGAATTCAATATCACATTCAACTGGTGTTTCAAATATATTGTCATATATTTTCTTCCAAGGATCTCGTGTTTTCTTTTTAGGTCTTCTCCTTCTTGGTGCATCAACCTCCATGTCACTACTTTAAGCTGACTGTTCCTTGTCAGTATCAACATCACTGGGACCATCATCAACATCATCATTGAAGTCAACTTCCTCTTCTGGATCTGTTTCCATTCCCTCAGGTGTTTCAGCTTCACTACTCTCATCTTCAGTATCAGAAAAGACATAGTCATCATCTGTGGACTGACTATCAACAACAGTTTCTGTTTCTCCCCCCTCCCACTCCAATGGTTGTTGTTGTTGTACTCTATCTCTGAAGCTGTAAGAGGCTCCAACTGCAATTGCTCTTTTCCCCTTCCTATTGTCCCTATTAACATTAGCCTCATGAACATTTGCCCTGCCTCTACATCGCCCTCTCCCCCTCCCTTTTCCCCTGCCTAACTGGTTTATATAGCCTGAATACTTAGTGTTGTCAGCCAGCACAATTCCCACATCTGTGATCCTATCAACATTTCTGCCCCCTTCCCCTTCCACTACCTGTACCCTCTGTATTTCCAATCCCAGCACCTATATTTTCTTGCTCAATAATGGTCACATCTCAAACATCCCCACTTATCTCAGTTTGTGACCCAATATTACTTTCTGCCTCCCCAACACCATTGCATGGAACTTCCCTATTAGGCTGCAAATTTTCATTATGTAAACTCATAATATCTGCCACCTGACTGTAGAACACATTGGGCATAACAACACTTGGTTCACCTTGCCTTCTAACCAAATTCAGTTCAATATAATCAGTGTCCTTGAATCTTTCAAACATTAGAGTAACGTCTGCATCATTCTCTATTCTATAATTTTCAGAGCATGTAATATCCACTTTCCCATCTTTTATCTTGTGAACTTTGCATACGTTTTGTAAGAGGACAATGTAACTCATTCTGTCAGGTTGTGCATCATACAAATACACTGTATCCCCTTCATATATGACCCCAATGGTGTAACTTTCAGGCAAAGCCATCAAATTCAAGTTTTCCTACATTGTAATTTAACACAGGTGTTACAAAAAACCCTCAATACATTATGATTAAGCATTATCATTATCATTATCATTACACACAAAATGTCTGCAAAAACCCTCAATACATTATCATTACACTCAAAACAACTCATAACGATGCTTAAGCATTTCAATATACCAAAAATCATCATCATAAACATCCTCAATAATATTGATTTTCAATTTTTTTTAAAGCAAAAAATGAAGTGGGTCTGAGTATGTGGTATTTACCTCAAAACGAAGCTTTAAGACTGTGATTCGACGCAAACGAAGCACTACATGCTACGACCACTCATTTCGTTTCGTCAATAAACATAATTTTCTATAAAAATTCTTCAACACTTCCACTGGAGATGAAGACGTTTTTGCGTGAGAGAGTTGGGTGTCTAGGACAGTCTGACCTTTCGTTTCCCTCGCTTGGAAGGTCATACTGGTCCACGTCAGCTAGGGAGGGATGTTTTAGTCTTTTAGTCTTCAATTAACGGAAAAAAATCAACTTTTCGGACGGAAAGACCTTTTAATTAGACGGAGTTAAACCTGAGGGACTAGTTAAATATTTATGCAAAACTTGAGATTAGTTGGTTAATTATGTAAAACCTGAGGGACTAAATAATACTTTTCCCTTCTTTTATTTTACCTATCAGTAAAAATAATTTATTATTATTTTTCATTGTAGTTGTATATAGATATTGATTTGGAGTTGAAGGCAGGAGGTTGGAGATTGAGTAATGACTTGATTTTCTTTTTGAGCACCTATTAGAGTTTTAAAAATCTACATTTTATAAATTATGGCCTAAAGAATTAGGTCTAAGGATTGTGTTAAACTTTATTCTAAGATCACTTCATTATATATATAAAAATAGAATTAAGTACATAACAAGTAGCATTACAAGTAGTTTGTATTGTAAAATATAATACAAATTAACTACTTGTATTTATTTTAATCTAAACAAAACTTATGATTTAATATTATATAGATAAAAAATGAGTATATAACAAGTATAGTCAACGTACAACACACGTCACACAAAAGACTAGTATATATAAAAGTACGAATAAGGGAGAAACATTGGGTTCCTAAAATGCCCTCACTAAGTTTATGAATTGATAAAAATATCATTAATAATCCTATTCTAATTATGATATCAATTTATTATTTATTATATTAATATTATAAATTTAATCTCATTCTAATTAGGAATTTATCCTATCATACCACTATACATATGTTTAGTTTTAATTGCTTTTAGCTATCAAGAATTTATTGCTTTTGACTATCAAAAATTGTCACGTCAAGCTTCTGCTAATTTGAAATTATTGAGTTTGCAATTATGTCTTCTTCTTACGGCAAGTATAACTTTAACCCTCTCTCTATTTACAAATTAATAGAATATTTTTTATTTATAGTTCTCATAATTTATATTTATAGATTTATAGATTAACTGTAACTATTTAGTAATCGTGAATAATTACAAGCTTATAAGCTTTCTTTCATAAATAGCATTATCATGAAATATCTTAAAGAGATGGACCCTCCAATTAGGAAAATTTTAATTTTATTTATCAATTAAATTTATATAATAACTTTAAGTAGAATGATTATATCAGTTTCCTTAATCATATTATTTTTATTAATTAACAAATTTTGTTTCATTATTTTCCGGTTGCTAAGAGTTGAGAAAGGATTCTACAACTAGTTAAACACCAAATTTTTTTCCGATTCTAAAGTTATAACACAAATAGATTTTTTCTTCGGTTGCTGAGAGTCAACAAACAGGTTAGCAACAGAATTTTTACAACTTGCTAAAGTTGTAACCAAAATTCAAAAGTTCCTTTGTTATGTTTGCACTTCCTTTTCTCTTTTTTTTTTTTTCTTCCCTTTTATTTTTTATATTTTATTAATAAAAGTTTAAATTTTATTTGGATTGTCAGATTAATATTTGTTAAGATAATATATTTTATTTTTTATTTTTTTTAGTTTTAAGTATTTCGATGAAATTAAGATAGTCATGAAAATTTCAATATTTAAATTATACTATAATAAATCATAATTTTTTAAATGCATAGGAATTCCAAATTTTATATATATATATGATTGAATGAGGGGGAATATTGGGTTCGTAAAATGCCCCAGCAGACTTTTAATTTTATTAGTTGATTGAAGAATAATTTAGTCTTATTATAATTAGAAAACTCTTAATTTTATTGGTATTTTATTAATTGATTAATTAAAAATATCGTTAAAAATAGTTTAGTTCTGTTCCAATTAAGAAACTTTTGAAATTCCTATACATATAAAAATACTATGATTTAATATCTTATAATTTAAATATATTATAATATAAGCTAATAAATTTAATAATCCCTTATTGGTGGCTCTTTTTTATGAATTATAAATTTAATCTCATTTTAATTAGAAATTTGATCCTACTCTAAT
Organism: Jatropha curcas; assembly: GCF_041381405.1. Taxonomy (NCBI): domain Eukaryota; kingdom Viridiplantae; phylum Streptophyta; class Magnoliopsida; order Malpighiales; family Euphorbiaceae; genus Jatropha; species Jatropha curcas. The sequence goes on from NC_143153.1 coordinate 21,756,235, forward strand.
TATGATTTCAATTTATTATTTTTATTGTATTAATATCATAAATTTAATCCTATTCTAATTAGAAATTTATCCTTTAATACTATTCTAATTAGGATTTTGTCATATCATACCACTATATATACGTTTGATTTTAATTGCTTTTGAGTTTTGACTATCAAAAATTTATTACTCTTGACTATCACGAATTTATTATTTTTGACTATCAAGAATTATTGCATGAAGCTTTGCTAATTTAGAATTATTGAGTTTACAATCATGTCTTCTTCTTGCGGTATGTATAATCCTATCTTTCTCTATTTATAACTTAATAGAATAATTTTTATCTATATTTATTAAGTATGTTCTAGCAACTACAAGAAGTTTCATCTAATTCTAAATAAGAAATTATTAAAGATCTTAATTTTATTGGTTGACAAATAAAGCTAATTTAATTATTAAGGATTTTAATTTCCTATTTAAATATAAATTCTATTGAATAAAATATTATTTATATACATATAGTAAGAATATAAAACTTTAAGGATTTTAATTTTTTTAGTTGAAAAGTAAAGCTAATTTACTTATTAAGGATATAAATTTCCTACACAAATATAAATTCTATTAGATAAAATAATAAATTATATTATATATTATATAAGATAGATGCTGGTAAGAATATAAAATTTTAAGAACTTTAATTTTATTGGTTGAAAAATAAAGATAATTTACTTTTGAATAAACTAAATTTATTAGTTCGAAAAAAAAGTAGGAAATAAATATCATTGACTTTTGTGAATATAATTTGTATTAGTTAATTAAAATTTGTATTCTCTTAACAATTAATACATGCAAAATGTTAGTTAATATTAAATAATATTTAAAGTAATACACAATGTAATAAAATAATCAAATATATAAGACTCCTAATAATAATAAATTAATATATATATATATATATATATATATATATATATATATATATATATATATGTTTTATTAATATTAAATCAAATATATATTAGAAATTGTAACTACAAAGATTCTATCAAATCTTAATTAAGAATGAAAATACTATTGTAGAAGTTTTAATTGAATCCAATATAAAATCAATTATATTTATAATTTTATTGCAAAAGGACTTAACTATTTTACATTAAAATCTAAAAATCATTAAAATTATAAATTAAAATTCTTTTCTTTTCCTCATATTTCCTTTTATTTGCTTTATTAATATTGCTAGCTACTTTTTGTCTTATCATTCTTCTGAATAGTATTAATTATTTTATCCTTAATCTGATATATAAATTTCTTGATCAATTTTTAATTATTATAAATTAATTAATTTTTTAAAAGAATTTATTTAAATCATGATAGAAATTTTTTTTTTAAATTTAACGCTTCTTTTTTTTTTTTTTAAGTTGTTGCATATTTTTAGTTTAAAAATTTATGATACTTTGATTTTAATATTACATCTATTATTATGATAATAAAGGACAAATATTTAAATTATAACTCAATTGAAAATTTAATCTATCAAATAACTATATTTTCTTTAGCTACTACCAATGATTTTTTTACATTGATTATCAATAATTCATTGAAGACTCTCTACTATCATGAGTTTCTTTACTATTGTTATATAGAAAACTTTTCACTTTATTATTATTATTAATGACTAAGGTACTAATTTTAACTTTCGATTTTTTTATTTTATTTTGGTATAATATCAAAAAAAAAATTTTGAATTTAATTACCAATAATTTATATATGTATTTGTTTTTGTATATGACGGGATCTTAATCAAATGGTTATTTATTTTCAACTTTGTAACTATTTCATTTTGTCAAAAATCTATTGTAAAAAATTATTAAAATTTTTCATCAAATACTAGATATGTACGATAGTGGTTTGCACCTATTTTTATACATGTAATAATTATAATAAAAATATTAAATTTTTATATTGTCTTTGTAAAAATTAATAAAAAAATATATAAAAAATAAATTATAACTAATCATTCTAACCGGTATGTTCAATAAGTAACAACGTGCATCGCACATTCTTAAACACCAGTTATTTTAAATAAATATGTGTAAATATGAGGCATTTGAAAATTTTTATTTTTCAAATTTATTTTAAATAAATATATCTAGATAATTATGATTTTAATTTAAAAAGGATTTGGTTAAATTTCTTTAATTACAAATTGCACTCTAATTTAGTTGGCTAAAAAATAAAATAAAAAATTATTATTTTTAAACATCTCAAATTTGCAGGCAAGATAGGGCCTGATTGACGATCCTTTCAGGAGGAAACAACACCTGTTTGAAGATCCTTTCGTTCCTTATGCTATATTGACCAAGCAAGCATGAAGGCCATCTCAACCTGCTGAGAGTCAAACGAACACAGAAGAAACTTATAGTCCTTAACATTTGTATTATGGGGTCTTGTCAAAGTACCAAGTGCAATTTGTATGGTTTATAAGCTGAGAGAGATAAATAAGTTCGTGACTCCTTAATGAAAGTCAAGAATGACTGAAACTTCCATAAGTAAATATCGGATCTGTTTCGTTTAACTGTTCATATCAATGGATAGCTCATGCAGTTGCTAATTGATAGTTGATAGCTGATAGCGATTAACTGATAGATATTGGTATTTTGATAAAATTTTAATAGCGATTGTTGTTAAAATGTAAAATAACCATTGAGAATATAATTTTTTTTTATACAATATTGATAATATAAAATAATAAAATATATAAAAGAGCAATATATAAATATATACATATATTGAAAGATATTATATTCCTAAAAAAACTCTAACTAATAGAATACATAGGATTCTCACTATCTTTATTCAAATATAATTATTCCTCTCCTATATATATATATATATATATATATATATATATATCCCAATTAATTCTAGATTTGCTAACTCTAAAATCTGATAATTAATAAATGGTGCAATGAGCGTGGAACACATCTTCCATAGTTCTCTTTTGCTCACAAGGAGTTTTGGCATCAAACTCCATTGCTTTGCTTTTGGTTATTCCTTTCCTTGACCACTACCTAGGAATAGATGGTTCATTGAACCGCTGGTTTCGGTTGAAGGAACTGACAGTTCAAAAATTTTAAAATGTTGAACTTGAATTGACTCTTGAACCACCGGTTTCGGTGCAGTTCCGATGAACTGATGGCTCCGATCATGGTTTTCGACAATATATGTTTTTTTTTATATAAAAAAATCATTCTAATGTTACATCTTTCTTTTGAAAATATTAATAAGAGTTTAAAAAATATTGGTAAATTTTATTTTAAGTAAATTTTAGAATGCTTATACTCATATAAGAATAAAATTAATTAATTTGACAAAATAATCAAATAAATTATCACTTTATTTTGTTTAAATGTTATTAATTAAATAAATTATAAGAAAATTTTGAAAAATGCTTCAAAAGAATGTAATTTTAAACTTAGTAAACAATTTACAATGGTTAAAAAAGGTTAAAAACAATATAAGTTTAGACTTAATATTTATCTCTTTTTTTTACCATTCTACTTTTTAGATTTTTGACTTTTAAAGTAAAGTGTATTTTTTTTAAAAAAAATCTTAAGTAAAGTATATCATGTAGTAAAATATTATTGAAACTTTTAGAGATGTATAAAATAGGCTAAGTGATTATCAATTTAAAAATAAAAATAGAAAATTTTCAGTCCGAATTGGATCGGAACTGCCGGTTTTTAGTCGGTTCAGGTTTAGATTTTAATATTCACATGAATCTTAACCGGTCCTTGAACCGCCGATTTCGGTTCAATACTTTGAACCGACAATTTCAATTCGGTTTCAATTATCTACAATACGATTCAGTTCAGATTCGATTTCGATTCAAAATGAACCGATGTCCATGCCTACCACTACCGCCTAAACTAGAGTTGGATTATTGCTGCATTTGGACGATCAATTTTCAACAATAGGCTCTTTAAACAATCGCTCAAGTATAGTAGTTTCCCTATTAAGAAAAAAACTCACCATCGTAAAAATTCCCACAGGAGTTAATATAATACACAATTTCTCTAGGTTCTACCCTATGATCAACTTATGCAAGAGCTAGATGTTACAAATGTCCGTGAACTCGAGGACATCACAACTAATTAAGCAATATCCAGTAGTAACAAATAATGTTACACAAATAAAAATTTACTTAATAATGCATGTCTAGCATTTAGTCGTGTATGTATAAATGCAAAATGCAGGTCGATGATGCGAAGTATCTAACATTATTCATAACTTTATAGTTTTAGCTAGAAGTTGTGCTCCTTGTCCAACATCCTATTGTCCGACATTTGAATTCTCGGGCTCCACAAGAATATCTAAAGAGAAGGATCAAATTAAGTTTATCGTTTAAGAAGCCTAACTGTCATTTCTAAATTCTAATTTAATAATAGTGTCGGTATTTTTTTTTATTGGTTTATAATTGATTTGGTTTAACTCAAAAGGGTTTGGTTCACTTATTGTAAGCTTCTAGGTCTGCTGATTTGAATTGTTTTAATTGGTTTAGTTAGATTCTAGAATATTCCTTCAATTTACTCATTAATAATAATAATAATAATAATAATAATAATGATAATGATGATGATGATATTTGAGTTTACAATAATTAATTTCAATAGTGGTCATATATATATGGTTGTATACATAAATTCACCTCTGTACCTTTCAAAAAAAATCTTGTAACACCCTCAATTTTTGTTTTAATTGGTTGAACACTTTAACTTTTAAAATTGTACTTATTAAATATTTATATGACCCATTAAACACCTCAACTTATAAAATTAGATCAATTAAACACTTATTAAGAAATTAGAAAATGTAAAATTATTGTTCCAAAATTGCATTAACCACATATCAAATCAATATTTTTCATATGCAAAAATCCTTAAAATTTAATGCTTTTAGTATAATAGTGTCACGACCCATTTCCATGGACCGGACCGGCACTAGGACCTGGGTGGGCTTAAGGCCCCCGAAGCCCGTAGTAAGCCTATATTATGCAACCCTCATTTCCACAATCATAACTGTGGATACAGGCCCAACAATTTATTTCAATTATGTATCACTAATACAGTTCATTTACAACCCACTAGAATACAATTGCGGAACTCTACCTGTACATTTATATCATCATTTGTTTTTCGTTTACAGTCTTCTATACTTATGTCTCAACTCCATAGGATTTTTCTTTCTTCTATTACCTGGAAAAAAAATAGGTAGGCAGGGGTGAGCGCCAAACTCAATGAGTAGGGTTAGATAACCCTCTCACCCCACACAATCATACAGATGCTAAAATATTTTTATTTATTCATCGATTAAATTTATGATCATGCAGTGTCACACAAATGGCAATACAACAGCAACCACAATTATTATCACATTCATATAATCACATCACGTGGAAATTAGTCAGTGGCACCACCTAAAACCCCAACGAGCCGTCCTCACATATGGCTCGCCCTCTCATACATGTGCACCAGGGAGCCGATCCCCCATACGGCCAACTGGTCTAATCCTCACTGACCAGTCCTCTCATTGCTTTTCCATTCTCTCTTTTCTTTTCCATACCAACAGGAGGCAACCCGGTGGTCTCCATCCAATCTAGATCATCAAGTGCTCACAACAGGAGGCCACCCTGCGGGCTACAATCAAATCTAGATTATCAGGTGCGCAACAACAAGAAGCCATCCTGTGGTTTTCCATACAATCCACATCATCAGGTGCACACGGGGGCGCCGATCTCCCATTTTCTCGGCCGACGGTCAAATATCATATCATATTCAGGATCCATATAACAGACCGTCCTCACAAACCCATGGTGGTCCACTTCATCCCAATTCCACACAAACAAGGCATAGTATATTCATAGCACAAGTAATCAAACAACTTTCAATATCAACAGATAGTACATAATAATATGGCAATTCAACAAAATAATGCATGCCAACATTTAGCCGTGAATGCATGAATGCAAGCGGATGATACTAGTTATCTAACACTACTCACAGTTCTTTATCGTCCTCTAAGGAGACTGTTTTCTAGCAACATGCTTCCAGCCGTTTTTCCTCGCATTTCGGAATTTTATAGACCTTTAAAATAAACAATAAAATTCTAAATAAGAATTTTAATTCGAAAGATTATATTAAATATTCGTTCATTAGTTTTGGTTATCAGTTCTTTAATTCACTTATTAATTAAATTATACATATATTTATAGATATATATTGGGTTTCCTTATTTATTTATCTATTCTAATGTATCACTTTTAAATAAAACGTTTAGGTATTTGTTAAGTAATATTTTATAATAATACGAATAATAATAATAATAATAATAATAATACGATTGATAATATAATATTAATAACAATAATCATTTTAATCGTACTTCTTATTGAAAATTCGACAGCATTTCCTCTATAATCAGTACTACCCAAATTTTATATTTTTCCGCATGTCAACATACAGCCCATCCATCGGGCAATTCACATCAAACAATCCCGTCCACCATAACCATCATTTATTAGTCACCCGTCATACATGCATAGGCACTTGTTAATCCTATCTCTAATTCATTTTAAATTTCCATAATATCATAATTACTTATACCGTAAATTATAATTTTCTTCTAGTTATACTTCTTAAAATTCCGGCAATTAACATATATAATTATTAGTTACAATTCATATATCAATATCAATACTGAATTTCTAATCAAACTCATAGCCCACAGTCTAGCAAATTCATTAATAAACAAGGAATTCATTTTAATATACCGTTTCTAATCTCATCATCATTAAACACATTAAAATGAACAATATGGCTGCTGCCATTACACCAAACTTCAAGTCGACTTCATTAACATCAATCATTACACAATCATATCACCCTACGTATATATAAGAGCACATCATTTAAGTAACTAAACATTATTTGAAATTCTATACTTATAAGGGTAAAGTATATTTGCCGACTAACTAGATGCCTTATTAGATAACCAACAATTTATGTAGTGTTATAACTTTTCTAGATAATGAAATAATTCTGAGATTATACAACACCTTTATAACTTACATTTTTAACTTAGTAACCTATTTATCAAGTCGGCGTCAGTTCACAGCTTTGGTACCAATCGACATCAAATAAAAAAAACTAATTATAGACATAAAATCTACACAAAAATAAAACATTCTGTCTTCTAGGAATTTCGGTCACCAGAACCACCACCGGCAAGCAGTACAGCCGCCATCAGCGATGGCCGGAATTGATACCATCCTCTAAACAATGCAAAATTATAGTTGGATTAATCCAAATTCAGAGAGGAGTTCAACCACGCTATCAATTTCATCAAGCAATAACTATTTCTAAACCAATTGACAAAAATCCTATTTCAACGTAACTTAGCAATGATTAAGATATCTCCCATTATTACACAAATTAACTAAAGAAACTATTTACAGAAGAATTAGAGAGCGATAATCGGCCTACCTTGTCGGTAATAGTTGCCGGAGTTGCTCGGAGGGAAGGACAGCGATCGCACCCTTTTGCGATTCGACTATCACTCGTTCGAATAGTTTCTGTGCTGTGAAGACGAAGTCAGAGAGAGAGAGAGAGAGAGACAGAGAGACAGAGAGACAGGGACGTGAGGGTGCAGCGGCGGCGGTAGGAGGCAGTGACGTTGGCTGGTGAACGGAACAGAAAGGGGAGGGGAGTCTGTGGTCGGTGCTAACGGGAAGGAGAGGGGGAGAGCTGTCGCGCGCTGGAGAAGAAAAAGGAGGAGAAAAGAAAAGAAAAAGAAAGAAAGAAAAAAAAAAAGAAAGAAAGAAAGAAAAAAAAATCTGTGCCTTCTAGACCATTCCGGTTCGATTCGAACTGGTTTGGTCTGACTTAGTAATTTGGTCTCATTTTCTTTGGTTTTCGAGTTTTTCACTCGGTTTTTAGATTATTCGTGTGGTTTTCGACATATTAAATTAATTTTCGGATCCGGTTCGATTTATTTTGATTGTTTAGTTCAGGTCCATAATAATAGTAATCATATTTGATTTTTAGGATGATTAATTTATATGTATCTATATTCTTATAATAAATTAATAGCCAAAGTTCCATATTATTTCTCGAATATTTTAAAATGTTCTTAAATCAAAAGTTTCGATAATACATTTTGGGCTTGGGCCCAATATCACAGAATTGGGCTTGATTTGAGACTGTATTTCTATTTGTAGCCCACATGTGAAAATTTTCGATTTTTGATTTAAATTAAATTCAAAAGTTTCGAAAATAAAAATTCGGGGTATTACAAATAGTTTGTGAAATTATTATAAAAAATGAAGTTCAGAGTATACAAGGTCAATTCCGACGTATTATATATATATATATATATATATATATATATATAATTAATAGATTTATTATTAAACTCAATATTTATTCTTGAAAATTTTAGAAGGTTTTTTTGACTAGAAATTCCAATAACATGTTTGGGACTTGAGCCCATCTCTCCAAACTTGGACTTGGATTAAAATAGTTCAGCATTTATTGCTATACAGTCGAAAATCCAAAATTTTGATTTAATTGAAATTCGAAAGTTTTGAAAACAAAATTTAAGGATGTTTTAGTTTAGCTTTTAGCGTTTTATAAAAAACTATTCAAACAACTAACAACTAAATGCTATTAAAACAACTAACAATAATAACTACCAAAATAACTAATTTTGCCGAACAAACTCGAAAATTATGAGCATCAAAATTATTTCAAAAATTCTACATCATTAGCAATTTAAAAAATAGAGTTATTCTCTAAAAAAATATAATGTCATGACCTGTCTCTAAGGGCCAGACCGGCACTAGAACTTAGGTGGACTTAAGGCCTCCGAGGCCTGTATTAAGCCTATACTCTAATCATAGTCATGGTTTCAGGCCCATTAATTAAATTTCATCATCGTATCAAAATACAACTCATATAGTTGGTGTATATATATATATATATACCAACAAAGAAAGCGGAAGTCATGCAACTAATATCTACAAAGAAAGCGGAAGTCATGCAACTAATATCTTTACAAGTCTTTATAAGTCATAAATATGATTCAACAAGTAGGCGTGGGTTATTGGTATTTATGAGCAGTCAAGTCTTTATCTTTAAGTCCTTAAGACTTTATGACTAATGACTAATATCTTTAAGTCCTTATGACTAAGGACTTTAGACTTTAAAGTTTTAAAGTAAGCAAAAGACTTTAACAAAGACTAAAGACCAAAAACTTACAAGTCATAAATATGTAGAGAGCTAAGATTATTTATGGGATTTAAATAAATACATATACAAACGTTTAAGGATAAATTATAACTATGAACCAAAATACTATGGTTATGTGGATTTATATGGATACTTATATAATTCATTAAGTATGATCAACATACAATTTAAACAATATTTCTGATGTGGAAGATCAGACTAAGCTGCATCCACAGAGCATACTTATAGCAAATTTAATCAACAATTTAGCACAAAGGTTTAGGGTTCCTGCAACCTTAACCTGGGATCCCCAGAATTAAGTCAGATTGTGGAGGGAGAGGAAGAAAGGTGCCGTTAACACGGACTTATAATAGTAGCAGTTTAAGATAAAATACAAACTTTATTTAATTACAAAATATAAATACAAGATGTAATACTTACAACAAGTTTACTTTAGACTTTCTCCAACTTGAACTCTTACAATTTGAACTAGGAGCAAAGAAGGAGAGAGGGATTATGGGTAATAACTAAAACTAAAACTTATGCCTTCACAAGGGGAGAGGCTCCCTTTATATAGAAAAGTAAAGAATCTTTACTGTATGCTTGTACTGTTGATGCACAGTACTTTGTCTGCCACGGAATCTTTACTGTAGATGAATAGGATTCTGTCGGCCATTTGTCTTTTACTGTGCTTGACTTTTACTGTAGAGACACGTGAAGGAATAAGGTTCCTTCTGCCTTTTAATCAGATGAGGACGAAGTGTCCTTTGTCCTTTTCTTTTCTTTTCTTTTCACTTTACTTTTTTGTTTTAACTTTGCTTTTTCTTTTTTGTCAGCTTTACTTTTGACTATGATTGCTTGAAGAATATCATCATTGCTATCTTTACCAGATGCGAGTGAAGATGACGCTGATGAAGAAGAGGAAGAAGATGCCATGTCCGCCCATTTGGTCTTGCCTTTAAGACTGGGTTTGGATGACGCTTTATCCGAAGAACTTGCTGGCTGTTTACTGACTGAGGTTTTTACTGGAGGATCTGTGGAAAGTTGCTGGAACATTTCCTGGCAAATCTGTTTATATTCCTCAGGAGTTTTAGCTGCTGCTAACCTGGCTTGACACTGTGCTTTTTGAATTCCAAATGTAGGTTGTTCCATTAAAGCAAGTGTATTGGCATAGGTTAATGCAGGTGTTCGAGAAAGTTTATTTCGAATCCATTGATTAATTTTATTTTCAGTAGTAGAGTTCTTGAAAGATCCCCACCATTTAATCTTGTGTTTCTTTACTAACATAGGAATTTGAGTTCCTACGGCATACTGAGTGTCCAAATACCATTGATATACCCAGGGCGTAAAGAAGGCCATGCAATAGTACATTAAGGATGGAATATGGGCTTCTTCAGGTCGAGGTTTATAATGGGTTTTAAAGTACTGGTATAAAGAGATGATAGGAGGAGGGAGAATATCATTGGATAAACCCCTGGTTTGCCACCATTTTTTAAACCAGTTTGGAATTTTTAAATCAGTACGAAAAGACTGATCAAAATAAATCAACCACGAATGAGTAGCAGTGGGATTTTGAATATAAAAAACTTTTTCCCATGCTTCTTTATAGTCAAAATAATTATAAGTAGTACTATGCACATGCTTATATAAAACTTTGAATTTTACTGGAGTATAAAGGGATGGAGCAGGCCAATCTTTAGTATGAATAACTCTTTGGATTTTTGTGGAAGAATACAAAATAATTGATTTATTTTTAGAATCCAGATTATGTTTAATTTTGACAGATCCAGTATCAAGTAAAATATTATGGTAATACTCCTGAGGTTTTGAAAGATCATTTGGAGTAAAATACCAATCCTCAGGGTAATAATGTTTTAAAATTAACCAAGGATTAATATGATTATATCCATCCTCGATTTCAGTTTCATAATCAAAAATATTTTTAACAAACCATTTATGTATACTCGGAGGAGTATACTGGATTTTTGGCAAATCCACAGCCATCAACGGATTTGATAAGTCTTTACTGTCTACCGTTTGAGACAGACTAGCCGTACCATGAACGGGTACGATCGTTTTAGGTTTAGAGGACATACCTGCCTCTTCTGTAGAAGAAGATGCTATACTCTGCAATGCTTTTAGGACTTCAGGGGATTGACTGAGTTGTTCAATCCATTTTTGAAGATCTTTAGAGGTTTTAGTTTTTAAGGCTGGAGTTTTAGTAACATCTTCAGAATGCTCAGAAAGAGCTTTAGTGGGAGAGCCGGATTCTTCTTTTATGGCTTTACCCTTATCCTTTTTCTTGCCCATTGTTCTGTAAGAATTCACGAGTAAGAAAGTCTGGAATATTATTGGAAGTACCTTTAATAAATTCAATATCAAATTCAAATATACTTAAAAGTGCTTGCCATCGAGCAAAAATTTGTTTAGAGGCAAGATTTTGAACATCTTTTTGCAAAACATCCTTTGCAGATTTACAATCAATTCTGAGTAAAAATTTTTGATTTAGTAAATCAGATTGAAATTTATTTATACAAATAACAATACTTAAAATTTCTTTTTTAATAGTAGAATAGTTTAATTGTGTCGGAGTCTAATGTCCTGAAGTGTATTGGATAATCCGTTCCTTATTATCAATTTTTTGTTTTAAAATGCCCCCATAACCAATATTAGAAGCATCAGTCTCAACAATTTTAAAAGCAGTTGGATTAGGAATATACAAATAAGGAATTTCTTTTACTAAAGACTTTATCTGTTGAACTAATTGGGTATGTTTATCTGTCCAAGGACTAGCATTTTTACGTAAGCGATCATGTAAAGGTTTAAGCATACAATTTAAATTAGGATAGAAATCAATGACATAATTTAAACAACCAAGAAATCGTTGTAATTGGAGTTTATTAGTAATTTCATCGGGAAATTTTTCTCCAAATACTAAAGTTCTTTCTATGGGTTGAATTTTACCTTGTTCTATATAATGACCCAAAAATCTAATTTTAGTTTTAAATAAATCCATTTTAGTTTTACTTAATGCTAAACCATTTTGCCTTATGATCATGCAGAATGCTTTTAAATGTTTAAAATGTTCTTCAAGAATGTTACTAAAAATAAGTATATCATCAATATATACAATACAAAATTTAGAATAAGAGTTAAAAATATTATTCATGATCCTCTGAAATTCAGAAGGAGCATTTTTTAATCCAAAAGGCATCACATTACATTCGTATTGGCCAAATGGAACTGTAAATGCTGTTTTATATCTATCTTAAGGATCAATTTGAATTTGCCAATAACCAGATTTCATATCAAATTTACTAAAAATATTTGCATTATATAATTGCTTTAAAAGATCTTTTTTATTAGGAATTGGATACCTGATCCATTTTAAAGCTGTATTTAATGGTTTATAATTTATTACTAATCTGGGAACACCACGTTCTATCTCAGCATTTTTATTCACATAAAAAGCTGCACAAGACCATGGGCTTCTGGATTTAGAAATTAATTTTTTATTAAGTAAATCTTGAATTTCATTTTTACAATGATTTATTAATTCAGGATTCATTTGGATAGGTCTAGCTTTAGTTTTAATAGTTTTTTCATCAAAATCTTTTTCATATGGTAAATCCACCATGTATTGTTTACGATCCCAAAAAGCGTGTGGATGATCAGCACATAATTCTTTTTCCATTAATTCTTTTAGTGCTGTAATTTTATCTTGTATTTCCTTAGTTTCTAATTGGCTTTTAATTCTATTTAAACAAACATTATTTTTTACATCTTGTAGGTCTTCTTGTCTGGATTTTATTAAAGCATTAATTTCTAATTTTTTAATAGAATGAGCTTTTAAGAGATTTAATTGCTTCTTCTTAGGTTTTTCGGTGAATTCTAACCAAACTTTAGTATTTCTCACTTTAAATTTAATACAATCTTCTCTAACTGAATATGGTGTTATTAGGTTTATAAAAGGAGTTCCTAATATTACCATATAATTGATTTGTGGTGAAAGTAAAAATATTGTATTTATTTCTAAGTCTTGATTTACTATCATTGCTTCTGTTTTTCCAATAATTTCTAATTTAGATTTATTTGCAGTACTTAATTTTTCATGAGTTTTTGACCAATATCTTTTAGGGATTAAATCTGATTTTATACAATTTAAATCTGCACCTGTGTCAAACAGTGCAATTGCATTAATCTTAAAATTATTGATTTTGATGTTTATTTTTTCTAAATATTTTCTTGAAGTTATTTCTTGCAATAAATTCAGAAAATTAGAATCTACATCTTCATCTAATTGATTTATTTCATCTTTGTCTAATTCTGCTTCATCAGAAGAAGAGCTAGAAATAAGTTGAGATTCCAATGGTTTTATTAGTCTATCATGTAATTGAAATTGTTTCTTTAGTTCATCTACTTCTTGCTTTAAATTTTTAACTTCCTTTTTTAAATCTTGAGTAGAAACTTCTATGTCTGCACTTTTAATTTTATGTTTATTTTTATTTAATATAGTTGCGAGATCATAAGTGTTATTTTGAATTTTAGGAGTTATATCTTCTTTTACTTCCTTATCACCATCAAAACTTTTAATTAATTTCCTGAGAAGTTTTGCTTTAGTTTCCTGATCATCGATAGTATTTACTAATTCTAAAAGTGTGCTTTGGTCTTTAGTTAACATGTTTATAGAATATTCTGATGAACTAGTTGTTGTTCCTAATTCATCTATTTGATTATCACTTTCACTAATTTCAGGCTCGGAAGTATCAGAATCCAGATACAGTTCATAAATTTTGTTTAAAACTTCTTCTTCCAAATGTAATTCATTTAATTTTTGGTTAAATTTACAAAATTTAGAAGTATGTCCTTTTTTACCACAATTATAACAAGTTAAATCTTTAAAAGAAGTTTTATTGACAGTTTTAGATTGTTGCTTTCTTTTAGGCTTCCTATGGGGTTTATATTTTTCTTTCGAATAGAATTTATCTTCACTAGGTGTAGACCTATACTGTCTTTTATGATATTTATTTCTATGCTGTTTTTTAGGTTTAGGTATTTTTGAACATTGTCCATTACATTTCTGTGAAGTAGTTATGCTATAATCAAATTGTTTACAAAATGATCCTAACTATTTTTTGGTTTTCTGCATTTCATATTTTATTGTTCTCTGCAATTTTAAGTCATGACAAATCTGTAAGCCTTCTTTTTGAATTATACTAATTAATTGGCCATAAGTTAATTTAGTATATGGTATCGGTTGTCCATAGTGTTGTTTAATATTATTCCTAACTTTTTCTCCTAAGAAATAAGGTAATCCAGCCAAAAACTTTTCTTTCCAAAAGCTTTGGTTAGAGTCTTCCCTTAACATTAATCTAGTGAGAAAAGTCGTTTTATAATTTTGAAAATCACCTAAGTTTTTACATTTTAAATTACTAAGTAACTCTGCATTTTTATCTTTTAAATGAGATGGATCACCAATAAAATGAAGTGAAATAGTGAGAATTAAAGATGAAACTGCATCTTGAATTACTTCACCATTTTCATCATATAAAGGTTCACCTTCATCATTTATTTGAATTGAATTTAAGATTTCTAAATGTTGTTGGTTAGTGAGGTGATAATCCCACCAACCTTTTAATTGACCTGTAAAGCCAACAATTAGAATTTCTGCGATAGCTTTATCAGAGATAATTGACTGTGTTTTATAAGCATTTGCTGCCATTGTCATTTGTTGTAATATACTAAGAATATTATATTCACTTAAACCATCTATATTCCATTCATATATAGTGGTTGCATTATATTTAAATTGACTTATAGTATTTGGTTTATCAATTATACCTAAATCTGGGGCTCTATTTACTATTTCTCTATGATGATTTATTGGGTTTATTTCAAATTGTTTTACATCTTCTGAGTCAGGTTCACTAACGTCAGAATTAGAAGTTTCTTCTAAATTATTTATATTTCTTGATGCTTGAGGTGTGTCAGGAGCTACTTGTTGAGTAGTCGCTGCATGAAGTTCAAGTTTATTTAATTGATCTTTTAATTTGTTCACAAATTCATTTTGACTTGTTTTAGAAATCTGAAAAGGTTTAAACATGTGAGTTTTTACAGTTTCTTTACCTTTTATATTTTCTGTAACTAAAGGTTTATCTTCTAGTAGATGTTCTATACGTTTTAATTGTGAATTTAAACAAATTAAACTTGCATTACTAAAGTTATTTTGTTCAATGAGTTTACTATTTATATCATTTTCTCGAGCAACTTTATATGGTGCACATATAATTTCATTATCTTGATGTTTTAGTTTACTAATTGTTTTAGGAGGAAAATCACTTTTTATTGTTTGATTATTTACTATCCATTCTGGTCTTTTATCTCTAACAGTTATTGGGTTTAAACTTTTATCTGATTTGTTTTCTTTAATTAAGTTATACCAATCAAAGAATTTTATTTCAGTTTGGTTACTTAATTTATAATCTAAATATTCAGATTTTAATTCTTCAAAAGTATAATGTTTTAATATCTTTTTTATTTTAAGTAAATTTTTAGTTTTAGATATTTCTTTTATTAAACTTTTTTCAATATCATCTTTACTAAGAACATTTAATTCTCTATTTATATCACTAACATTTTCAGTTATAGCTGAAGCTGTTGGTGATTCTGGTGATGAGGTTACCAAATTAGATTGTTGATTTACATAATTATCTACAGGGTTATAAACTGCCTGTGGAATAGAATTACTATAATCAACACCCTTCATTTTACTAGGAATGTCCGAGGTAGAGTACCTAGGTTTTACCAGAGTTTGAATTATAGGTTTATGCTCAGGTTCTTTATATTTAGCATAAATCACAGAAGGTATGGAGGAACTAGGTTTATCGTTTTCATCTGTAGTAACAGAGGAAGATGACTCTGTATACCTCATACTTTGACTGCGATTGAATTTTAATGTGACTTTACCATCTTCAAATTGTTCAATTTTCTGTAAATTAACATTTGGTTTTACTGGGTCTGGAACAGGAGGAGGTACAACCCCTTCCAAAATCCATTCATCGGGAAGTGTGATATCCTTCCACTGAATAGTTTTAGGGATTACAGTGTTTGTTTTAGTTAAATCTGTTTGAAGAAAACGTGTTTCTCCAATTTTAGGTTGTAATTTATATTTAGTTCCAAAAGCTGAATTCATTGCTTTATAATGGATTTTATAAATTAAAGCTATAGGAATTGACCCTTGCTTCATCTTATAATTATGAGTTTTAATTTCCAAAACTATACTTTCCAAAATGTTTAAATCATTTAAGGAGACAGTCATATCTGGATAGACTTCAAAAGAAATCGGTCCTTCACTTAAACTAGTCTCAACAGATCCTAATAAAGAATCTTGAAAATTTAAAAATCTAGCATCTCTTACTACTGCAAGAATACTAGTGTTTAATCCTTCCCTTGTTAAAGGTTTTATTCCTACTTGAATTAATCCTATATGAATATATTTATATTTTTTACTTTTATGGTGTTGCAAAGTTTTAGAAGACAAAAGAGTTATTCTTTCAAAAGGTTTACTTAATTGAAAATCTCTTTCTTCGGTTTTAATTACATAATCGGTTTTAAATAAATTAAATTTAGAAATTTTATAAATTTGTTCTTTATCAACTTTAGAAATTTCCCATTCATCAATTGCTTTACTAAAATCTTGTAAAATTAATTCATTTCGATTTATAACCCTTTTAATTTCTGAGTTATCTGAGTCTTCAGATCTGTTACTGCTAGCCGATCTACATAGTAAAGGATCCATTTTATAATATACGATAAAGTTTTTTGACTACCTGGTTATACCCTTCTTGGTTATACCCTTCAGATGCCACGCACATGGGACTTACTCATGGGTTCAGTAGGCGTGGGTTCAGTAGGCAAAGCCAAAACCTTTTATTTCTATATCATAAAGTGAAGTCTTTATGTGTATATCTACCACGTAGAACTAAATCTTTTGGCTCTGATACCAACAAGGGGTGGGTCCTTTGCTTTTTGTTGGTATCAGAGCCAAAAGATTTAGATTTGCTTGTTGGTATACATATAAAGACTTCGTTTTATAATATATTATAAACAGTCTTGACTTTGTTCCGCTGAACCTATTTCGTCTGAACCCGTGAGTAAGACCCGTGTGTGTGGCATCGAAAGGGTATAACAGGAAGGGTATAACCGGACAGTTGTCATTAAGGTTTATAGTATCTTATAAAATGGATCCTTTATTATGTAGACTAGTTAGTAGTAATAAATCTGAAGACTCGGATAACTCAGAAATTAAAAGGATCATAAACAGAGAAGATATAGAAAAAGGTTTAATAAAAGAAATATCTAAAATAAAAAACTTAATAAAAATGAAAAAGATATTGAAAACTTATACTTTTGAAGAATTAAAATATGAATATTTAGACTATAAAATAAATGAACAATCTGACATTAAATTCTTTGATTGGTATAAATTAATTAAAGAAGATGAATCTAATAAAAGTTTAAACCCAATAACTATTAGAGATAAAAGACCAGAATGGATAGTAAATAATCAAACAATAAAAAGTGACTTTCCACCTAAAACAATTAGTAAATTAAAACATCAAGATAATGAAATTATATGTGCACCATATAAAGTTGCTAGAGAAAATGATATAAATAGTAAACTCATTGAACAAAATAATTTTAGTAATGCCAGTTTAATTTGTTTAAATACACAATTAAAAAGAATAGAAACTTTATTAGAAGATAAACCACAAGTAAATGAACAACCAGTAAAGGGTAAAGAAAAAATTCAATCTCACATCTTTAAACCATATCAAATTTCTCAATCTAGTCAAAAGGAATTTGTAAACAAATTAAAAGATCAATTAAGTAAACTTGAGGTACGCTCAGAAACTACTCAACAAGTAGCCCCTAACACCCCTCAGGCTTCTAGAAACATAAACACTATAGAAGAAAATAGTAATTCTGAGATTAGTGAACCTGACTCAGAAGATATTAAAAATTTTGAAATAAATCCTATAACACATAATGCAATAGTAAACAGGGCACCAGACCTAGGAATCATTGATAAACCTAATACTATAAATCAATTTAAATATAATGCTTTAACTATTTATGAATGGAATATAGATGGTCTAAGCGAATATAATATACTTAGTATATTGCAACAAATGACAATGGCAACTAATGCTTATAAAACTCAATCTATTATTTCAGATAAAGCTATAGCAGAAATACTTATAGCAGGCTTCACAGGCCAATTAAAAGGTTGGTGGGATTATCATCTTACTGACCAACAACATTTAGAAATCTTAAATTCAATTCAAGTAAATGATGAAGGTGAACCTATATATGATGAAAATGGTGAAGTAATTCAGGATGCTGTGTCATCTTTAATTCTAACTATTTCATTACATTTTATAGGAGATCCGTCCCACTTAAAAGATAAAAATGCAGAATTATTAAGTAATTTAAAATGTAGAACACTAGGTGAATTTCAAATTTATAAAACAACTTTCCTCACTCGATTAATGTTAAGAGAAGATTCAAACCAGAGCTTTTGGAAAGAAAAGTTCTTGGCAGGTCTACCTTATTTTTTGAGTGAAAAGGTAAGAAATAATATTAAACAGCAACATGGTAATCCTATACCTTATAGTAAACTGACATATGGTCAATTAATTAGTATAATTCATAAAGAAGGCTTACAAATATGTCATGACTTAAAGCTTCAAAGAACATTAAAGTATGAAATGAAGAAAACTAAAAAAGAATTAGGATCATTCTGTAAACAATTTGATTATGGCATAACATCTTCTCAAAGATGTGATGGCCAATGTTCAAAGACATATAAACCTAAAAAACATTATACCCATAGGTATTCTAAAAGAAAATATACTTCTAAACCTAGTAAAGAAGAATATTATCATAAAGATAAACCAAAAAATTATAGAAAGCATAAAGGGAAACAAACATATAAATCTTCTTTAAAAGACTTAACATGTTATAATTGTGGTAAAACAGGACATACATCTAAATTTTGTAAATTTAATAAAAAATTAAATGAATTAAATTTAGATGAAGAGGTAATAAATAAAATTCATGAATTATATCTTGATTCTGACTCTTCAGAATCTGAAACTATGAAAAGTGATAATCAAATAGATGAATTAGGTTCAACATCTAGTTCATCAGGAAAATCAATAAACATGTTAACTAAAGACCAGTATACACTTTTGGAAGTCGTCAGTAAATTAGATGATCAGGAAACTAAAACACAATTAATTAAACAATTAATAAAAAGTTTTGAAAATGAAAAGGAAGTAAAAGATATAACTCCTAAAATTCAAACTAATACTTATGATCTAACAGCAATTCTAAATAAAAACAAAAATAAAAATAAACCAAACAATGTGGAAATATCTAATCAACAATTAAAAAAAGAAATGAAAGCCTTACAACAAGAAGTAAGTGAATTAAAAGCTCAACTTATAAATAATAATCAAAGAATAAAGTTACTAGAATCTCAACTCATTTCTAGTTCTTCCTCAGAAGAAGAACCAGATGAAAAGAATGATATTAATCAATTAGTAAATGGAGAAATAGATAGTAATTTTCTAAATTTACTTCAAGAAATAACTTCAAGGAAGTATTTAGTAAAAATTAATATTCAAGTAAATGATTTCTTTATAGAAGCAATTGCACTGTTTGACACAGGTGCAGATTTAAATTGTATAAAATCAGATTTAATACCTAAAAGATATTGGTCTAAAACTAATGAAAAACTTAGTACAGCCAATAAATCTAAACTAGAAATCACTGGTAAAACAGATGCATTAATTGTAAATCAGGACTTAGAAATAAATACAGTATTTTTATTATCTCCTCAGATAAATTACATGGTAATATTAGGAACTCCTTTTATAAACCTAATAACACCATATTCTGTTAAAGAAGATTGTATTAAATTTAAAGTCAGAAATAATAAAGCTAAATTGGAATTCACAGAAAAACCTAAAAAGAAAATTTTAAATTTATTAAAAGCCCACTCTATTAAAATCTTAGAAATTAATTCTTTGATAAAATCTAAAGAAGAAGATTTAAAAGATTTAACAAACAATGTGCATTTAAACAGAATTAAAGAACAGTTAAACAGAGAAATTATTCAAGATAAAATAAACAAACTAAAAGCATTAATGGAGACACAGCTTTGTGCTAATCATCCAAATGCATTTTGGAATCGTAAACAACATATGGTAGATTTACCATATGAAAAAGATTTTGATGAAAAAACTATTAAAACTAAAGCTCGACCAATTCAGATGAATCCTGAATTGATTGAACATTGTAAAAAAGAAATTCAAGATTTAGTAAATAAAAAATTAATTAGTCAGTCAAGAAGCCCTTGGTCGTGTGCAGCTTTTTATGTCAATAAAAATGCTGAAATAGAACGAGGTGTTCCAAGATTAGTAATAAATTATAAACCATTAAATACAGCTTTAAAATGGATTAGGTATCCTATTCCAAATAAAAAAGATCTTTTAAAAAGATTATATAATGCAAATATCTTTAGTAAATTTGATATGAAATCTGGATATTGGCAAATTCAGATTGATCCTAAAGACAGATATAAAACAGCATTTACAGTTCCATTTGGACAATATGAATGGAATGTAATGCCTTTTGGTTTAAAAAATGCTCCTTCTGAATTTCAGAGGATCATGAACGATATTTTTAATCCTTATTCAAAATTTTGTATAGTCTATATTGATGATGTATTAATATTTAGTCAAACTATAGATGAGCATTTTAAACATCTAAAAACATTTTGTATGGTCATTCAACAAAATGGTTTAGCACTTAGTAAAACTAAAATGGATTTATTTAAAACTAAAATAAGATTTTTAGGTCACTATATTGAACAAGGTAAAATCCAACCTATAGAAAGAACACTTGTATTTGGCGAAAAATTTTCTAATGAAATTATGAATAAAACCCAATTACAAAGGTTTCTTGGATGTTTAAATTATGTTATAGATTTTTATCCAAATTTAAACTGCATGCTAAAACCATTGCATGACAGACTACGCAAAAATGCTAGTCCCTGGACTATGCAACATACTCAATTAGTAAAAAAGATAAAATCTTTAGTAAAAGAAATTCCATATTTATATATTCCTAATCCAGATGCATTTAAAATTATTGAAACTGATGCATCTAACATTGGTTATGGTGGTATTTTAAAACAAAGACTAAATGGTAAAGAACGGATAATCCAATCCACTTCAGGTCATTGGACTCCAGCTCAGATAAATTATTCTACAATTAAAAAAGAAATTTTAAGTATTGTTATTTGTATAAATAAATTTCAATCTGACTTATTAAATCAAAAGTTTTTACTCCGTATTGATTGTAAATCTGCAAAAGATGTTTTGCACAAAGATGTTAAAAACCTTGCCTCTAAACAAATTTTTGCTCGCTGGCAAGCGTTATTAAGTATTTTTGAATTTGATATTGAATTTATTAAAGGAGATTCAAATAATATACCAGACTTTCTGACCCGTGAATTCTTACAAGACAATGCGAAGGAAGAAAGATAAAGGGACAAAATCCCATGCCAGATTCCCCTAGTAAAGACTCACCCACTAAAACTCTTTCAGAGCACTCTGAAGACCTTGGTAAAACCTTAAACACTATACTTACCCCACTAAAAAGACCTTAAAAAATGGATTGAAGAATTATCTCAATCCCCTGACGTTCTTAAAGCGTTACAAGATATAGCCTCTTCTTCAGCGGAAGAGCCAGGTATGTCTTCTAAATCTAAAGCGATCGTATCCGCTCATGATACGGCTATTCTGCCTCAAACGGTAGACAGTAAAGAATTATCAAATCCGTTGATGGCTGTGGATTTGCCAAAAATCCAATATGGTAATACTAGTATGTTGATTACCAGTATAGTCTAAAAGAACACAGATTCCTATGTTGATAAGATAAAATGATGGGGATCATTTAAAATTCCACCACAAAAATTAAACTAAGTAAATGGACCCGCAGTAAAATGGCTAGCCCATCCATACCAACCCAATCACCTCTAACCTATGCTAATACATTAGCCCTTCAGGACCAACCTAAATTTGGTATCCAAAAGGCCCAATGCCAAGCCCGGTTAGCCGCTGCTAAAACACCTGAGGAATATAAACTGATTTGCCAAGAGATGTTTGAACAACTCTCAACAGGCCCAAATCAGCCCATAAACCCATCCACCAGTAAAGCCCAAAGTGCAATCTCCAGTAAATCCTCTTCGTCTACCAGTCATAAGGGCAACCATAAAATATCATCATCCTGGTGATAGTAATAATAATAGTAATAATAGTAACAGTAATACTGATATTCCTCCTTCAGTAAAGCAAGTCAAACGCTAAAGCCAAGCGAGAAAAAAGAAAAGAAAGGTAAAAGAAAAGAGCAGAGAGAAAATTTATGAAAGGTAAAAAGAAAAGAAGGACACATTATCGTCCTCATCTTATCACTGTAAATAAGGCAGAAGGAACCTTATTCCTTCACATTTCCAGTAAAACACCAAGTTATTATCTCTAAGTAATCAAGTGGCAGACCAAGACCTATTCATCTACAGTAAAGGTCAACCACTATTCAGCTACAGTAAAGGCCAAGCAATTATTGCTACAGTAAAAGCCAAGCACACTATGCTCAACAGTAAAAGTAAAGATTCCGTGGCAGACAGGTCACTGTTCATCCACAGTAAAAGGCAAACAGTAAAGATTCCGTGGCAGACAAGTCACTGTTCGTCAACAGTAAAAGACAAATAGTAAAGATTCTTCAATTTTCTATTTAAAGGGAGCCTCTCCCCTTGTGAAGGCAGAAGTTGGAATAAGCCTAGATTAGGATAAACACATAACCTCTCTCCTTCTCCTTCCAACGTTTTGTAAGGATTCAAGGTTTGAGATTTCATGTAAGTAAAATCTAGTTTAAGCTTCTCACTTAAATTTTAAATTTGTATATTTGTATCTTAAATTTTGTAATTTGTAATTATTCTCTTTTATAAATTAAACTTTTATATATATATATATATATATATATATATATATATACACGTATATTATTCAATTACAACCCATTTGGAATACAATTGCAGAACTTCATAATTTACAATCTTTTACATTTACATGCTTAAAACAACAATTATTAATTTTATATATTTGTATTTGATTCAATGGGATTCACAGGGTTCTTCTTTCTACCTATTACCTGAAAAAACAAAAAAAGGAGGCAAGGGTGAGCACCAAACTCAATGAGTAGGGTTAGATAACCCTCTCACTCCACACAATCACACAAATGCTAAAATAAATTAATATGGTCATCCGACTAGTTATATGATCATGCAGTTTGTCACCCAAATGATAATACAATAGCAACCACAAATATTATTACCTTCACATAATCACATCACGTGGAAATTAGTCTGTGGCAACACCGAAACCCTCGATGAGCCATCCTTTCACATGGCCCATCCTCTCATAACGTGTGCACCAGGGAGCCGATCCCCCATACCTGGCCGACCGGTCTAATCCTCACTTGACCAACTCTCTCATTATTTTTCCATTCTCTCTTTTCTTTTCCATACCAGCAGATGGCCACCCTGTGGTTTTTCCATATCATTAACATCATATCATTAGGTGACACGGGGGCATCGATCTCTCCATACCTGGCCTATGGTCAAATTCCATATTTTCATCATTTTCAGGATTCTTACTTTATAGACCGTCCTCACAAAACCATGGTGACCCATTTCATCCCAATTCCACACAAACAAGGCATAGAAATATCACAACACAAGTAATCAAACAATATTTAATAGCAACAAATAGTGCAGCACAAATAGCAATTCAACAAGTAAAGCATGATAACATTTAGCCATGAATGCATAACTGCAAAAATGTAGGTGGATGATGCGAATTATCTAACACCACTCACAGCTCATAGCTTAGCAAGAGGTGTGTTCCTTCTTCGGTATCTTGCCATCTGACACTTGGTTTCTTGGAATCCGTAATCGCATCTAAATAAAGAATTAAAATGAACTCTATCATTAATGAAGTCCAACGATTATATTTAGATTTTTAACTTTTCTTTTAATATTATTGTACCTATCTATTCTTGATCGTTCAATCTAGACATTCAAGATTTTCATAAGACTCTTATTTTGATTATCCTATACCCAAGTTATCTCTTCTAATCTCTATATATATTATAGATGTGCTAGCGTAAGTCCTGCATTTCAATCCAACTATTTTCGTTTTCCTAAAATGTTTGATTAATTTCGATTTCTTTATTGTTTCTCTAATTTATATTTCTTTGAGTCTAACCCTCTTGTTCCATATTATTCATCTAACTTGTGTAAAGTCACAAACCAATCAATATAATCACAGCCCAACCGATCTTAATTACAAATCTCATCCACCATCATCACATCATATATATGGATATCCACATATTGCATCATTATTACCATAATATTTCATTTTTATAGCATAAATGATCGCTATTTTCAATTCGGCATTATCATTAATTGCATCTGTTCTCAATTCATTAATATTTACATCATCACATTATCCATACTTTGATTACCAAATTTCAGTAACAAAATCATTTAACTAAAGATTTGTTTAATCAACACAGCCCATCTGTCAAGCAATCTAGCAATTTAACCCACCCGCCTTAGACAATATTCAATAATCATTCCCAACATCCAACCATCAATTTATAACTTACAATTACCTTCAATATGTCCCCAAGGATAATATCAATCATTCTCAATTTTATTATATCAATATCTAATTTCCAAGGCCTTCGATTAATTTGTAAGGCCTTCGATTAATTATCTGTTTGAAATCAATTAAATTTCCCAGTAAAGTTAAATTGAAATTTGTACATAAAAATGGGAAAGTAGGTCTTTGAGCGTAACGATCGAAAATCGAATGATATTTCCACGATCCTCATGAGGAGAGGAGAAATCTGCCTCTTGGGACCCACCGGAGTGTCGTTGGCCGATCGCCGGACGTCGCTGTGTACGGCCGGAATCCGAGGCTACTCGGAACCGAGCCCTCTTCACACCATCTGGCTTAATTTTTCCTCAAGGACTCATTTTTGGTGTTTATTGGGTGAGATCGGCACTCCAATTGGTCCGAGCGGGCTTGGTAGTGGTCTAATGCCACTGTCGTTGCCGTTGCCGCATCCAAGACAAACGACTGCAACTCACTCGTGTTCAGCGCTCGTCGTCGATGAAGGAGAAAACTGGAGCTGTTCGGGGGTCGCCGAAAATCGAGCAGGAGACGCGATTCCACGATCGACGAAAATCGCGACTCCCCTGCACGTGCTCACTAAGACAAAGAAGAGAGAAAGGAAAGGTGACGGGGCCACCGTTGTGGTGAGTCGACGGTGAGGAGATGGGCTTAGAGCAACTCAGGTGACCAGAAATTTCTTAAAAAAAAAAAACTTAGAAATTTTTCGTTTAGGATCTGCGATACTATACTTTGGACTTAGGCCTTGGACTTGGCCTCAACTGACGAATTTAAAAGCGGACTAAAATTACATAGTATTTACAGCCCACGCAATCATAATTTTTTATTTTTGATTAATAGAAATTCAAAAGTTTCAAAAAGAAAATTATGGGGTGTTTCATATAATTATATGTGAAATATAATTTTTATTAGTAAAAATATACGAGTGATATGAATTTTTATTATCTTTATAGATTTGATTTTTGAATTTATAGCTCTTCCTATGGCATATATTATTATTTGTATTATTTTTTTAACATACAATACTTCTATCATAAAAAAATTTTTTGAACTATTTTTTTATATTGAAAAATAACGAAAAAATCATGCACTATTTAAAATGAATAATTTATC
This sequence comes from Jatropha curcas, assembly GCF_041381405.1. Lineage (NCBI taxonomy): Eukaryota > Viridiplantae > Streptophyta > Magnoliopsida > Malpighiales > Euphorbiaceae > Jatropha > Jatropha curcas. The sequence goes on from NC_143153.1 coordinate 21,782,441, forward strand.
TGAAAAAATTTGAAAAAAAAATAAAAACAATTTAAAAAAAAAGAGATAGTTAATCAATTAACTTTGCTGCTATAGCAGGTTTACCTGGTACATATCATTAAATTGTAAATTATGTATCCATACATAAGTATTTCTGTATAGTAGTAAAGCCTATATATATATATATATATATATATATATATATATATATATATATATATACCTCCATATTAATCATTTTCAATGATTTTCTTCCCTGGTTGTTTTTTTTATTTTTTTGTTGCTTTTCAATTCTCTGAGTTGTGAAGAATTTTCAGCTAAGTTATGCTATAGAAACAAAAGGAAGACTCTTGGATTTCTTCACTTCTACTAAGAAAATGTTCATTCTTCAGTTTATTTGCCCGTGAAAAAAGCCCCCACTGAACAGGACCGGTAGTCTCCATAGGGACTTTGCTATACCATAAGGGAAAGTACATAGACGGCATAATCAGATTGGTTTTTCTTTTGTTTGTGCAAAAAGTCACATGAATCGTAAATGCATGAATGTGATGTACTAAAAAATCTGCGGTTGTTGACGCGTAATTTTATGCCCCGCCTAACCCGGTGATGATATGAGGACAAGGGATAAAGTTTCACAGTTAACTAGGAATGTTTGAACCAAAAAACCTGAATCAAACCGCCCAAAGGAGCCTGACCCACATTAGGGCTGCATCACGCAGCTACAACCTGCGTGACGCCACTGTTAGCTGCGTCACGCAGCTCTAACGGGTCTGACACCCCTGGCGCGCGCCCGTGCAACGGCCTGCACTGTTTGTATGGATACGCGACAACAGTACGAAAAGTAAGTTGCGTCACGCAGGCTTACGGGTGCGTCACGCAGCTTCTACCAGCGTGACGCGACTGCTCTGTCGCCCTAGCCATATAAATACTGCATTACATAGCAAAAACGGGACTTTTGGCATTTTTAAGATTTTTGCTCTCGTTTTCCTCTAAGATATATAATTGTCTGAGTTTAGGTATCTAAAAACGACTAAAGCTCTTTCTCAAGAACTCATCTGAGTAAATTTGGGGTAGATCGAGTCATAGATATTTAGATTTAAAATCAAAGAAAAATAACAAAAAAAGAGAAGATAAAAAGAGGAAAAGAGAGGAAAATCGTTTTGTTTTCGTAAAAGAACTTGGTGATTACATTCCTGTGACTGTGAAACATTACTTCCAGATCAATACCAACGTATGCAATCCTCAAATCTGAGGGTTAGGTAACAATCTTAACCTTTCTCTTTCATTTCTAGTATTTTACCTCTTAAAATCCCATTTTCACATTATTTGATTGGACTGTTATTGATAAAACGCAAGTTTGCCTATTGTTGAACCCTTCTGGGTTGGTTCTAATCGCTTTAAACAAAAACAATACATAAAAAGGGTAGGTTTGAAAGGTAGTTGCGGACTAGAGCAGCCGTGTCACGCAGCTATTACCTGCGTGACGCGACTGTTCGTGTCCAAAATCCCTTTATTTTGGGTTAGACTACCTGCGTGATGCAGCTATTCAAGTACACAGTTTTTATTTCTTTTTATACTCTGTTTAGTGTTTCACTGTAAATAAATAATCGAAGTGTCTAGGCGTTTTGAATAAACTATGAATAGTTCCATCACGCGGCTAGAAGTTCCGTCACGCAACTGTTCTTCATAGAACAGCTGCGTGACGCGACTGTTCTAATCTACAAGACCGTAACTAGAGTTCCGTCACGCGACTGTTATTCGTAGAACAGCTGCGTGGCGCAACTGTTACAAGTTCCAGAATAAGAGACGAGAGTTGCGTCACGCGACTGTTCTTTGTAGGACACCCGCGTGACGCGACTGTCTCCCAGCTTCAATTTACTTATGATATTTTATTTAAATTTCATATCAATTAAGTAGATTTTAACCCTAATCCAGGAAATAATCAATTATGGGCAAACTAAGTTTTAATCAAACAAAGTCAATTAATTATTGATGATTATGAGCTTTTGAGGGATTTATTTCTTATTATTTACTATTGATTATATTTTTAGACTCGGTTTGTGGCCCGCCTTTAACCATAAGGCAAGAGTGGGTCTTTTATCTTATTTGATATGTATTATGGATGAATGATGGATGATATGATTTATTTGTGATGAATGCAATGAATGGACCTAAATGGGACGGTTAATTAATTTTCCACATAGGAACTCGGTTCGATTTATTCGGGTTGGGTTTAAATAATTGGCTTTTCTAAAATAAAATCAAATTAGAAATCGTAGGTTAAAAGATGCCGATTTTCCGGGCGTCGGCTTCCAACGGGCCGACGTACCCAACTCCCTTACCTAGAACCTCATTGGTTCGTCTGACCAGTTTTCTCAAATAAAAGGCCTTAAATAATATGGGTTAAAATGGAGTCACTTTTACAAAAATAAATTGGAAACGGTCCCATTGCCGAAATAATGGGTGGCGACTAAAAATAATTTATAAGACCGATCTGTCGGCATTCGCATCCTAAAAGATTTTTATCACCGCCTTTTCAAACAAATATTTAAAATACACAAAAAATACATTCGGATTTTCTCCGGGGAAAACAGCGGTTCCTAATAGAATCGGTAACAAAGCAACCTTGCCACCCGCTGCCGCTAAATCACCACCCCTCTCGAAGAGGGAAGCCCAACGAATGTCAGATGCAAAGCCCCGCACCTCATTAAGATCATATTGGCATACTCTCCCAAAAAAAAAAAAAAAAAAAAAAAAAAAAAAAAAAAAAAAGAGCAGACCCCATTGAAGACGAGAGTGAGGCCAATTCCTATTGATCCAATTGAAGAAAGACGAGAGCTGTGGTTGGTTGTTGACCAACAAATAAATGGGATTAGGAAGTAGTAGTATGTTAAGCAAGTTCATTTGTAAGCCAGTCATTCCGCGTAAGTTCCTTCGAGATTTTCCATTGGTCTTTTTTTTTTTTTTTTTAAATTACTTTATTTATTTATTTCTTTATTTGTATATATGTATTATTGTACCGTATGATAATAACAACTTCAGTCCAGATTTACCATTGCCTCTTCTTCTACCAAGGATGAGGTAACATTAAATCTTCGATCTTTTTTTTTCTTTTCAGATTTTTTAACTTTTTTGTGCATCCTGTGACTTCTCCTCTTTAATATTTATTTCTTTAATAATATTTTATTTGTGTCACCAATCATATGTATTATATGTGTCTAAGTGTAGGTACGAGAAATATCATATTGATGGAGATAAAAATGAAACAAAAGTTAACTAGAAATCCATTTATGTATTTTTTTTAAATTTATTATATTTTTACCAAATCATAGAAAACTATAATTTTTTTTAATTCATGCTTCATATTCATCTTACGTAAATTTTAATTATTCCTTGAATTCATGTAATTATTATTATAATAATGTATATATTTTTTAGTTTTAGATTGGATTGTTTAATTTTTTTTTGTCTCCATTTATTTATAATAATCGTCTATTTTTACCTCTATATATCTTCATTATAGATGGATTTTTCTATGTCTTTTAAATTTATAATTCTACAAAAATAATTTAACTAATGCTTATTGTCTTACGCTTTTATATTGTATGCATTTACCCTATTTTAGATTATATATATATATATATATATATTCTTCTTTTTATTTCTTTTTAAGTTGTAGGATTTATTTTTTATAAATATTTATTTTATATTTATAATAAAAAGTAACATCTAATATAATGTATAATAATAAAGTAATAAAGTAACTCGCACAGTTTGCGAGCGTTCACCTAGTTCTAAGTAATTCAACCTAAAGTCTTGAGAATTATATAAGGATGTGTTGTAAGAGTGAACAGTACTTTTTCGGTGGAATTGCTATAACAAGGGCATTCTTTTTAACAAGAACTATTTCATAGGATAATGGCTAAGGGGATTTGAAAGGCATTATTGTATTAAGATTTCTAAGTTTTTTAGCTAAGGATTTGCTCAAGACATCACTAACCATCATATTTAGTGTGGAGAATAGAAGGGCAAAGAGATTGGTGGAGAAAGCTCTCTTGGTCGCGATTGAATCTGCATTTGTTTATTAAAACAGAAAAAAAAAAAAAAAACTATGTTCTCCATATGAACTTTTATTATTTAATTTATTTAATTCAAATATTTTCAACATGATAAAAAAATTAAAACCTAAAAAAATTCAATCCCCTTATGAAGATTGAGAAAAAAAGGTAACTCATATGTTCTCCATAAGGAACAATAATTCGAGACCTTTTTGCTTAATGAGCAATTTTAGTTGACGAATTGCATGGGGGTTCCCAAGCCCCATGCAATTCCAAGCCAAGAGACTCATAATGCTTGGCGGGACCACTTAGTGGTTGCTGCTGTTACTTCTGTGAAATCAGCTACATCACATTTGGTTTTCTTGTAAATGGGATCGATCTCCATCTATGAAAACTATACTACATCAGTCTCTCCCTTCTGCTTACCAATTGTCAAAGGAGAAACCATGTTTTCAATTTTGCTCACGTTCCTAGCCTTCCTTTTCCAGCTTATCGTAACTATTTTTTAGGCACCAAATCGATACCAATACTGACCTTAATTAGGTTGGATAAGGATATGAGAGCATAAGGGGGGCAACAGACACGATAGCTGGCATGTAAGTTTGGGGTGGAGTAACTAATGAATAGGTGGGGGAATCCCAAAATCGGGAAAATTGGGTCTAGTGAGTATTAAGAATCGGGGATAAGGACATTATGATCGAAATCCATGGAAAGAGAAGGACAAAGCTAGAGGGGGTGTGGGGTGGCTAGGAGAGTTGGTTCATATGGGTCGGTAGGTTGAGTCCATGAATTGATTGGACAGATTGTGGTGCAAGGAATTCCTAAGAAGGTGTAGAATGGAAGGGCTATATTAGAGGTAAAATATTCACCGTGGTGGATGCTGTAACAATTTGAGGTAAATTGGATTTTGAGCTAGAGGTCCATGTATGTTTGGTTACTTTGGTTTAAAGTGCCTGGTCAGTGGTTCGAGCTTGAACATGCATACCCCTTAACTTGTTTAGAATAGTATCTTCCAATATTAAGTCAACCAACGAGCTAGTAAGAGACCCAGCAGGTTCTTCTGCGTGATTGAGAGATACCTTAGGCGAACAGGAACAGTCGGTATTGGTTTAAAAATCAACTTTTTCTTAGGATCCATGTTGACATTAGTAGAAAAGGTTACTTTACCACTCTGTCGCAAAGGAGACATCCTCAAACTATCACCATAAAGCATCAATAATAAGTCATCATCCATAGTAGTCTCAGAGTCATCTTACTGCTTAAATGAATGGCCACACCTACCACAGGTATAGCAGAAGGTAGCAAGCCTTCATACTTTAAAGGAACCTATATAGTGTTTCCCATGAACTTGATAGATGTACCCCTAAGGAGAGCTTTAGAAAGATCAATAGATATTATAAATTGAATGAATTTTCCCCAATCCTTGTCATCATCCTTAAACCATTGCAAAAACAAACCAATCTTCCCACTAATAAGCTTGGCTACCGAGCCCGTCATACATTATAGTGAGAGGTCCCATGCTCGAACCCATAGAGGAGAGTGAGAAAATTCTAGGGTTAATGGTTACTTAGTACCCTCAACTTTCTTCAAAATGAGAATATTCCTCTCAAAATGCCGTGGCTCATTCTCAAGCATAGACTGCATATCTTTCCAATGGGTGAATTGGAACAAGAATACATCCTTGCCCACTCTATGTAACAACACCATGCTAGGCTTTCCAAACTCGAACCATAGTGTCCATCAAAGAAAATTTGCCATAGATTCGGTCTATCCATAGCTTGCCAGCTAAGCAAAGGGTTTTCCTTGGTTCAACGAGTGATTCCAACTCCTCAGCAATATCAATAACATTCGCCTCCGCTGCAATTATATAAGAACTATGATTATTACTCATCTTCCACAGTCCACAATTGATTTATATCATGGGCATAAAGGCCAAATTATGCGAACAAGATTGCACCTGAGAAGGAAAACAAACAACGTAAGAACAAAAAATGCAATAACATAAATGCAAGGACCAAAAGAATGAGAAGAGGCAAAGAAACGAAAATGAAAAGAAAAAGGAAGAACAAAAATGATCAGGAAAGTAAAAACTGGACAACAAGCTACAAAGGCAGAGGAAAAAGCTCAAGACTAAAGACCCGATTAAGGGTCAGCAAACTTTGGAAAAAACCAAAAATCGAACCGAACTAAAATATTTTTAGTCTTTGATTCAATTATTTGGTTTTTGGTTTCGGATTCGATTTGAAATCTTCCGTAATTCCCATTTTCAGTCTTTAGATTGGTTATTCCAAAATATTTATTTTCTGAGTAAAACCGAACCGTTTGACCAAACTAATGCCTACTAAACCGAATTGATAAGTTTGGTTCAATTTTCAAATTTATTTCAGTTTGGTTTGATTTTAAAGAAAATCTATTTTCAATTTTCGAGTTTTGCGGTCCAATGAAACCAAACCACCCATTGATGCATCCCTAAACACAATCTCAACAAAGGAGAAACCCTAGTCATAAGGAGTGACAACCTAAACTCTTACATAGGAGAGGACTTTTCAAACTATAACTTTACATTAGTTAGTTAAATCACATTATTAATATCAGCTTAATATTAGCAACGGATCTGAGACCGATAGATATTGATCGCAAAATCCCTCGTCGCAAATCGTATTGCGACCGATGTTTTTGTCGGTCGCAAATTTGAATAGTCGGTCATAAAATTTGGTCGTGTTTCATTTGGAAACTCTGTCGCAAATTGGTCGCAGAAAAAATCTGTCGCAATTTTAAAATTCGATCGCAAATCGGTCGCAAAATTGAAAAAAATAAAAAAAATTAAATATTATTATGAAACCATAATTTTTTCGCACCTGTGAAAATTGACATATATACATATATATCACACACACAATTCAAGAACAATATAAAAATGTAATTTTTATTGTACTGAACAAAATATCAAAATACAAATGAAAAACTAAAAAGGTCCAAAATCAAATCTATGCTGCTGCTCATCTGCACGATCCGATGTCAGATCGCCGGGAGGAGTACCTGTAGGATGTGTTGTAGTGCCAGGAGGGGTGACCAAGGTATCATCTGCAGCATCGGGATCAGGAGCCGGTAGTGGCTGCTGCTGAGACGTCGAAACATTTCGGTCTGTAGCAGGCGCAGGATCACAGGAAGAAGTACCAGCACCGGGCTCACCAGACAGCCGCATCACATGCACTCTAAGCTCTGCAATCTGTTTCTGCTGATCATCAACACGAGCCCGTAATTCAGTATACTGCTCGTCAGTGTGCTCGGGCTGTGGTCCTGCGCTGGCTGTAGAAGCGTGAGCTGCTGAGCCGTAGTAAAACTGTGATGCCTGAGACCCGATGCCGTATACCTTCCTCTTCTTCTCGCCCCCTACAGCCTCGAGATAAAGTGTTACCTCGTCAATTCTTGACTCAGCTTCAGATTCATCAGTCTGAGAAGAAACAAGACGCTCCCGAGCTGTAGTATAGTTCTCCTGAAAACAAAAAATTAATTAATCAATGCAATTGTAAGCTTTATTATATTGAACTTTGTACATCTTCGCAACGAGTAGAGGGTAAATGTAAATATTATTCATTGTTACTTACATTGACGCTCACCGCATGTCTGTCGACAAACGTATTAAGATCGTGGTCCTTCGTGTGAGTGTATGTAAACACCTCAATCGGGTTTCGCTCATGACCTAATTGTTTAGCCTGTAATGAATTTTGTTGCATGATATATTAATATATATAGTGTCCTTTCATTAAACATCAGTTTCATATAAAGGGACTAGTTCAATTACTAATAATCGAGCTGTCTCTATAGCACATATTGATCTGCCTGTGTGTCGAGAAGGTCCTGCTCCATCACTGCTAGTCTCACTGTGCCTGTTTTATGCAAATATCTCCCGCTTTCTCTTGAATGCAGGATCCTCCCAAGCCTTTTGCCAGATCTCCCATATCTCCTAAGACACGCACTACTGCTTCTTACTGCTTCTTCTCATCCTATAGGTGAAGTCAGCATATCGATCAGCGTATATCTTCTCCCAGGCCACTTTCAGCATAGCCGTAATGGCCTCGTCCCATATGAAATGTTTCTGCAAAAAATGAAATATAGCGTTTCAATACTAAGGAGGTATCTTGATGAATTGTAAACATTGAATGATGATATAACTTAAACCAAAGAGTACCTGAAACTCCTCCCAATAAAAGTCTCTCGCCTCTTGTGGTACGGCATCCCATGTGTATCCTTCTTTATGCAGCTGTAGCTTGATTATCCTCAAAATTTGCCTTGCTGCTCGAGAAGATGGATATATGCTGAAAAAAAAACAGAAGTGAAATATAATTAGACGAAAGCATCACAATTTGAACAAAATATGCCTTTGGAAAAATTGAATAAGTACTTACTGTCCCGCTACCAAACTGAGGCTGATACGTGGATCTGATGAAGCTGCAAAAGAAGTGACAAATGCTATAAATGTAGATAATTAATATATAATTGAAATGACAGTAATGACATTTATGATTACCTTGCACAGTAGGTGACTGTGCAGCTGGGGGAGTCTGTACTGGTCCAGAAACGGGGGTAGAAGAGGAAGGAGCAGAAGGATGTGATGGTGGCAGTACTGGTCGCTGAGCAAAGGATGAAGCCCCAGACGTACCTGAAGAAGGATGTGATGGCGGTAGTACTAGTCGCTGAGCAGAGGATGAAGCCCCAGACGCACCTGAAGAAGGATGTGATGGCGGCAGTACTGGTCGCTGAGCAGAGGATGAAGCCCCAAACGTACCTGAAGAAGAAGGAGGGATCGACCCTCCTCGTCCATGGTCACTGCGTCCTGGGCCACGACCTCCACGCGAACCATTGTCGGACGCGTCTGAATCAAACGCTCTGCCTCTAGCCATATGTACTGCAGATATCAGAACCTAGATAAAATGAATTTATACAATTATATGAATTGTAGAACATGTGGTAAATATGAGTAAAGAAAGTTAATACCATTGAAATTCTTCATTAATAATATTAATTAGATATATATTTATCAAATTGTACCAGTAAAACTGCTCTAAGTTTTAAGTGTCTTCAATATCATCTGCTTCCTTCTCCTCTTCATCAGCTTCCTCTTCTTCATATTCGTCTTCTGAGGTACCCATGATGATTTGATCTTCTTCCTCTTCATCATCCGATGCTCCTATTTCAGCATAAGATCGGCTTTCATCATCCAATCTATCTGTTAAATCTTCAACAACTTGCATCGGTTGCGTGTCAACCATAACTTCTTGAAATGGCTCCGATACTGCAACTGAATCAGATTGTTTGGTTTCAAGTGCATGAACAACTGATCGAGCCTTGATTTAACACACTGCCATCCAATCGCAATGATCTCGTTTAAACGATGGATATGGGACATAGTACACCTGTGCAGCTTTCATTGCCAACACAAAAGGTTCATACTTTGAATATCTTCTTCTTTGATTAATATCTACCAGATTATACTTAGGATGAACCTTCGTGCCAATGTTTGGCATAGGATCAAACCATTCACATTTGAATAAGATTGTGCACTTCATTGGTAGGCCTGGATATTCTAACTCAAAAACCTCAACCAAGTTCCCATAAAAATCGCTTGACACGTCACTGTAGTTTGATCCCTTTATGCAAACACCACTGTTCATTGTCTTTCTGCTTTCCCATAACCCTCAGTGTGAAACTTGTAACCATTTACAAAGTAGCCAGAGTAGGCATTAGCAACCGGTAGTGGTCCTTTTGCTAGATCCGTAATGAATCTGTTACCAATATCGATTCCCGAGCTTCGAGCCTTTGGGAAATAGTAATGACATGAGTGAGATTTAATAAATCAACCAAGTTCCATGTTGTGTACATTGAAAGTAACTTACATAATATTTGAACCATTCTGCAAATTCGGAGTCCAGCTTTGCATCAACTGCAGTATAAGTCAAATTGGGATTTTGAAGCCGCAAAAGATTGATATATTTCCTATGTATCAACGAACCAAATAATTAGCATAAGTATGATTTAACAACAGTCCACATCGAGTTTAGACTGTCTACATTATGTATAGTTACTGTACGTATGGTGTAATCTCTTCGCAATTCAATAAAATATAGGTTTGAGCCGCTCGTATCTCTGCATCAATCAATCGTCTTTTTTTTTTATTTACCAATCGTACGCCTAGGATAGGTGAATATTTTTAGATTTCCTTCAAACTCAGATTGTATGCGATCTCCTCCATCATCGTTACGTGGCACTCTCCGATGCTTGGTGAAAACATGTTGGTCAAAGTAGTGTGAACAGAATGTGGAAGCTTCTTCCACCAAATATGCATTGCAAATTGATCCATCGACCTTTGCCTTATTACGCACGTTCTTTTTAATTTTCTGCAGGTGTCTGTCATTGTACAATGCCAATATGTGTGAGTTCAAATAAATGATGTAATGATTAAAATGAGATGTTAGTGATTCACATCTCAAATGGATACATCCATCGATATTGTACCGGTCCTGCTACACAACATTCATAGGGCAAATGAACCGGCAGATGTTCCATAGAATCAAAGAAGCCGGGTGGAAAAATTCGCTCCAATTTGCACATCACTACTGGGATTTCTCGCGCTAATTGGTCCATATCATCGCATCGGATAACAGTCATTGTCAATTCCTTGAAAAAGAGACTCAATTCTGTCATTGCTTCCCAAATTTTTCCTGGTAATAATTCCTGGAATGCCACAGGGATCAATCTTTGCATGAAAACATGGCAGTAATGGCTTTTCATGCCGAACAATCTGTACTTCCTCATGTCCACACATCTACCCATATTTGAATAGTATCCATCTGGAAACCTTAATGATCGTACCCATTCGCACAATAATTGCCTTTGAGGTTTATCTAAACAATAACATGCCTTTGGAAACTTACCAGTAAGTACAGATTGCTCGAGTTCTGGTCAACGACAAATTTCCTTCATGTCTGCTCTTGCTTTTGCATTATCCTTGGTTTTCCCTTCAATGTTCATGACAGTGTTGAACAGATTTTCAAACACATTTTTTTCTATGTGCATCACATCAAGGTTATGACGGATAAGAAGTGAACTCCAGTATGGCAAATCCCAGAAGATGCTTCGCTTTTCCACTGCTATTCCTGCCAATTCTTGTATTTGCCTCATCTGCACCTAACTCTGTAACTTTCATAAGCCCCACATCTTCAATTTCTTGTAATATTTCAGCTCCCGACTTCACAGGCGGAGGGGGTTCAACAATAGTCGTGTTCTTTCTAAAGCATTGTCGATTTCTCCTCCAAGGGTGAGATTCTAGTAAGAATTTGCGATGACAATCAAACCAACATTGTTTACCTCCATTCTTTAGTGTAAATGCATTAGTGTTTTCCATGCAATGAGGACAAGCCAATTTGCCAGCCGTACTCCACCCAGATAACATTCCAAATGCTGGAAAATCACTGATGGTCCAAAGCAAAGCAACTCGCATTATGAAATTCTGATTGGTCGAAATATCGAATGTTTCAACCCCATATTCCCATAAATAATTAAGTTTGGCAATCAAAGGCTGCAAAAACACATCAATTTTATGTTTTGGATTAGTAGGGCCAGGAACAATAACACACAAAAACATATATTCATCTTTCATACACATTGACGATGGTAGATTATATGGTGTGACAATGACAGGCCATGATGAATATTGTTGTCCTGATTGGCCAAACGGCTGAAACCCATCAGTACAAAGCCCCAATCTCACGTTTCTCATATCAGCAGCAAACACAGGATGAATGTTGTCAAAATGTTTCCACGCTTCAGAGTCTGACGGATGAGTCATTATACCATCCTCATATTCATGCAAAGCATGCCATGTCATGTGCTCAGTTGTCGTCTTAGATGCATATAACCTTTGAAGGCGAGGAATAAGAGGGAAATAATACATCTTCTTGAAAGCCTTCTCTCTTTGTACTCTACCAGTCCCTTGACCCCGCCGGTGATATCTTGGAAGATTACAAAACTTGCAGTCTCTGAATTTCGAGTCAACACCCCAGAATATCATACAATTATTACGACAACAATCAATCTTTTCTACGGGTAGTCCCAATCCCCGAACTAATTTTTTTGTTCGATAAAAATTATCAACCATTGAATGGCCTTCAGGCAACATTTCCTTTGCTAACTGCACAAAATCAGCGTAACACCTTTCTGAAAAATGGTGCTCCGCTTTCATGTGTAGTAATCATGCCACAACAGATAGAACTGAATGATTCTTGCATCCAGGCCACAGTTCACTGTTAGCTGTACTTAGCATGTCAAACAATTGTTGTGCTGCTACGTTTGGCAATTCCTCCATATTATCCCAATGACATTCTACTCTACTCATTCTACTCTACTCGCATCGAATACCATATCATTGCATTGATTACCATACAGAAATTGATAAGGCTGAACTTCTAAACTTACCGGAATGGAGTGGCCTGACCCACTGGCAACTCGAGGTTCACCATGATGTATCCATTCGTAATAATTTTCCACGAACCCATTTTTGCACAAATGAAGTTTCACTGTATCGATGTCTAAGAAGGCTCGATTTCGACACTTCTTGTGATTACATGGACACCTCAACTTATTACCATCCATAAAACTGGGATTACCAACTATAAACTGTATAAACGCCTCCAATCCTTGTCTTAATATCCCATTGACCTCGAACCTCCAATACATCCAATCTCGATTATTTCGCATTTTTTTTTACCTAATTAACACTATATTTATAAAGGGCAAATTATATGTAATTGCATTAGTCTAAACCATCCTTAAAACATGCCACAATGTAATGTTCAATTTACACTTATAACTAACTAAGGTTATTTCTATAATAAGGGTAACTATATATAAATGTAAAATCACTAAGTTCATTTATTCAATATATATATATATATATACACACACACACCTACTATAATAAACGTAAGTGTATTATTCTATATATTGAATTTGTTGGAAAAAAATTCGGCAGCATTTCAGCATAATACAATCAAATCTCAAATATAAAGACACTTCAATAAACACTTCTATATCATACCAACATTCTCCAAAGGCAAAATGGCCACTACTAGGCCTCAAATCCAAACTCATCATTCATTTCATAAAAACATATTTAAGAATAATAACAACAATAATATAAAATAAAGAAAAACACAGCCAAAACTTCTCAAGAAAGAGTTGCCAATAATTAAGAATATGCAATAACCTAACATTGCATTAAGTCTTTGATTATGTTTAAATTGCTCAACCGCCAATACCTACCCAGTACATTATCTTTTGGTACAAAATTAATGAATAAATTGTTCTCACTTTACTCTTTTTTTTCCTAGTAAATAGTCAAAAAGAACTCATTTCTGAAAAAAAATATATTTTTCATTAATTTGGTTCATAGATAGACTCGTAAATTGGGTATAAATAAGTTGTTATCATGCCGAAATTGAACAATTATTGAAGAAATTCGATTCTAAAAATTAAATTTTTCTGCTTCGTTATTATCCTTCATAGTTTTCATGAAGCTCAAGTTTGAGATTATTATATCTCTATATATTTGGAATTATTTATAAGTTGTTAATTTTCAAATAGGCTTCAGTCAATGATAAAGGCCCAAAATCTAAAACCTCTGAAATTGGCTACTTACAATTAAAAATTAAATATGTAGTCTTATTGAGGGAAAACACAATTAAAAATATACTTAAGTTGGGAAAAAATTAATTAAAAACTCTAATCTGTCTCTCTCCGTAGCACACCTGTCATGTGGACGTACAACTTGGAAGTATTTTTACATGTTTTATTTATTTGTATTAGCAGACATAATCATATTTTTGTAAGCTTCTTAAGCATATAAATTTGATAATGTTGGACCCATTTTACTCACCTAAACTCTAGAACCTATTTAATAATTGGATAAAACAAAACTATAATTAATTAATTACTTAAGCCCATTTCCATTTGTATGTTTGCGGGTTCATTTTTTTCATAACAGCTCCCTAGAACTGAAAAACCTATATTGTTGCTAATTTATATAAATAATAATTATAACTTTCTCCATCGTCAAACTCCATAAATTAATACTACATGCTATGTACGTATTATGTTCATTTTTGTCTCTACATGGGTTCCTAATTATCTAATCCAATTTTAAATATTTATATTAATTAAGCTTAAAATAGTTTATGATGACGTGTGTAGTGACTTCAAAAGATGATCCTTAAATACAATGGGATGTCGAGTTGTAATTAATCCAAGGGGAGTGTAATCTAAACAAGTTCTATTATTGGACTAATTTTGTTATTATATATGTTAATTAATTAATTTCCAAGTTAATCCATTTCATGTGTCTTTCGTATGAGCTTCTTATGAAATGTTATCAGCTGGGAAACTCATGCTCTACTGGTAGTTGTTAAACATTTTTAGTCAACTTGTATCTTGATGTACTCTAGCCACCCTTTTTAATAACATTTTCAGTCAACAACAATAACAATATTATTTTTCAAATAATAATAATAATAATAATAATAATAATAATAATAATAATAACAGTAACTGACAATTTATTTCGCAAGTGTACGAATCGCTACAAGTAATATATGATGAGTAAGATATCGTTCCCACGAGAATTGTAATCCAAGTACTAAAATTATGTTATCTTGTTATTATTTAAACGATAAATGAGGAAATTGTTTATAGAAATTAAATTCAACAAGTAAAAATAAGAAGTTAAGCAAGCAATTATTAATTAAAGAAATCAAGGAAGTAAAACTACTAGGGGTTTTGATTTCACTTAACTCTATCCAATTTATTTCATTAGTTCATTGATCAATTTAATTATTCAAGTAGGGGAAACAACCCAAAAATTACTAACAAGCTCTCCCGATGTATTGTTAGCTATTTTAACCCGGTCTAATTACATATCTTCCAATAGCGCAATCAAACATGAATTAAATCATTAAGTTTTATGGTTTGTTTTGTGAATTCATAACCTAAGGTCATTAACTTATGAAAACCCCCCATGAGTCAAACCGTATAGCTTCCGCATCAAGTTATTATTCTCATGTGTTTTATTAACCTTTTCATATCAAAGATCCTTCTTCCGATAGTGATAATTGAAATAAATCAATCTAGGGGAAAAATTCTGCCTAGAAGCATTAAATTCATCAATAAATCATAACTTGAATAAGGAAAAATAAATCTAATTCAATAAATTGGAAAAGAGATTAAGCTACATCAAACCCCCTAGTATAAGAGTTTAGTTGCACATAGTAATTAAATAAAACTCAGCAATACTTGATAAATATTCCTTGAATCTTGCACAACTCTTGCACACTTAACTTTAAAAGAAAATAAAACTAACTAATAAACTATAAAACTATAAGAGAAAAGAAATGATGTAGAGTGTAGGAAAAAATGGGATGAATGGATGCCTTTGGAATGGCTTCTTCTTCTCTTTATATAGACTTCTTGGGGGAACATTTCTCATGCTTTAATGAATAAAGTCCAACTTTATGAGGTGGAAAAGCTCTAAATCAATCCATAAATTGCTCTCAATTATGGCTGCCCATGTGCACACTTTGAAGCTTGACTGGCAAGTGAAGAAAGTATCCAAAGTGAGCTATGAAAATAGTAGGAATTAGTTGGCAACTTTTGACTCAAAATTCAGGATTTCTGCTTTGGCACGGGCGTGCTGCCTGGCACGGTCTGGGGCGTGCCAGGCTTTGGAGGTTTAGAGGCTTTGGCACGGGCCGTGTTCCGTAGCATGGTCTGGCCAGCTAGCGCGCACGGGCGTGCTGTCTGGCCGTGCAGTCTCCTGGAAGTCTGGGTGATAACGTGCACGGGCGTGCGGGATGGCACGGGCTGAGACGTGCATCTCTCTGGAAGTCTGGAACTTGTGTAGCACGGGCGTGTTTCAGCTGCACGGGCGAGGTCATCTTTACTCCAGTGCGCGCACGGCGTGTGGCTCTGCAGGGGCTGGGGCGTGTCAGGCTTTGGCTTTTTGACTTGTTTTGCCTTGTGCTAGGCACGGCCGTGCACTTTAGCACGGGCTGAGGCGTGCTTTTTAAATTTTTGCCTTTTCTTTATTCTTTTCTTGCAAAATCCTACAATATTCTTTTCAATGAAGTGAGTTGTAGTTCACGGAAACTTTTAATTAAAAACATATCAATATTACATAAAAACTAATAAAATAAATTAAAAGTAATAGAAATTTTAATCAAAATCACAATAAAAAATGCTATAAAAATAACACTTATCAGTAACAATTTTGTCTTGTCCAACAATTGGATCGAATTTAATTGAATGGATAGAGCTTGAAATGGCGTCATCTTCCATTTTCATTCAAGGTGATATCTAATTCTTTATTTGGTTTTTCTTAACCTTTTTGCATGCTTGTTTTACATAGAAGATATGAAAAGTTCTTTTACCTACTTTTCTCGTCATTTGTTAATTCACACATTGCTTTTGCTAATCCGAATTATTGAAAGTCTAATCTAAAAATCGGTGCATTTTCGATATCATATTATATAGTTTATGTATTATTTATTATTTCACATTTGAACATTGACTATGCAATTAAGTTATTAGTTCAATGGCATTATTTCTTAATAATAATTATGAAACTGATCAAGGATGAAGCAAAAGAGAGGCCACCCTTTTGACTTTTATTGGTATTTTCATTTAAAAATTGTTGCTTTTTTATTAGTATAAGTTGTTTGTTTCTTCTTTGGTTAAATTTCTGCAAACAACTTTTGTACATGAAGAAACCCTCAAAAAGCCAAAACTAGCAACCAACCAATTAGTATCTGTTTTGCAAATTGAAAGTTGATTACTAAAAAATTGCTGAAAATGGAAATTAGAGATTGGGTTCAATTAGTGAAATTAAACAACTTGAAAGAGGTTCAATTGAAGAAAATGAAAAGTCCAATGGCCTAACTTAATCATTTTTTAGCTTTGCCATGTTTTAGTTTCTTTTTTTAAATCAAGAATTGACAAACTAAAATATTATGAAAGTGTAAAATTACTGAGATAATTGCAATTAATTTAGGTTTATACATGTAGAAATTTTTGGTGTCTTTTGAATAACTGCAATTCCAAAAAGAAAAAAAAAGCATAATTGAAAATATAAGCAAATATAATTAAAAGAAAATTCATAATGGAATGGGTCATAGACTTGTTACTTGTTATAACCCTTCAAACGGGGAAGACTTGAGAAAATTAGTTTGACCTCCTACAGCCAGATGCAATGCCCTGAAGTCTGAACCATATGTCTATCCTTGAAATGAGGATGGTAAGTAGAAATCAAAGCAATGGTACCCTGGAGAGAATTGAGAGATTAGGGAGTCAGATGCAATATGGGCATTGGGTAAAGAAGATGATACTCATAATTGTTTGATTTGTTACTTTTTATTATTCTTTGTGAACTTTAGAGAGGAGATAAGAATTCTAGAAGGATCTCATCAAGGAGAAATTCAAAGCTATTGAACTGATATCCACTAACTTGTAATAATATAATCTGTTTGGTGTGCAACATATTTGAGGCATATGAAACTCACCTTAACAAAATTAGGAAGTTTCTTTCCATTTCTTTCTATTCTTTTATGGTCAGCAATCCATTTGAGTTGATGAATTATGCCTAATTTCTTGTTTTGATTTAATGTTTGTTTGTGCCTAGTATTGCCAATTCCAATACATGGAATGCACCTTTTATGCTCTTGAAAATGAGTAAAATGTTCAAAATATTGAATTCATTACAAAAAATTTTATGTCTTAAAACTTCTTTTTGTTAATTAATTTTTCAAAATCCTTTCAATTTTGTTAGTTGGGAATGCATTTCAGTATTGGCAAGTTTGTTGAAAATGGAAATACCACTTGCTTGCCGGAACTAGAAGATTGACAATATGTTAGAAAACTAGAATAAAAAACAAATAAGTCTTCCAGAAGGAAGCAAACGGGTAGACAGTAATTTATTCTACAGAGGATGAAAATTTGACCTTTCAATTTTATCAAAAATAAAAAAATTATCACTGATTTAATAAAAATTTTATTTAGCTTCATTGAATAAAAAAAATTATGCAATTTAAATATTTAAATATAACACTGCCACTCTTTTTGGCAACTAAAAGACAAGGTCAACGTCAACCCTATCTATCTATCTTTAGCACTGATCAGCGATTACTCTATTTGCCGGCAAAATTTATTAATATTAAACAATTCAGGTGGGCTGGAGCGGCGTCAGGAGGGGCTGGAGCGGCGCTGCGGACACAGGAGAGGAGAAGGAGAAAAAAGAAAGAAGAAGAAAAAAAAAAGGAGGGCGTCTGGCGTTTAAAGCCCTAAATTTTGTGACCGACGTATCGGTCGCAAATTTCATTAATATCGGTCGCAATTTTTAACACTGCGACGTCATTTTACTTCGGGACAAAATTGCGACCGATTTGCGACTCAAAAGGTCGGTTGCAAATAATCGATCGCAATTTTGTCGCCAATCAGTCTCAGAACTTATTCCTAATTTTGAAGCGTGCAATTTTGCGACGGACATATACTTAGTCGCAAATCGGTCACAAAATCGATCGCAAATCCATAGTACAGGGGTTGCAAACTGAAAACCAAACTCGCGGAAATTTTCAGCACTAAAATCTGCCACCGTTTGTCCTGGGGTCGCAAATCGGTCGCAAAATGGCGACCGATTTTAGTTGGTCGCAAAAATGGATCGCAATTTGGCATTTTTTTTGTAGTGTTATACTTATCTAATTTCTAACCTAATACATTGTGCTATAGTCGAACATATTTGTAGCCTAATTTATTATACCATGACCATATAAATAACTCTGAAAATATTATAAAGGGGGACGCAAACCAAATATATAACCTTTTTATGTTTTAATTTTTCTCATTAAACCTCAATTTCTCTCTAATACTTCTCAATCTCCTTCTCTTTGTATCCCTTGTGTTTTCCTTAGGATTAACGACATATACATATACATCACCAATTCAAATTAATGGTTTTTTGAAATCTATATATTTCTAGAGGCCCATTTTGACAATAGAGAAACTAGTCTGACAATCCCTTCGCAGTCTCTTGATTTTAATATTACTTTGACCGAAGTACTTATATTTTTAGTAAACAACATTTTAGCATGCTAAGTAGGACACATCAAATTAGTGAAAATCAATATCTTAAATGGTTAAAAACAACCAAAAGAGCCACGATCCAAATGATCTAGGGAAAACTCTATAAAAAAACATTTGATCGTAATTTTATAATAAAGAAATCAATGGTAAGTTTCATCTAAAACTTTGAACAAGGGAATGAGTATGTTCAGACCCTGGTCCAATAATCAATCTTGTAATTGCCAGAACAGACCTTAAGATATTTGCGCCCAAATAGTGGAGGAAAATCATGCCAAGTACTCTAGTATGGTGAATTAGAGCTTTAAGGTCATAAGACAATCCATCGTCAACAGCCAGCAGATGTAACAGGAGTTTCGTTAGGACATATGCAAACAAATGTAACAGTACTTTAGGAGTATTTAGATCCGCAAAAGCCCCGAATTTAGATATATTTTAGGTTTCGAATAAGCTCAGTCAAACTCAAACAATACCTAGCCGAACGTAAATCTATATGAAATGTTAAACCAGACCTTGCTTACTTTTTTCAAAAAAATTATAAGGCTAATGAAATATTTTCTTGTCAATTGTTCTAGAAATTTATTTGCAAAGTCGAAGAATTTTTTTTCTTATATAAGTATCTTAATAATTATTGGAAGTAAAATTATTAGCATTTTTCAAATTCTCATTAATTTTTTTCTGAAAAAAATATTTAAGCAAAGCTGAATTCCCATTAAATTTTTTTTTTATGAAAAATACATAAAGCTGGAACTGTGGCTAGGACCGTAAATTTCTAGAATCAAAACTGACAGTTTAAGAGTAATTTAAGTGGTTTAGTAAACCAAAAACTGGTGGATCATCAAATTAGCGACATCTACCAAATATAAACTTTATATTATAGTAGCATAAAAATAACCAAATGACCCAAGGTCATTTTAGCACAATTTATACTTCACGTACATTAAAATAAACTCTAAACATCATTTTAACTAGAGGCAAATCTAGAAAATCTAATAGGTAGAAGCAATTCATAAAGTGATCATTCAGTGGAATAAATACATATTAACATAATTATCAATAATCTATACTATATATATAAGTGGGAAAATAGAAGGGGATAATAAGATTTTCGATATCGCCTTTAATGAAATTCGAAATATTCTAAAATAATCTTCTTCATAGCCAATTAAAAAATTACATTTTATTAGTTGATTAGATATAATTTATAAAAATTATTTTTTAAATAAATACATATCAATAATTAAGAATTCCAAAATTTTTTTTTGAAAGAAAGAATTTCAAAATTTTAAGTTTTAATTTTTTTTTAAAATTTATTTTTTAATAAATATATATGATAAAGTGACATTTGAAAATTTTATATTTTATTTTTAAAAGTTTTGATTTTATTTTGATTATAATTTAAAATATTTTATTTAGAAAAGAGATAAGACGAGAAAAAAGTATATTCTTTTTTTTTTTATATTCATATGATTTGATTGGAGATATTTTTGAAGAAATAAATTTTCAAATACAATGTACATAATATTTTATTTAGAAGAGAGATAAAAAAGAAAAAACTATATTTTTGGAAAAATTATTTTTGGGTCTCTGAAGTTTTACAAAATATATGACTTCGTCTTTGCTGCTTATATAAATTATTCCACAATTCTCATGTATGACTCCGTCTGACTTTCTGGTTCTTCCGTAAAAAAATTAACATTTTTTCTGTTAATTTTACTTCAAAAGACAGCAATAAAAATCATTTCTTTGAATGTTGGTATAGGTAACTTTTCTATGCTCTTGATTTGATTATTTTTATGAATTTCATTTTGTTGTAATTTATTATAGTGTATGTAAAAGTATGGTAGAGGGAACATTTGTTTCCAAAATGTCCATACTAGGTTGAAAATATTTTGAAAATTTTTAATTTTAATGGTTGAAAAAATAAAGGTAATTTAATTTTGATTGATTATCAGTTTTTCTATTTAAATATAAATTCTTTAGTCAGTATATATGCCTACTAAATTTATGTACTGATTCTATTTGTTGAAAAAAATAAAGATAATTTAATTTAATTGGTTATTAATTTTCCTATTTAAATATAATAAACATGTGATAAGAATATAATTAGCTGTATCAAATTGATATTATTTTATTACTATTTATGATTTGCATCTATGATATTAATTTATTACTAAAGTTTTTTATTACGTTTGATTAGTATATATAAATAATTAATATTTATTCAAATAAATATGTTCTATTAAGGACAAGTTGATATATATTTATTTACAATAAATTCTATTAAGGGTAAGTTGATAACATATTATTTTATATACTATAAATTATATTATTTTAATATTATAAATATATTAAATCAACTATATATTAGGAATGATTGAGAAGTTTTGTTTAATTCTAATTAGGAACTTGAATTCTATTGTGGAAAAGTTTTGTCATGTCATATCACTATATATAGTTTTAATTGCTTTTGCTTATCAATAATTTATTTATTTTTGCTATTAATAAATTTTGGTTTTGCTATCGAATAATATTTAATATGGAATATTTGGAAAATGTCTCTTGAGGGTGAGACTAATAGGCCATGTATAGTGGATAAGCTTCTTGACGCACACATGAAGCGAGGATAGGTCATATGTGAATATGGTCCACAGGGGGATACGGCGACGCCACAGGCTAACTTTCACTTGTTGTGATTATGTGAAGATCTTATTGTTTGTATATGCTATTGTTGTGTATTGCTGGATTGACAGCGTGTTCATTTTCAAATTGGAACATGTCATGTAATTTTATGAGTTTTATATTATTTATTATTTTTTACTGAATTGACATACTCGTTACAGTTTTAATTAATTTTTCAGGAAGCAGTTTTTTTCCTTACTTTTGCTATAGCTCTGTTTCCTTCAACCACAGAGCTCAGAATATAATAATTTCTTTTCAGTACTTGTTCTTTTAATGTGGCTAGTATTAATATAATATAATTGTATTTTAATTAATTTCTTTTCGGTACTTGTTCTTTCAATGTGTTTAGTATTAATATAATAAAGATTATATTTTAATTTTAGTTGAACTCTGCACTTAGCAGGTTTTTCTAAGATACTTATTTATTAGTTTTAATGAAATATATAATTTCCTATGTGAGAATTCTGTTGAATTTTTATTTTTATTATATTATGTGACGTTCGTATTGTGATTGTTATGTTTATGGGCCATGATTTACATTTGATTATCATATAATATCCATGGGATATCTGCCCCCTAATTAATTGGATCAAATTCAGATTTAGATCGAGATTGAATCATATATTGGATTTTGGTTAAAAAATAAATATAATAACTACAAAAAGTTTACTTTATAAAAAAGAAAAAATAATAATAATTAAATTAGATTAATACGAGCACAATGTGCAGTTAATTATCATAAATTATATATTTATAAATATAATTTTGAAGTTGTGTCATGATATAATAGAATTTAACATTTTATAATAAAAGTTTATATATGATATTTTATATTTATTGACTTTATAAATAATAATTTAACTTGTAGACAATATTATAAATATTATATTGTCATTATCATATACATATACTTTATAATAACCGTAATAGTATCTGTACAGTTTGATAGCAAATGTAAATATTTGTGTTATCAAACAAATTCAAATATATTTTTCAATTGAAAATCTATATATGTTTGATTTTGTTTAGTTGGCACAATTTTATTATAAATTTTTTAACAATACAATTTTATTGTCAACCTAAAATATTTTTAAAAAACAATAATAATTAATAAAATAATTGATGAAATTATATACATATTTGATCCATATTTAATTGGATATACCTTCATTGGATCTGATAATCCTAATACTTGTGTCAGCCCATTTCTTACCTTCTCTCTTCCGTAGACATATTTTCTTCGTCCTCTTTGTAAATGGGCGAGTCTAAATGAGACCAAATCCCTTCACGCCATTATCAAATTTGTCCCAAAGGCTCTATCCAAGATTGGGTCTTTCGCTTTAATTTCATAATATTATCCAAGATGCTCTCAACCACCAGCAGATGCCTTACTAATTTTCGGCTTCATCGGCTATTGGGTTTTTTTGATTCGGTTTCTTATACTAGTTCTACCAGTACACACGCCAGAGGTAAAAGCAAATCTTATTCATTCGATAACATTGATGAAGCTTTGGCTTCTTTCCAGTTGATGCTTCATAGTAATCCCTCACCATCTATTGTGGAATTTAATAAATTATTATCTGCACTTGTTCGAATGAAACGTTATGAGACTGTAATTTCTCTTTACAAACAGATGGAATTGTTTGGAATTTCACTCGATATCTGTTGTATAAATATTTTGACTAATTGCTTTTGCCATCTGGACCGCGTGGATTTTGGGTTCTCTCTTTTGGGGAAAATCTTCAAACTTGGTTTTCAGCCTACCATTACAACGCTTACTACATTGATCCATGGGCTTTGTAGAGATGATAGATTTGATGAAGCTGTGGAATTATTTGATGAAATCGTTGCAAAAGGGTATAAACCTGATGTCTATAGCTATAACGTGATTGTGAATGGTCTGTGTAAAATTGGAAAAACCAATGTGGCCTTGGGTATTCTGAAAAGAATGGTCGAGGAAGGTTGTGAACCTGATGTGGTGTCATTTACTGCTATCATTGACAGCCTTTTTAAGGATAGATTGGTGACTGAGGCATTAGAGCTCTTCTTCAAAATGTTGAAAGCCGACATCAGGCCAGATCAAATTACCTTCAATATATTGGTTGATGGTCTTTGTAAGTGTGGAATGGTTTCAAAGGCTTGTGGTATTGTCAAATTGATGATTCAGAGAGAAATAAAGCCTAATGTTGTGACTTACAGCTCTTTAATCTATGGTCTGTGCAATTCAGGCCGATGGGAAGAAGCTTCTATGCAGCTCGATGAAATGTTGAAAGCGAGCATCGCACCAAATTTAATTACCTTCAACATATTGGTTGATGGACTTTGTAAGGAAGGAAGGGTTGCAAAGGCTCATGGTATAGTCAAATGGATGATTCAAAGAGGAATAAAGCCTGATGTTGTGACTTACAACTCTTTAATCCACGGTCTGTGCAACTCAGGCCGATGGGAGGAAGCTTCTATACAGCTCAATGAAATGTTGGAAGCAAACATCACTCCAGATTTAATTACCTTCAAAATATTGGTTGATGGACTTTGTAAAGAAGGAAGGGTTTCTAAAGCTCATGGCATAGTCAAATGGATGATTCAAAGAGGAATAAAGCCTAATGTTGTGATTTATAACTCTTTGATGGATGGATATTGTCTACTCAACAAAATGGATCAAGCTAGGGAAGTTTTTGACATGATGCTAAGCAAGGGCGATACACCTAATGCTGTTACCTACAGTATGTTGATTGACTGTTACTGTAGGAGAAAAAGGATAGATGAAGCGATGAGGCTTCTTGATGAAATGTCTTGCAAAGGATTGATTCCTGATCATGTCACTTATGGTTCTCTTATAGGTGGCTTGTGTAAAGCAAAGAGCCCTCAGGCTGCATATAAGTTTTTTAAAACCTTGTGTGCTAGTGGCCATTCTCCAGATGTGGTAACTTACTCGAGTTTGATCGATGGCTTCTGTAAGCATCGGTGTCTAGATATGGCGTTGACCCTATTTCATCAAATGCAAAATAATTTATTGAAGCCTGATCTTATTGTCTATAATACCTTAATTAATGGTATGTTCAAAGTTGGAAAAGTTGAAGATGCAAAGGAACTGTTTTCTAGACTTTCCATAGAAGGGTTGCAGCCTGATGATTTCACATACAATATAATGATCAATGGACTTTGTAAAGAAAGATTACTAGATGAAGCATTCAAGGTGTTCAGGAAAATGGAAGGGAATGGTTGCTTGCCAAATAGTTGCTCTTATAACGTGATTATCCAGAGATGTCTCCGGCATAATGATTCGTCCATGGCAAACCAACTTATTGATGAAATGGTTGGCAAGGGGTTCTCCGCGGATGCCACTACCACGGAGTTGGTAATGAATTTAGTTTTGAACAAGCCTGATGATCCTCTTGTGCAAAAGTTGCTAGGCTGCTCTAAACATTCTCAAGGTGTAAACTTGAAGTGAGATTTTAGGATAGAACAACTGCTATACTGTTGCAAGAGGTTTTTGTCATATTTCTAGTTATGCCACTGCAATTTGTCTCGAAAACATGTTCTATTTTCTGCAATTCAATCTTTAAATGATGGTTGAATTCAGTATTTTTTGCAATTCAATATTTGTATCAGACTTCTGCAATTCTTCCTGTGTTAGTTGAAGAATTCATTATTTATGCATACATAAAGAAAACTCAGTAATAAAGCAAACATACTCATCGCTTGACAGTCAGGTGATCCTTTTCAACTCTCATTCTTCATGAGTTCAGGTCCACCAAACACTACTGCTCTGTTTTATTTCGATTAGTATTTTGGTTGTTAAAATTATACCTAGTGTGATTGAGTTGCATAACCTTCTGCATCGAAATCGACATTAAACAAGCACAAAAACTGGGCCTTGGTTTGCAAAATGGTTGATAAATGAGTGGCTCTTCAGTATGACTAGTTACACAGGTTGATAAATACTTGTTCTTCATACAGGTTTTCGTTTTTGGTTGAAAAAGGCTTACCATTCCTTTTTTTTTTTTTTTTTTTTTTTTTTTTTTTTTTTTTTTTTTTTTTTTTTTTTTTAATATAAGCAAGCAAGAAGTGAATTCCATTAAAAGCTATGCTATATTGATAGTTTAAAAATAAAATAAAATATTATCATTTTATTTTATTTTATTTTTTTTTTTGATTTGGTTGGTTATTTTGGTTTCCCATCAAAATAAAAATTCTATTTTACGCAGGAATATACTTAAAAAAAGAAAATTAAATCAAAAAAAATTATCTTTTCTTTATTTTGACAATCCTACATATAGCTATGGAGGTTGCATTAAAAAGTTAAAAAATATTATTGATTCGTTTAACATATATTTATTATTATGTAGAATAATAGTTATAATAATTGGTATTATTATCTCAATTAGAAATATTAATTTAATAAGGAATTTCAATTAGGAATCCAATAAATTAGATTACCATTATGATTTATTTTTTATATTTGTATATTTATTTTTAATTTATATTAGAATTATTTGTAGTATATTCTTTCTAAAAAATTTGCTGATGCTTGATGTGAAAATATTATTATCGTTATGACAAATGATTCTACATTTACAATTGTATTAGTACTTTTTTTGGTGTAAAACTGTTTATGACTATAATTTTAATTTTTTATATTAAGTAAAAAAATAAAAAAATTTAGTTGAACCGAATTGATTCAATTCAATATCAATGTAGTCTTCTTATCGATCGTATGTATATATGTATGTATGTATCAAATGCTTCTATGAATAGGTTTAGAGTTTAGACCCTAAAATCATAAATATACTTAATAATTTAATTTTTTCAAATTTTTAATTTAATTTTTTTCAAATTTTGTAAATTGAACGCAACCGCTAACTTTTGAAAACCACAGTTACTTAGGATTGTAATAAACTGTAGCTTTTTTTTTTTTTTTTTTGAGACTAATAATCAAAAGTTCATTACTGAAAACCAGTGGATTGATAGAAGATGGTACCTCTTCTATCTAGATTTGCTCTTCCATCTCAAGCGAAAGAACTAATTTTGCTAATGAATGAGCTACTTTTGTATCCTTCCTAACTACATGTGAAATTAAAATGGAGTCACACTGATTCAAGAGCATGCAACAGTTCTATTCCGTAAGCTGAATACCAAGGATTGACAATCTGATTCTATCTCAATAGCTCTGACTCCTAGCTCCAAGGCCTTTGAGATAGCAAAAGAGACAGCCTCTATTTCGGCTTCTTCCGGCGAAAGCACATGAGAACACTTGTGAGAGCCACTAGCCACTATATCACCACTTGAGTTTCTTATAATAATTCCAAAGCCAATTCTCCCATCAGCACCAAGCGTAGCATCACCATTCACTTTAAAATTACCTTCCACCAAACATTCCTACCAACAGAGCTGCTACCCGATTGGCCCTGTTGCTGTCCCTTGTAATCAGACCATAGAGACAAAGCTTATCCCACTACCTGCACTTCATTGAGCTTCTTTTGTTGGAGCAGTAGCACGTTCCTCTCCCTCGAAATAGACCAGGATATCATATACGAAATTTCCATCTGCTCAGGCTGAAAATTTGTAGAAATTGACTTGATCCACTCCAACGCCGACCCTGCTTTCGAAGATGGCCTTAGTCTCAGTGGGCACAAAAGCCAAATTTATTGATATTTTGGGCAGTTAACGAGCATATGAAGTGTTGTTTCTTCCTCCTCTCCATACCAATCACAAACAGAATCCACATCAGTTTTCAGCCAAATCAGTTCCACTTTAGTTGGGAGTAAATTTTGACAAACTCGAATCATAACGTGTTTAACTTGAGGCGGAACATTTTGTTTCCAAAGGAGCTTCCAAAAGGAGTTATTTGAAAGCACGAATGAGCTAGCAATGTCGCACAAAATTTTTGAATGAAAAGCAATGTGATAAGCAGTTTTAACAGAGTAAAGGCCATGTCTAGTGCTTGGCCATGTGAGGAGGTCAAAATCCCGATTTGGACTTGGAGGAATACACAAATCTCCGTAGCTTTATGAGGTTCGAAAGGAAACTCAACAAGGGTAATATCCCAATAACCCGTTTTAGGAAGAAGAAGGTCCTGAACTGTAGCATTAGCGTCAAGTATAGCAGGGGCCGAATGAACACGAAATTGCGGTTGCCTCGGTGACCAATTGTCCTTCCATGTTCAAACCCCTCTACCATTTCCAATAATCCGTCGAGAACCCTTTTGAATTAATCATCTTGCCTCCATCAGACTTCTGCATGAAAAACTCAATCTGTATCCCAATTTTTACATCCATAAAAAAGTTATTTGGATAATATCTTGATTTTAAGAATTTAGCTAATAATGGCGAATGGTCTGTAGCCAATCGCCAACATTGCCTTGCAAGCATTGCCAAATTGAAGCAATGTAAATTCTTAAAACCCAGACCCCACCCACACCACCCCCCCCCCCCCCCCCCCCTCTCTCTTTCCGATTAAGCCATAAGGGATTCAATATTATTGCAAAGGGGACACCCTCAAACTATCACTATAAAACATCAATATTGAGTCATCAACTGTAGTAGTCTCAAAGTCATCATATTGCTTAAATGAATGGCCACACCTACCACATGTATAATAGAAGGTAGGTAAGCCTTCATACTTTAAAGGTACCTATATAGTGTTTCCCATGAACTTGATAGATGTACCCCTAAGGAGAGCTTTAGAAAGATCAACAAAGACTCTAAATCGAATGAACTTTCCCTAACCCTTGTCATCATCCTTAAACCAATCCAAAAACAAATCAATCTTCCCATTAATAAGCTTAGTTACTGACTCCGTCATACATCGTAGTGGGAAGTCATATGCTTGAACCCATAGATGAGTGAGAAAATTTTATGGTTGATGGTTGCTCAGTACCCTCAACTTTCTTCAAAACGAGAATATTCCTCTCAAAATGCCGTGGCTCATTCTCAAGCACAGACCGCATATCTTTCCAATGGGTGATTTGGTACAAGAACACATCCTTGCCCCACTCCTTGACAACAAAACCATGCTAGGGAATGAGTATGTTCGGACCACCGGTCCAAGAATCAATCTTGTACTAGCTGGAATAGACCTTAAGCTATTTGCGCTTAGATGGCGGATGAAAATCATGCCAAGTACTCTAGTATGGTGAGATAGATCTTTAAGGTCATGAGACAGTCCATCGTCAACATCCAATAAATGCAATTGGGGTTTCGGCAGGACATACGCATGCAAATGTACCAACAGTTTAGAAGTATTAAGATCCTCAAAAGCCTTGAATTTAGGTATATTTTAGGTTTCGACTAAGCTAAGTCAAGTTCAGACAATACCTAGCCGAGCGTAAATCTACATGAAATGTTAAACCAGACAATAATATCCCTGCTTACTTTTTAAAAAAGAAAATTGTAAGGCTAATGAAAATTTTCCTTGTCAATTTTTCTAAAAATTTATTTACAAAGTTGACGATTTTTTTTTTCTTGTATAAATTTCTTAAATAATTATTTGAAGTAAAATTATAAGCATTTTTCAAATTCTCATTAATTTTTTTCTGAAAAAATATTTAAGCGAAATTGAATTCCCATTAAACTTTTTTTAGAGAAAAAATACGAAATGTTGGAACTATGGCTAGAATCGTAAATCGTTGGAATCAAAACTAATGGCTTAAGAGCCAACTTAAGTGGTTTAGTAAACCAACAACCGGTGGACAATCAACCTAGCGATACCTACCAAATATAAACCTTATGTTATAGTAGCATAAAAATAACTCGCTTAACACATTGTTTCACCTTGAACTTTAGATTTTGTTGCAATTTCACTCCAATTTGACTTTTACGCCAATTTCACCATGAACTTTAATTTTTATTGCAGTTTCACTCCAATTTGACTTTTATACCAATATGACCCTGAACTTTGACATTTTGTTGCAATAGCACCTTAAATTATAATTAGAACTTAAATTGTAAATAAAAAATAGATTCACTTTTGATCTTGAGCTTCGATTAACTTAATACATTTGTGTGAATGAAGGAGTTTGGGTTAATAGAATGGACAATCTCTATTATTATTTTTAATGTTTTTATATAGTTCCTTTAATTGATAATAAATAATATTTAAAAATTAATTTTTTGATACATGAATGCTTTTTAAAAAAATTAATAATTATATTCCATTTTTTTTAAAACATTCATATATCAAATAATTAATTTTTAGATATTACTTATTATCAATAAAAGAAAGAATTTAAAACTATCAACAATAATAATAGAAATTGTCCTTACTATTAACTTAAACTCCCTCATTCACACAAATATAATAAGTTAATCTAAACCCGAGGTCAAGAGTGAATCTATTTTTTATTTACAATTTAAGTCTTAATTATAATTTAGGGTGTTATTGCAACAAAATGTTAAAATTCAGGGTGAAATTAGTATAAATGCCAAATTGGAGTGAAATTACAATAAAAAGTTAAAGTTCAGGGTGAACTTGGCATAAAGATCAAATCAGAGTGCAACAAAACTTAATGATGATGGTGAAATAATATGTTAAGCCAAAATAACTATTTTGGCATAATTTATACTTAACATACATCCAAATAAACTCCAAACATCATTTTAACTAGAGACAAATCCTTTAACATTTCTAATACCAGCTAATTCATTCGGGCGAGACATCGTAAGATGTCATGATGCGCCCATTCCTATGGCCATTCCTTTAATACTTCTGGCTCTCGGGAGTCTCTTTGTAGGATACTTGGCCAAAGTGTGACCCGTTAGCCCATAAGTAAGTACTGTGACGAAGCGGCTGTTGCTCACCCGACACGATCGTACGAGGTCACAATTCACCCAAGACGATCATACGGGGTGAACAAGAAAATCTAATGAATGGAAGCAATTCATAAAAGTAATCATTCAGTGGAATAAATACATATTAACATGATTATCTATAATTTATACCATATATAAATATAGGAATAGGGGAGAATAATAGATTTTCGATATTGCCCTTAAAATTTTTAGAATATCCTAAAATAGCCTTATTTATAGTCAATTAAAAAATTACATTTTATCAATTGATTGGATATAATTTATAAAAATTATTTTTAAATAAATACATATAGATAATTAAGAATTTCAAAATTTTAAGTTTTATCTTTTTTTAAATTTATTTTTTTAATAAATATACATGATAATGAGACATTTGAAAATGTTTATATTTTATTTTTAAATATTTAATTTGATTTAATTATAATTTAAAATATTTATTTATGAGAGAGATAAAAAATTATATTTTTTGAATATTCTTTGTTTTCTTTGTGTTTGTATGATTTACATAATATTTTATTTATGAGAGAGATAAAAGGAAAAAAATATTTTTAGGAAAATTCAAGGTTTATTTGGATATAATAAAACATTTCTTTTATATAATCTTTTTATTTAATTAATTTTAAATTTGCAATTTGGAGCAATAGAGAAACAAAATTTACTTTGTAACAAAATTTGAATAAACTCATTAACTAATCAATATTTAGATCCTAGTACGATTTACTTCGTAATACATTTATTAACTTGGCTTTAGTCAAAATTTGAATAAACTCATTAACTAATCAATATGTAATCTTTTTTTTTTTTTTTTTTTTTGTCCATCAACATTAAATTTCATTAAATTATGGGCTTTTTAGTTGAAGAAGTGGTTAAATTTTAAAGTTCAAATTGGTAATTTTAATATAATTGGTAATATAATTTTAATATATAATTGATCTAGTTGATTTGTTCAAACTAAATAAAAACCCAAATGACCTAAACTCAAATCCTTGAATCCAAACCAACTTCTTAAAGAAGCTTTACAAAACCCAAAAAAAAAAAGGGAGGTAAATAGTAAATAAACAAATAATAGTTATAATTTTATTTAACCTAAAACTACTTCTTATTAAGTTTTTAGTCATATAATAATAATAATAATAATAATAATAATAATAATAATATTTTTTATCCTAAAATTGCTACCTAGATCCCACGAATTCCCCGCCCCTTTATCTTTCTTTTGGTTTTGGAAAAATTATTTTCGGGTCCCTGAGATTTTACAAAATATATGACTTCGCCCTCACTATTTACACAAATTATTCTGCAGTCCCTCATGTAAGACTCCAACTGACTTTTTGGTCCTTCTGTAAAAAGAGTAAAATTTTTTCTGTTAATTTTACTTAAAAAGACAGCAATAAAAATCATTTCTTTGAATGTTGGTATAGGTAACTATTCCGCCCCTTGATTTGATTATTTTTATGAATATTATTTTGTTGTAATTTATTATAGTATATATAAAAGTTCGACAAAAAGATTATATGGTTTCAACATTCCTTTTTGAGGATGATAACTATTATAAGCAAATTCAATCAATGGCAAATGTGAATCCCAGTTTCCTTTAAAATCTAAAACGCACACTCTAAGCATGTCTTCCAAGGTATGTATAATTCGTTTCGATTGTCCATCCATTTGAGGATGAAAAGCCGTGCTGAAATCAAGTCTCGTACCCAAAGCTGCCTATACGGCCTTCCAAAAATTAGAGGTGAACTGGGTCCCTCTATCAGAGATAATTGAGACATAAATTCCATGTAATTTCACGATCTTTGAAATATAGAACTCTAGTAACTTATTAACCGTGTATTTAGTTTTAACTAGTAGGAAGTAAGCTGATTTGGTAAGTCGATCTACTATAACCCATACAGATTCATACCCTTTCAAGGTTTTGGGTAAACCTATAACAAAATCCATAGTGATCTTTCCCACTTTCATTTCGGTAAGGGCAATTCTTGTGTATGTCCAGGGGGTCCCTGATGTTCAGCCTTTACTTGATGGCAAGTAAGACATTTAGATACAAACTCGATCACATCCTTCTTCATTTCGTGCCGCCAATAATTGTCCTTCAACCCTTGATACATTTTGGTGGTTCAAGGATGTACATTGTAAGCAATGTAATGAGTTTCATCCATAATATCCTTCTTAAGATCTTCTACATCTGGTACAAATAATCTAGTCCCTTTTCTAAGAATTCCATTACTAGCAACCATGAAGTCACTAGATCCGCCTGTAGCCACTTCTTGCATAATTCTTTGCAACTTAGGATCACGTGGCTATGCAACCTTGATCTTGTCTAGCAATAATGGTCTAATTCTAAAATGAGCTAAATAAATATTATTAGGATGGGAAACCTCTAACCTAAGTCCCTCATCAAACATTTCATTTAGCTCGCGCACTAATGGTCTTCTTTCTACAGCAATGCTACTCAAACTTCCCATGGACTTTCGACTCAAAGCATCTGCCACTACATTAGCTTCCCTGAATGATACTGAATCTTGCAATCATAATCTTTAAGATACTCCATCCATCATCTTTACCTCAAATTTAAATCCCGTTGGTCAAATATGCACTTTAAGCTTTTATGATCTGTGAAAATCTCACAAATGACACCATATAAATAGTGCCTCCATATCTTAAGAGCAAATATGATTGCTGCCATTTCCAAATCATGAGTAGGATAGTTTCATTCATGTTTCTTCAATTACCGTGAAGCATAACAATCACTCTACCATGTTGCATTAATACTCAACCTAACCCTATTCTGGAGGCATCATAGAATACAGTATAACCTTTTGAACCTAATGGTAGGCTAATACTGGAGCAGTGGTTAGGCATCCTTAAACTTTTGAAAGCTTGCTTCACATGCTTTAATCCAAATGAATTTTGCATTCTTTTGCATCAACTTGG
Source organism: Jatropha curcas (assembly GCF_041381405.1). NCBI lineage: Eukaryota > Viridiplantae > Streptophyta > Magnoliopsida > Malpighiales > Euphorbiaceae > Jatropha > Jatropha curcas. The sequence goes on from NC_143153.1 coordinate 21,816,084, forward strand.
TCAAAGGAGTCGTAATTCAAGAGAAGTTTTGCACAAACTGACGGTAATATCCTGCTAGACCTAGAAAACTACATATTTCTTTAATTATAATGGTTTTACGCTAGTTGGTAATTGCTTCGATCTTCTTAGGATCAACCATTAGACCATCTTTGAAGATTACGTGTCCCAAAAAGTTCACACTTTCTAACCAAAATTCACAGTTGGAGAGCTTTGCATAAAGCTTGTATTCCCGCAAGGTCCGCAACACCATTCTCAAATGTTGAGAATGCTCTACTTTATCTTTAGAATAAATCAATGTGTCGTTAATAAAGACAATCACGAACCAATCTAAGTATGGCTTGAATACTCGATTCATTAAATCCATGAAAGCTGTAGGAGCATTGGTAAGTCCAACTCATAATGGTCGTATCTAGTTCCAAAAGCTATTTTAGGAATATCTTGCTCAAGAATCTTCAATTGATGATAGCCTGATCTAAGATTAATCTTGGAGAAGCAAGTGGCTCCTTGAAGTTGATTGAATAAATCATCAATTCTAGGGAGTGGATACGTGTTCTTGACAATCACCTTCTTAAGTTGTCTATAATTGATGCATAAACGCAAAGTTTCACCCTTTTTCTTTACAAAATCAACTGGCCTAAGGTGATGTACTTGGCCTAATGAAACCTTTATTGAGCAATTCTTGCAATTGGATTTTGAGTTCTTTTAACTCTGTAGGTGCCATCTTATAAGGAGGCATGGCGATAGGTTCTGTTCCATGAGCAACGTCGACATAGAATTCAATTTCCCTATTAGGAGGTAATCCTGGTAGTTCTTCTAGAAAGACATCCAAAAATTCTTTCACAATAGGTATATCTTTTAATTTAGTTGTGCCTATATTGGTATCCCTTATTAATGTTATATATCCTTTGCAGCCTTTCCTTAGCATTTTCCTAACACTGATAGCATATATCAAGCCATAAGAAGTAGTCTCCTTATCTGCTTTATAAGTAAACTTCACATCTCCAAGCAATTTGAAAGTTACTTCTTTACTTAAACACTTCACATTAGCATTATGTCTCCCTAACCAATTCATTCTTAGGATCACATCAAAGTCCATTACATATAAAAGAATTAAATCTGCAGCTAATTCTCATCCTTCTATCCTAATTGGACAATCCAAATAAACGCAATCCGCTATTACAGGATCACTTAATGGGGTGATAATAGAAATTTTCTCATCTAACCTCTCTGACATCCTGTCAATCTTCAATGCAAAATTAAGAGATATAAATGAATGCGTAGCACCCGGGTCAATCAAAGCTCGTGCTTCAAGAGAGCATATAGTAAGAGTACCTGCAATTACGACATTAGAAGCTTGAACATCTCCCTAAGTCAGACGAAACAATCGAGCCTGAGTTCCAATAGCTTGAGGAGTAGTTTGAGCGATCCCTAGTGGTCTACCTCTATTAAAGTTGCCCCAATTTTGTTGAGCAAAGAATCGAGATATCCAGAACAACTAGAAGCATTCGGGAAAGATGGTTAAGCGACACTGCCTGATGAAGGTTGTGTAGGAACTCACTGTATTGGAAAATGTGGGAATTCTCTAGCAAAATGTCATGATTCGTGACACCTAAAACATGTTCCCAATCCAAAATTACATGCTCCTTTATGTATTCTCCCACATCTAGGACAAGTTGCGCTGCTAGATCTGGTACTTTTGAACCTAAAGCTATGTCCTCTACTACCGCTTCTAGAATTTTTGGGTCACACTTTGACTAAAGCTTCTTCTATCTCTTCTACCATTAAACTTCTTCTTACCACTAAATGTCGAGTCAACAGGAGAAGTCCCACCTGAAGTTTGCATAACAAGACTCCTAGATGGAGCAAAAAGTCTACCCAAGCTCCTTTTCTAGTCTCCATTTGTCTGGCAAAATCAACCACTAAGTGAAAGTCTAGACTCTTCTATGGGAGAAAAGAGAAAAGTACAGAGGATTTAGACCATTGATGAATCTTTATATCTTAGTGTCCTCATCAGGTACAGTGTTCTAGGCATATTTAATAAGATCGAGGATCTTGGTAGCGTAATCGTCCACCGACATATCCTCTTGGGCCAAAAGTTCAAATTCTCTTGCATTAGCTCTCTTCATCCCTTATGGTATAAAACTAGTAATAAACGTCATAGAGAAATGGTTCCATGTCATCCTCGTTAGAGCTGGTTGGATGTTATCTCTAAACCAGGTGTCTGTCATCCCTTCCATTCAACGTCCAGCAAAAGTGATAGCTCACTCATCACTGCAATTTAGGTCATTACGAAATTCCCTAGTCCTTAGCCAAAAAGAAGTATGGGTCTTCAATGCCTATGAACTTAGGCGGCTTAAGCCTAATAAACCTCTCAGATATGGCCTCAGCAATTGCTACAGGAACTGCTGGTGGAACTGGTGATATGGGTTGTGTCACAAGTGGTGGTATTGATTGTGGTGCAAGAGGAGGAGGTACTTGTTGTGCTTACTGGTTCTGGAAGAATTGTTGCTATTGCACAACCAAATTATCGATGGCAGCAATGACTTGCTGTAAACCCGTCATAAACCTATCAGCTAGAGGACTATTATTGTTTTCATTCCCCTGTGTTCATTCTGATCATCCATATTCTGGACTTCCATGTTCCTAGCTGGCCTACCCCTACCCCGTCTAGGAGGTGTACGAGACCCTGTAGATTCTTCATCAGGAGCATTCTGGTCCTGATTAACAATTGCTCTTCTTTGAGAACTCACCATACCGGGGCAAGAAAGTCCAGATATTCAAAATATAATAAATACCACAATACTTATCATATATCATAGCATCCTAACCCTATCACTAACATGTTTCTAATAACAATTAAGTTGAATAATAAAAGAGGCAAGGAAAACCATTTTCAAGACGTGATAGGAACTTAAAAAGAGTCTGCAGTTACTTTCTAAGACTCTAGGATTTTTGCTCTGATACCACCTTTGTCACGATCCGTTTCCATGGGTCGGACCGGCACTAGAATCCAGGTAAGCATAAGGCCATCGAGACCCGTAGTAAGCCTAAGAATCACTAAGCCCAAATTCCAAGCCCAATTAAGAATTCACCTGTTCGTATATCGATAGCATTTTAAAGGCCCATATATTTTATAATCATATATCTTATGAAGCCCAAGTCCATATTTCTTAATAAATTATACAAGCACCACGATCCATATAAATTTCAGGAATAATAGTAAAATAAATACAAATATTATATCCAATCCGAAGCATGTAAATATAATCAATAATCATAATTAGACCCATCCATGGCACCATCAACCATATTGTCTTAATATATGGACTTGTTCATTCATAAGGACCAACAAAGATTTTAAGTTTATTACAAAAATATTTGAGTAGCTAACTCCCCCATTCATACCCAATTAGTCCTAAGTAACTGGTTGAGCACCACCGGAGGAGGAAGAACATTCCACTCTATCACCAACTAAAGAAATAAATAAGCTTAAATTAATAACTATTTCTACTTATTTATAAAATTCCTATACTTGGAATAATAGTCTAAAAATTCTACCAAAAATTCAGCAGAGTTTCCCTTAAAAGTTTGACTTTTCCCCTAATAAAATATCCACAAATCTCATTACCATATAAAGCCCATCTATCGGGCAATATTCACATCAATGAAACCCGTCTGCCGTTAACAATATTCATCAAAATCTCATCCTTAATATCCAAACATACATTTTGATTTAAACAACGTCAATATCCAATAAAATTTACATTTCCAACTTCAAATACATATATATCAAAGAATTCAATGACTGTGGATTCTAAACTAATAATTAAGCACAACTTTTTAACATACATATTACATACTACAAAGCTTAATTTTATTTTAAAAAGGGATAAAATATTCTACTTGTATATAAACCTATCTAAATAATTTAAATCTTATTATTTTATTGTACCTAATTTGATAATTAATCAATATAAGTTTGCTAAGATCACAAAATCGACCAATAAGTCACATTTCTGCAATGTTTCGGCTTAAAATCTGAATTTCCAAATTTGAATCGAATAATTGTATGACGGTCAAACAAGCTCAGATTGCAAAACTAATTATATATCTATAATCTACACAAGAAGGGGAATATTCTGTCTCTTTGGAGTTCCGGTCACCGGAACCACCGTCGGCCACTGGCACCGCCGCCGTACACTGTGGCCGAAGTGGCGGCAGGCTTGGAATCAAGCATTCTCGACACCAAAATGATCCAAAATTCACATAGAGTCTTAATTTCATATTAATTTCTACTAATTAAATCGATTTAACCTAAACTCTCAAATTTAATCATTTTAATCCCTATGTTCTAAATCCTTCAATACTTCATTTAAGGATCAAATTAATTAAAGAAGAACTAACTAAGAGTAACGGGGATTGATTTCCAACTAACCTAAGTGAAAAGGACTTGCCGAAAAATAAAACTCGCCCGCGTGAAGTCGAGTTTACAACGCAAAGCGACAGCTCGAGCTAGCTAAGAGAGAACGAGAGAGAGACAGTTGAGCTCCTTTCCCATCACCGATAATCCCTTTTTCTGATTGGCAGGAGTAGTTTTTCGGTGAATTAAAGAGAGTAATGTTGTTGTCGTGAAAGGGAAAGGAGATGAAAAGGAAATAAAGAAAATAAAAGAAAAGAAAGAAGGGAATAATAAAGAAAGAAAAAAATCGATGAAATGGGGAGGGTCACATGGGTCTTGGGTAGTCTAGGTCCTTCTTTTCTTTATTATTATTATTTAAATAATTTTTTTTTTATTTTTGTAAACTTCATTAGAAAGTGGGAAAATTATTATTTAGTCCCTCAGGTTTTACATAATTATCCAACTAATCTCAAGGTTTGCGCTAATATATAACTAGTCCCTCAGGTTTAACTCCGTCTAATTAAAAGGTCCTTCCGTCCGAAAAGTGGGTTTTTTTTCGTTAATTGAAGACTAAAAGAATAAAACACCCCTCCCTTCACTTCTTTGAAGTCTCCAATGCCTCGACTTTCTTCTTTACAACTGATTAATTGCACCAGTCGTTCTTCAATTTGGAATTAACACACCTTATCATTTCTAAATATTAATTTTGTATTTCTAGAGATATTTTTTTTGGTATTGTGTTATGTTTAGGTATGTCCTAAGTTTTGCTGCGGAGACCTTGACTTTTATATTAAATAAAAATTCCTGATTTGGTGATTGAAAGAAACGAGAATAATAACAAAAGAAAAAGGGGAAAGAGGAAAGAACTCGTTATTTCTGGTAAAAAAAAGACCAAGAAATATTTAAGGTCAAGGGCAGGAAGGAATTAGTTATATCATGAAACTGAAGCTGCAATAGTTCTAATTGATTTACTCATTCAGGTTCTAATACTGGATAAGCAAGATGCTAACGGATTGAGCAAGGACGTTTATAAGATTTAGCATCCGCCCACGAGATTAAATATATACCCATTCTTCTATTCCTTATATTTAGGCAAGTCGAATTATGAGTTGCGTCAAGTTTTCTTCAAAGAAAAAAAAAAGGAAAAAAATATGCTTGAATTTGGCAAAAAAAAAAAAAAAAGGGGGATATGGTTTTTATTTTTAACTTGTCTCATTTGGACCGATTTCGGACAGGTATCCAACGACGCAGACAAAATTGCAATATGATGCACAAGAAAGACCAGTACATCGGTGTGGCGATTCTGGCTTCTTTCGGTGACTATTTAGTTATGCCTTGTGTGGCGATTCTGGCTTCATACTGGTCCACGTTAGCGAGGGAGGGGTGTTTTAGTCTTTTAATCTTCAATTAACGGAAAACAACCCACTTTTCGGACGGAAGGACCTTTTAATTAGATGGAGTTAAACCTGAGGGACTAGTTATATATTAGCGCAAATCTTGAGATTAGTTGGATAATTATGTAAAACCTGAGGGACTAAATAATAATTTTCCCTTAGAAAGTTGATTTGGTTTTTTTAGGAAGAGTTTGGACTATTTGAGTTTCACTTGATTTATTTGAATTGATCCGGTTAAAATGATTTGATTCAAAGGACATTATTTACGTACCTTTTAAAATTAAATTAAATTTGATTGGTTTTGAAAATAAAATTGTTGGTCATTCCATAAGCATAACAAAAAATAATTTTAGATAATTAATTTTGTAAAAAATTACAAATGATTTTAATACCTTATTAAAATTTTCAAAAATTTAAAATTTTATATTAGTTCTGATATAATATATAATATGTGATTTTAAAAAAATATAAATAAATTTAAGTCAAAAACTAGAATTAATTAGAAGTCACAAGATATTATTTACATGGTTCAATTTATATAATTAGATTTTACAAAAGTGAGAAATTTTATAAGTCAAATATTTAAGTTATTATATAATTTAATTTTATTAATTAAAAACTATTCTATTAATAAGATAATTGGGATTTCATGTATATAATATAATTTCAATTGTATAAATACATGATACATGTTTTAACAATAACATAAATAAAAATTTATAATTATTTATTACAATTTTAAAAATTTATTTGGGCAAATAAAATTTGACATATTAGTAACTATTTTATGTTTAAAACTTTTATTTTTATAATTGTGTCGAAAAGAGTTATTTTTTTATTTACACAATTAAATAGTGACATTATATATTTTTTTTATTTTGAGTGTTGTGAGAGGGAATTCGAACTTGAATCTATTGTCGGATCGTATATGCACTTATTAATAAGTTGTGCCTTGGTGTGCAATAGTAACATTATATTTAATAATGAAATAAATATTTTATTTTTAATGACCTATTACATAGGTAATAAGTTATTAGAGCCATTTTGAATATAATAGTTTATATTTAACTACTTTAAATCTAATCGTAAAAACAGTTTCTGCATTAATACAGAATTTTTAAAAATGTATGGTCGTTTTACCTATGACTCATTTCCAATGACTTTCTTCCGTGGTTGTTTTCTTATTTTTTGTTGTTTTTCAATCCTCTAGGTTTTGATTTTTTTTTTTTTAATTACTTTATTTATTTATTTGTATATATGTATTATTATAACATAGGACAGTAGCAACTTCAATCCAAATATATCATTGCCTCCTCTTCAACCAAGATAACATCAACTCTTCAATCTTTTTTTTTTTCAGATTTTTTAATTTTTTTGTGTAATTTTTTAAATTTTTCTTTTTCTTTTTATGTGCATCCTGGGGCTTTTTTTTCTCTTTAACCTTTATTTCTTTAATAATATCTTATTTATGTCACCGATCATATGTATCATATGTGAAAAAGAGTGCGGATATGAGAAATATCATATTGATGGAGATGAAGAGAAAAGAAAAGCTAATTATAAATCAATTTATATATATTTTTAAATTTATTAGTATATTTTTAGCAAATCGTAAAAAACTGTAAATTTTTTTATTCATGCTTCATATTCATATATATATGTAAATGTTAATTATTATTTTAATTCATGTAATTATTATTATAGATTGGATTGTTTAATTTTTTTTTTTTTTTTGTCTCCATTCATTTACAATAATTGTCTACTTTTACATCTACTAGTTTTTAATTACATGCATTGCACGTTGTTCATTGTCTATACTCGTTAATTCTTTATAATATAACAATTTCTTTATAATATAATGATAGCCTAAATTTTTATAATGTTAGAGTATATTCAATATTGTTTATATAAAAATAAATACAATAGTTAATTTATATTAGCTTATATAATAATTACAATATATACTTATTTTTAAAATTTTTCATTACATATTTGTAAAAAAGGCAAAATATATATCATAAATAATATATATCTTTCACATATGTCTTCACATCTTGATTCTAGTTCCATTTTAGTTCCATATAAAAGACAATTAAACAATGAGTAAGAAAATAAACTATAAAAAAAATTGATAGCAAGATATAATATTTACCTTGAAATTAATTAATATTTTCTTTCAAAAATATTTATTCTTTTCTTAGTTCTAGAGAGCTCCATTGAAAGACAATCAAATATAAGTATTCTCACATTGAAAATTGTAAATTGTTCATAAAACTGAAATTGAAAATTTAAATTAATTGAAAAATACAAGCAATGAGTTTAATTACTAATATTAGCAAATAAAACATAAGTTAAGTAGCCAAATTAACAAAGAAAAATTTTATATTCACAAATTCTCAAAAATTCCTAAATAGAGGGAGACTAAATTGAGGAATTTTCTCTTTAGAATTATATTAAACTTTCTAATATAATTGAGATTCAAAAAAGAAATTAACATAACTAATTAAAACTAAACTCTCTTTATTTTCAACCAGTAGAATTAAAGTCATCAATGATATTTTTATCGATCCATAAATTTAACAGAGATATTTTTATTTAGTATAGAAATATTTATTTTTTCAATCAATAAAATTAAAGTCTTAAATTATATTTTTGTCGATCCATAATTTAGCATGGACATTTTAAGAACCCAATATTCCCTATTCGTATTTTATTTCAGTGGATAATTTATTGTTTTATCAATTTAATTTATTCTCGGACATACTTTTCATGTTTTCCATGCTGAGGATCCAATAGAATACAAGCAACTATGCTAATCATTGCTATTTTTTTCATCTTATGTACGAAAAAAAAAAACTAATCAAAGGTACATTTAATTTTGTACGTCGTTTATGATTGATATTTATGTTATTTTAAATTTAAAATCACATTAACCAATTTAATTACAATTTATGATATTTATGTTATTATGTAGCTACTCTAATTTTGTAACACCCCTTCCCGGTCCACCCGTTAACCCGAATGAACCGAGTCGAGATGCTACAACACTGGTTGACTGTATGATTAGACATGCTGATATCAGAATAATGAATATTTATATATATACCGATACCGTTTACATTACTAGTGTACTGAATATTTATATACATTATACAAGTGTTCAAAATGAGATGGGCCCAACTGTGTGCCCTGTACATGCCATGAAAGAATAATAAAAGATACATATCAAAATAGGGAGCTACCCTGAAGATTTAGTCTTCTGTAGATGAACGTCAGCAGTTGTAATCCGACTCTCTATGAACCAGTCTCAAAACCTGCGAGTTAAACAAGTAACTCGCTGAGCTATTACAGCTCAGTGGATATCTCAATATAGAAAGACATAATTAAGCACACATATATGCAGAAAGAATTATGTAAGTACATATAATCTCACATAACATATGGCTTTCATTTCACCTTAATGATCTTTCTTATTGTTTATTTTACTGTCTGTTTCATGCAATAGCAAGTTAAAATATCTGTATGGCTCCATAAGGTTATAGTGAAACCGAAGTGATAAGATACACTGTATGAAACTGGATGAAACTGTATGCTATAGGCCCCGAACCGGATTCGCCTATGCCAATATTGTCCGTTTTGGTGCCCCTAACCGGATTTGCACCGCACGGTTTAATCATATCCACTCAACGGCCTGTAGCCGGAGTTCCAAACTATATGGGGCGCAGATCTGCTATTCTATGTCGCGACATAGCCTTATCTACATGGTTTCTACCCAACCTCAATGGAGCTTCATATTAGCATATCAACAATGTAACACAATAGCACATAAATGGTTTTACAACTTCATAGTTCATCATATTGATTTGATTTCACACCATATAAATGCTTACATGTTGTTTTAATCCATGTTCTTATCTTATATTTTTGTTTTACAATGATTGGATGCATGCATGTTGAGCAAAGGAATGTAATTGTATAGAAAATGAAGTCCAAAATGCATGAAAAACACAAGTCGCGAGCGCGCAGGGAGAAGTCGCGAGCGCGAGATGCTTCCCAGGGAGAAGTCGCGAGCGCGTCTTCAAACCTCGCGAGCGCGAGAAGTGCAATCGAGAGTCAGAGAGCTTTCTGGCTCAAGTCGCGAGCGCGAGATGAAGTCGCGAGCGCGCTTGTGGAGTTCGCGAGCGCGAGATGCGCACACTGAGAGTCAGAGAGCTTCTGGCCAAAGTCGCGACCGCGCATGTGATCCTCGCGAGCGCGAGTTGTGCAATTGAGAGTCAGAGAGCTACCTGACTCAAGTCGCGAGCGCGCAATGGGAAGTCGCGAGCGCGACGTGCTTTCCAGCATGCGCGAGCGCGCGACGTGTTTCCAGATTGTGCAGTCTGTGTTCTTTTGGCCATAACTCTCAATATACAACTTCAAATTGAGTGATTCAAAAGCCCACGTAAATATAACACATAGAGGAACAAATAACTCTTCTATGACACTTCCTAATTCCCTCATTAAATAGGGTCAAAATCAAGATGAAGTCCTCCCCTGTTTTCAACATAAACTCAATACCTCCCCTGTTTTCTCACCACTACCATTCTCCAACATAAAGCAATATATTGTCTCAATAGCAACACACCACACAAACTCTCATGCAAAGACAATAATAAAAATCAAGAGATATCAAACCTTTACTCCAAAAACGCGTGAGCTCTGTTCTAGCTTCTCTTCTCTACACTCTTTGAACTTCCTTCACCTATAATAAAAATTCTTATCACTTATCTACGATATAACTCAATTAGAGGTTGAATAGCATAAAGCTTCAAGAAATTCTACTTACTTGGAGAACTAGAGGTTGCCTTAATGCTTAACTACCATGAAAATGGATGGAGAAGGGAAAGAGATGAAGAGAAAGATGAAGGAGATAAAGAGGAAGATGAAGATGAAGAAAACGTTGAAGATGAAGGTGAAGAAAATGAAGAACGCAAGGTCAAATGGAAGGCTCGTATACTTCCCAACCATCTCTTTAATTGTATGATGCAATTACCAAATAAGACCTACATTTCTACATGTTACCTTTTAATACCTCAACTTAATATTCTAGGGCAAGTAAATCCACTTATAAACCCATTCTACCCCAACCGGGTTTGGTTCAACCCGACTCAACTCAAGAGGATGTTACAGTTCTTCCCTTCTAAATAAAAACTTCGTCCTGAAGTTTACCTGTTGTGAACAATTGCGGATACTGTTGTCGCATGATGTCTTCAGATTCCCAAGTTGCTTCTTCTGTCTTATGATTCCTCCAAAGAACTTTTACCAATGCTATTTTCTTGTTCCGCAATTCTTTAGTTTCTTTGGCTAGGATCTGAACTGGTTCTTCTTCATACGTGAGATCCGGCTGAATTTCAATCTCGTCTGCTGATAACACATGTGAGGGGTCTGATCTGTATCTTCTCAACATGGATACATGAAATACATTATGGATTCGATCTAAGGTTGGAGGTAATGCTAGGCGATAGGCTAATGGTCCTACGCGTTCAACAATCTCGTATGGACCAATGAACCTAGGACTTAGCTTACCCTTTTGTCCAAACCTTAGGATCTTCTTCCATGGTGAAACCTTCAAAAATACTTTATCCCCAACGGAATACTCAATGTCTTTTCTCTTTAAATCCGCATAGGATTTCTGTCGATCACTTGCTTCCTTCAGCCGTCTTCTGATGAGTTCTACTTTCTCTTCTGTGTCTCTTACCAAATCTGGACCCAAAATCTTCTTCTCACTAAGTTCTGTCCAACATACAGGTGTTCTGCATCTTCTACCATACAATGCTTCATAGGGTGCCATCTTGATGCTCGCTTGATAGCTGTTGTTGTAGGCAAACTCCATGAGAGATACATATTTGTCCCAACTGCCTTCAAATTCTATGACACATGCTCTCATCATGTCTTCCAGGATTTGAATCACTCTCTCTGATTGCCCATCTGTCTGCGGATGAAATGCAGTGCTGAAATGCAGTTTCGTTCCTAATGCCTCTTGAAGTTTACCCCAGAACTTCGATGTAAACCTTGGATCACGATCAGAGATAATGGATGATGGAACTCCATGTAGTCGAACTATCTCACTAACATAAATTTCTGCTAACTTGTCCAAAGAATAGTCCGTCTTAACTGGTAGGAAATGAGCAGACTTGGTTAATCTATCCACAATTACCCATACTGCATCATGCTTCCGCTGTGTCTGAGGTAAGCCAGTAACAAAGTCCATCGTGATCTGATCCCATTTCCATGTTGGCACTATTATGGGATGAAGTAACCCGGATGGCAGTTGATGTTCTGCTTTTACTTGTTGACATGTTAAACATCTTGTTACAACATCTCCGATGTCTCTCTTCATGCCTGGCCACCAGTAGCCTTTCTTCAAATCTTGATACATCTTGGTGCTACCTGGATGCATTGTATATGGACTGTTATGAGCTTCATGCAGAATCTTTTGTCTGACCTCCCCTGTCTGTGGTACAACAATTCTATCTGCATAAAACAAAACTCCATTGCTATCCAATCTAAATTTCCCACCATGATCTGCCTGGACTTGTTTAACCCATAGGGCTATTTGTGCATCTTTCTTCTGTGCTTCTGAAACTTCCTGAAGCCAAGATGGTTGTACTTGCATCTGTGCGAGAATAGCTCCTTGCTGTTGTAACTCCATACTAATTCTCATTAAGCTCAAAGCATACAAGGATTTCCGGCTAAGGGCATCCGCTACCACATTAGCCTTGCCCGGATGATAATTAATGACATAATCATAATTAGCCAGAATCTGCATCCACTTCCGTTGTCTTGAATTCAAGTCCTTCTGTGTTGGTAAGTACTTTAAACTCTGATGATCTGTGTAAATGTAACACTTTTCACCATATAGATAATGCCGCCCTACTTTGAATGCTAGAACAATGGCTGCCAGTTCTAAATCATGGGTTGGATAATTCAACTCATGTGGTTTCAATTGTCTGGAGACATAGGCGACCACTTTCTTATCTTGCATGAGTACACATCCCAACCCAGTATGAGAGGCATCACTGTAAATCTCAAAGTCTTTACCTGACACTGGCTGAGTTAACACTGGTGCTTCAGTCAACTTTCTCTTCAAAGTGTCAAAACTCTGCTGACATCTAGCATCCCATTGAAATACAACCTCTTTTTTCAATAGTCGTGTTAAAGGTGATGCAATGATAGAGAATCCTTTTACAAACCTTCTGTAATAACCGGCTAAACCCAGAAAACTTCGAACTTCTGTGACATTTCTGGGTGGTCTCCAATCAACAATAGCTTCAATCTTCTTAGGATCCACTCTGATACCCTCCGATGACACCACATGTCCTAAGAAAGAAACTTCTTCTAGCCAAAACTCACACTTACTGAGCTTAGCATACAGCTGTTTATCTCTCAATGTCTGAAGTACAATCCGTAAATGCTTATCATGTTCTGCCCTGTCTCTGGAGTAGACCAAAATGTCATCTATAAACACCACCACAAACTGATCCAGGTATGAATGAAATACGCGGTTCATGAGATCCATGAAAACCGCCGGTGCATTTGTGAGCCCGAATGGCATGACTAAAAATTCAAAGTGACCATATCGGGTCCTGAATGCAGTCTTAGCGATATCTTCTTCCTTTATCCGCACCTGATGGTATCCCGACCTGAGGTCGATCTTAGAAAACATACCTGCACCTTTTAACTGATCAAACAAATCATCGATTCGAGGCAATGGATACTTATTCTTGATTGTCAGTTTATTCAGCTGTCTGTAATCAATGCACAGTCTGAGTGATCCATCTTTCTTCTTTACAAATAAAACCGGTGCTCCCCAAGGTGATACACTGGGTCTGATAAAGCCTTTATCCAATAACTCCTGTAGCTGAATCTTTAACTCTTTTAACTCTGCTGGTGCCATTCTGTAAGGTGCAATAGATACTGGTGCTGCTCCAGGATAGACATCTATGGTAAACTCCACTTCCCTCCTTGGTGGTAACCCTGGTAACTCTTCTGGAAATACATCTGGATAATCACACACTGTTGGTATGTCTTCCACTTTCGACTTTTCTTTCTCTGCGTGTAATGCACATACCAAGTATGCTTCACAACCCTTCTGAATTAATCTCTTTGCTGTTATGGCTGATATCACGTTACTCAAAAAATCTCGCCGCTTCCCAACTACTGTAATCTCTTCCCCTGCTGGTGTATATAATGTCACCCTTTTCTTTGCACAATCAACTAAAGCATTATGTCTAGATAGCCAATCCATACCCAAAATAACATCAAATTCTCTAAATGGCAACTCCATAAGATCTCCTAGAAATTCCTTTCCATGAATAACAATTGGACAGTCTTTGATCACTGTATGAGTTGTTACTACATCACCTAATGGATTGGTAACCAACATACCCTGACCTACATGTGCAACCGCTAACCCTTTAACCCAAGGTGTAGGCAGACTAATGTATGAATGAGATGAGCCAGGATCAATTAAAGCATAAACTCCATGATCACATAAAGAAAACTCACCAACTATGACATCTGGAGCTTCCTCATCTTCTCTGGCTCGCATGGCATAAACCCTGGCTAGACCCCTGGTCTCAGGCCTGTCCACAGTCTCTGACTGCTGTCTCTGCACTCCGGAGGTCTCGCCTCGACCTCGGCCTGCTATGAACGGTGTAGGAACTCTTGCCCTTTTAGGACAATCCTTCTTCTGATGGTCTGAGGCTCCGCATGTCCAACATTTACCAGTCACCAACCAACAATCTCCACCATGTCGTCTGCCACAATGCTCACAAGGTGACGAAGTATAACCGGCTGACTCTGCACCTCTACCAGTGCCTCTACCAGAACCTCTGCCTGAACCTCGACTCCCACTGGTAGAACTAGCCACCACTGATGCTGCTGGCATATTAGTGCCCCTGACTAAGCCTTGACTAAAAGGAGGCCTAGAACCAGATGAACTACTTGCACCTCTGAATTTCTTGCTCTCCGGCTGATGTGTACTGGGTGCACTCTGAGTCTGGTCTCTTCTCTGCTGAGACCGCTGGCGTCTAGAACGCTGATTGGCCTGTATTCGCTCTATCTCTTGAGCTGCCTCTACCAAGGCTGAGAATTCTCTGAATCTGGAAGCTACCACTCCCATCTGAATCTCATCATTCAAGCCTTCTTGAAACTTTTTACACCTTTCGGCTTCTGTAGCCACTATCTGCTTACCATACCTGTTGAATCTCGTAAATTCTCTTTCATATTCAGCTACAGACATTCTGTTCTGTCGCAGGTATAAGAATTCTTTCCTTCTCGCATCTAGGTAAGCCTCGGTAATGAACTTCTTCTTGAATTCATCCAAGAAGAATTGCCAAGTACGCTGATCTGCTGTTACTCTCTGTTGCACAGTGGTCCACCATGTATATGCCTCCTCTATCAGCAATGAAGTGGCACAAATCAACTTGTCTTCGACTGTACACTGCAATTGTTCTAGGACTCTCGATGTCCCATCTAGCCAATACTCAGCTACTTCGGGACTATCATCTTTGCTCGCTTTGAATTCCTTTGCACCATATTTTCTAAGCTTCTCCAATGGGGGTTTTCTCTCTCTCTCCACCACTACTGGTGCTTGAGGCATCACCCCTGCAATCTGTCGAAAAGTATCTGCCAGTTGTTTTAACAGCACCTCTTGACCTAGTGCTCTTGAAGCCTCACCCTCCACTGTTCTAGCTTGACCTGGTGCTGCTGGAGCCTCACCCTCCACTGCTCTGGAGGCGTGTGACTCACTTTCACCTTCCTGAGACATCCTCCTAAAATAATAACAACTGCTTAGTTCATCAGGGTAGTCATGGCATGTACATATACTGACTTATGCATTCAAGCCCGGGGAAATTAAACCTCGGGCTCTGATACCAAAATTTGTAACACCCCTTCCCGGTCCACCCGTTAACCCGAATGAACCGAGTCGAGATGCTACAACACTGGTTGACTGTATGATTAGACATGCTGATATCAGAATAATTAATATTTATATATATACCGATACCGTTTACATTACTAGTGTACTGAATATTTATATACATTATACAAGTGTTCAAAATGAGATGGGCCCAACTGTGTGCCCTGTACATGCCATGAAAGAATAATAAAAGATACATATCAAAATAGGGAGCTACCCTGAAGATTTAGTCTTCTGTAGATGAACGTCAGCAGTTGTAATCCGACTCTCTATGAACCAGTCTCAAAACCTGCGAGTTAAACAAGTAACTCGCTGAGCTATTACAGCTCAGTGGATATCTCAATATAGAAAGACATAATTAAGCACACATATATGCAGAAAGAATTATGTAAGTACATATAATCTCACATAACATATGGCTTTCATTTCACCTTAATGATCTTTCTTATTGTTTATTTTACTGTCTGTTTCATGCAATAGCAAGTTAAAATATCTGTATGGCTCCATAAGGTTATAGTGAAACCGAAGTGATAAGATACACTGTATGAAACTGGATGAAACTGTATGCTATAGGCCCCGAACCGGATTCGCCTATGCCAATATTGTCCGTTTTGGTGCCCCTAACCGGATTTGCACCGCACGGTTTAATCATATCCACTCAACGGCCTGTAGCCGGAGTTCCAAACTATATGGGGCGCAGATCTGCTATTCTATGTCGCGACATAGCCTTATCTACATGGTTTCTACCCAACCTCAATGGAGCTTCATATTAGCATATCAACAATGTAACACAATAGCACATAAATGGTTTTACAACTTCATAGTTCATCATATTGATTTGATTTCACACCATATAAATGCTTACATGTTGTTTTAATCCATGTTCTTATCTTATATTTTTGTTTTACAATGATTGGATGCATGCATGTTGAGCAAAGGAATGTAATTGTATAGAAAATGAAGTCCAAAATGCATGAAAAACACAAGTCGCGAGCGCGCAGGGAGAAGTCGCGAGCGCGAGATGCTTCCCAGGGAGAAGTCGCGAGCGCGTCTTCAAACCTCGCGAGCGCGAGAAGTGCAATCGAGAGTCAGAGAGCTTTCTGGCTCAAGTCGCGAGCGCGAGATGAAGTCGCGAGCGCGCTTGTGGAGTTCGCGAGCGCGAGATGCGCACACTGAGAGTCAGAGAGCTTCTGGCCAAAGTCGCGACCGCGCATGTGATCCTCGCGAGCGCGAGTTGTGCAATTGAGAGTCAGAGAGCTACCTGACTCAAGTCGCGAGCGCGCAATGGGAAGTCGCGAGCGCGACGTGCTTTCCAGCATGCGCGAGCGCGCGACGTGTTTCCAGATTGTGCAGTCTGTGTTCTTTTGGCCATAACTCTCAATATACAACTTCAAATTGAGTGATTCAAAAGCCCACGTAAAGATAACACATAGAGGAACAAATAACTCTTCTATGACACTTCCTAATTCCCTCATTAAATAGGGTCAAAATCAAGATGAAGTCCTCCCCTGTTTTCAACATAAACTCAATACCTCCCCTGTTTTCTCACCACTACCATTCTCCAACATAAAGCAATATATTGTCTCAATAGCAACACACCACACAAACTCTCATGCAAAGACAATAATAAAAATCAAGAGATATCAAACCTTTACTCCAAAAACGCGTGAGCTCTGTTCTAGCTTCTCTTCTCTACACTCTTTGAACTTCCTTCACCTATAATAAAAATTCTTATCACTTATCTACGATATAACTCAATTAGAGGTTGAATAGCATAAAGCTTCAAGAAATTCTACTTACTTGGAGAACTAGAGGTTGCCTTAATGCTTAACTACCATGAAAATGGATGGAGAAGGGAAAGAGATGAAGAGAAAGATGAAGGAGATAAAGAGGAAGATGAAGATGAAGAAAACGTTGAAGATGAAGGTGAAGAAAATGAAGAACGCAAGGTCAAATGGAAGGCTCGTATACTTCCCAACCATCTCTTTAATTGTATGATGCAATTACCAAATAAGACCTACATTTCTACATGTTACCTTTTAATACCTCAACTTAATATTCTAGGGCAAGTAAATCCACTTATAAACCCATTCTACCCCAACCGGGTTTGGTTCAACCCGACTCAACTCAAGAGGATGTTACAAATTTTATGCTATTTTAAGTTTAAAATCAAATTAATCAATTTAATTGCATATTGCGTAGCCACTTTAATTAGGAAGTTTAATATAATTAGAAATTTTATTATATTTACTTCTTCATTATAGTAGTGTTTGCAAATTTTTATACACTTAAAAAATAGTATATTAGAAAATTTAATTATTATAGAATATTTAATTTTCAAACCAATAAAATTAAGGTCTTAAATAACAATTTTCTGTTTAGAATTAGATTAAACTTGAAAGATAATTAATATAACCAATCAAAATTAAATTAATTTTATTTTTCAACCAATGAAATTAAAGGTCTCGATAATATTTTTATAGATTTATAAACTTAGCCGAGCATCAATATTCCCTAAATTCGTATTTTTAGATATATTATAGATTTTCATCCAAAATATTCATTAAATTAACTTTATATTAATTTATATAATATGTACTACTATAAATTAATATATCGCATGAAAATAGTAGAAATTATTATATAAAAAATAAAATAAAATGAAAATTTATATCTAAAAAAAAAAACATACTGAGAAATAGCTAAATGTGAATTATGCTTCCACCCGCCACTGTCCATCTGGAGCTCCTTCTTCACTTCTAGCAAATCCCCCTTAAGTGAAGCAAAGTGGGTTGCAAACTCTTCGCTCAATGATTCCATCCTCTCCTTTATCTCATGTCTGGTAACAGCAATAGCAGCAACTAAGCCCTCTGACACGTACTCCTTGATGTCAGCTATGTCATTCCTCAACTTCAATTTTCCTCAATCATCTGTTCCAACTTCACTTTTCTCCACCCAAACATACTCTTATGCTGAATCCATTAGTTTCCAATTATGATGGTTGAGAACTTCATCATGCCACACCCCAAAATCACAACTTCTATTCTGGAAATATGCCAAAACAAATGAAAATACAACAACACAAACCGAAGAAAAGGCAAAGAAATTAAAAACAAGCTACATTTTAAAGATCTCAGCAAACGAAAACCCGACAGTTGAAAATTACCCTAATGTCAGAGCATTTATGCAAGATACAACCTGGCCACTCCACACTCTTCGATACGAAGCTTACACAAGGCCTCCCACAAAGACACAGTATGACGAATTTCTTCTTCCCTACATTTGGAACATCGGAGGATGACATCTTGATAAAGCCTTCAACGAGAAAGAAAGGAATGTGCTTGTGCTATAGGATTTGCTTCTAGGGTTAACGAAGACAAGTTCCTTATCTGTTGATGGAAGGACAGTAGCCTGATTTAGGGTTATATTGAAATTATTTCATGGAAAAATAGCATTATTTCGATAGTGGAGGGGGTTGATTTTTGTTAATGAAACGGTGGTATTTTGAATGGCAACGGCGCACTAACGCCAGACGCGCTCCTTTTGTGAGCTGATACCATGCTCCGTCAAACTTTCAGCAAAAGGGCCGCACGTGACACACGCACGAAGTTCGGGTGCGCAACAGGTAAATGTTTCAAAAAAAGGTTAAATTGAAAATTTTGTGAAAGTTGAGGGTAAAAATATGTGTTTAGCCAACAAAACTGTTATAAAAATGTCTAATATAGCCTATAAGTTTATATTCCTTATTAGTCTACAAGTCTATATTCCTATTTAATGTAGAAGTTTATTTTCCTAATTATGTAGCATTCATGTATCTATAAATGTGTGGCTTCTCATCAATAAAATACACACAAGCTCATACCTTTCTCTTTATTATTTTTAGTTTTATATTATTTTATAACACGTTATCAACACGATTTTCTTCTATCAAATAAGATTCAAGTGTTGTTGGATTTGTTTACCCTTAAGGTATGTCTTGCACCTCCTTGGGAATTTTATTATTATTAATCATGGATAAATATTTAGTTATGGTATAATTAAATTAATCTTCTATTACATAGTAGTATGCTTGTTTTTGTTGATGCTTATTAAGCACTAACAGTTATTCTTTATCATTTCACTGGCTTTAAAGTAATATTGCCACATGGGTATGCAAAGATTTATTAATCAAAAGCTTTATATTTGATATAATATTAAACATATTCGTAACTAAACGTGTCGAGCAAACTTTCTTTTATAACATATGATTTTGTTTTATATATATATATATATATATATATAAGGCTTAATGACTAAAAAATATCTGAACTATGGCTTTTTTTAATAATTTTAGCCAATTTTTTTAATTGTTACAATTGATACTGTGGAGTATTTTTTTTTCTTAACAATTGAGGCCTTCGTTCATTAACCTTTACTATTATGCTGTTAGTGAGACTCTTGTCATAACATGTCACTTCCTGACCATAAATTTGCAAGGTATAATTATTAAAAGAATTTGCTAAAATTATTAAAATACCAAAGTTTAGGAATTTTTTTTAGTCAATTTTAGAAAAAAAAGTGCTAGTTTTTTTTTAGTCATTCGAAATTCTCAACACTTATGTTATAATAATTAAATTTTAAAGAAGAACTAATATTTTAATAAAATTATCAACACAGTAAGAGAGCAAAAACCAAATGTTGTATAATTAAGCAATCGTAATTCCACTTTAATTCCAAAAGTAATAATATTATTTATAGGAACCTCTTCAACAACATTATTAATTTACTTAAACTTGTTCTTTTCTTTAGAAATATCAACTTCAATACCTTTACACTAATCTTTCTTGAGAAATTTATGCATGAATGTAAATTTTTATCAATCTTCATTGTTGAAATTTATTATATTTTAATTATAAAGTTTAGCACCTTTTGAATTTTCAAATTATAATCTCCTTTTCAAAATTTTTCCCCTTTATTTTGTTTCATATAATTATTATTTTCAATTAATCTATATATATATATATATATATATATATATATATATATATATATATAATCCTGAAATAAAAAAAAAAATTTCAGACAACTTACTTGGCACTCTCTCCTTCAAATATTTCTATTTTTCTTTTTTTTTATAAATTTTCTCATTTTCTAATTAATTTTTAAACATTTCTTTTTTTATATTAATCTAATATATATAATATCTAAAATTTTAAATAATTAATACTTTAAAATTTTTTGAAGTTTGAAATTAAAACTTTTTAAATTTTGAATTTTTTTTCTTACTTATATATATATCAATTCCAATTATTTTCTTTCAAAGTGGTTTTCTCTTTTCTCTTTTGTTGCTTTTCAATTCTCTAAGTTTTGATTATTACTTTATTTATTTATTTATTTATTTATTTATTTATTTATATACATGTATGTTCAATTCAGATATGTCATTGCCTTCTTTTTCGATTGATGTAATATTCTTCTTCCATTGAGGTAATGTTAACTTTTTTTATCTCTTTTTTTCTTTTTTTTCTTTTTAAGATTTTTTATCTTTTTGTGTAATTTTTTATGGTCTCCTTTTTTTTCATCCCATGACTTTTCTTCTCTTTAATCTTATTTTTTCCATAATATTTTCTTACCAATCATATGTGTGTAAGTACATGTATAAAAAATATCATGTTGATTGGGATGAAGATGAGGACGAGCTAACTACAAATCCATTTATGCATTTTTTTTTTATATTTATTACATTTTTAGCAAATCGTAGAAAACTATAAATTGTAAATTTTTTTCACTCATTGCTTCATATTCATATATGTTTATGTAAATTTTTAATTATTTTTAATTATTTTGATTCATGTGTTATTATTATAATAATTTTTTTTTTCTTTCAATTGTTGAGTTAGTGTATACAATGCAAGTATTTCATATTAAAATTAGAGAGGAAATATAAGTATAATCTATATTTTTATTTATTTATTGTTATTATTATTACTAGTATTATTATTATTTTACCATTTACATCAACCAGTAAATCTCTTTACTATTGAAGTTATATATATATATATATAGCAAAGTGAATATTTACATGATTTAAAAGAAAAAAGGAAAAAAAAACATTAAATTCAATAAATATATTTAAAATAACAAAGGAATCTTACAAATTAAAAAAATTATTCTAATAATTATATTTTAAAAATCCATATTCATTTACAATGAATGTCTCTATCTATATTTCAATTTTGAATTTGTAATTTTTTTATTATATCACCAAAGATATTCTTTTAAAGTTTAAAAATTATTAGTTATTTAAAATAAGTAACAATATTTATATTTATATTTGAATATTTGAATTTCTTTTAGTTTTAGATTTGATTTTTTTTTGTGTTTTTATTTGTAATAATTATCTATGTTTACATTTTTTTTTTTTTTTTGAAGAGGATCTATTTTTACATCTATATATCTTTACTATTGTCTTCAAATTTATTTTTATATATACAACAAAAAATAATCTCTAATACTATATACAATAGCAAAGTAATAATCAACTTACGCAACATGCGGGCTTCCTCCTAGTTCTTATTAAAATGAAATAACTTTTTTTTTTTAGCATAATATGACCCAACCTTCAATTTCATCCCTAACTTTTTGAATAGTTTAAATTTCACTCTAAATCAATCTTTGTATTCTGGACACCCTTAACTTATTAAACTAGTTGCAACTACATCATAATTTGCTTTTATGGTGCAGTTGCACCCTAAAAGTGAATTACAATACCCTGAACTTGTCAATTTGTTGCAATTGCACTCTAAAAGTAAACTAAGGGTGGAATTTTAATAAAAATAATATAAAAAAGGACTCCATATCCAAATATGAAACACCCTTAATTTTTATTTTCGAAACTTTTGAATTTTTATTAAAACAAAAATCTGAATTTTCGACTGTCTGGACTACAAATACTGTTTAATTCTAATTCGAGCCCAAGTTTACGGAGTTGGGCTCAAGCCCAAATCATATTATTAAATATTTGTCGAGTGGAGAACCTTTAGAAATTTTTAAGAGTAACTAAGGAGCATTAATTATTAAGTTATTAAAAATATATATGTATATGTGTGTAATTACTATATAAATTAATTAATATAAAAATCTATTAGTATTCTTATTATTATTTAGTAAATTGAGGAAATGTTCTAGAACCTAACTAAAAGAATCAAAATAAATCAAATCGGATTAGAAAACCAAGCAAATCGAGCCGAATCATTGAATTAGACCAAACCGGTTCGAATCGAATCGGAATGGTCTAGAAGCTCCACGATTTCTCTTTTTCTTTCTTTTCTTTTCTTTTTTCTTTTTTTTTCTTTTTCTCCTTTTTCTTCTTCTCCTTCCTGGCGCCAGTACCGGCGCGCGACCCCTCCTCCTCCTTCCCTCCCCATTCCAGCCACCGGAGCCGATCTAGTTAGCCTCCTCAACGCAGCGGATTCCGGCAACCCTTCTCTCCTTTCTTTCGTTTCTGGCATACGCAGAAGGCGCAGGAGAGCCGCGACATCCTTCGATCGGAAAGTCGCGTTGAGCCTCCTGCTCCTTGATTTTCCGGCGACACCAGCCTCTCTCTTTCGACGACGAAGCTTGGGTCTCCCTTTTTGCTCCCTCCTTTCCCGTTCCGGCTGACACAGCAAGCTAGCGGAGCTGCGATCATGGTTTGCGATCTGGACAAGCGCTATCTGCTTTCCTTTTTGAATTTCCGGCAAGTAGAGTAAGTTATTTTCAACCCTTTCAATACATTTCATGAATTTTGATCCTGAATAGGAGAAGTGATATAAAAATAGAATTTCTTAGCTACTGTTATGATGATTAACTAAGAAATTTTGATAAATAAAAATATAAATGGAAGCTATAAATTGAATTTACATATAAAATAGTTAGATTATTGAATCTATTATGAGTTTTTGTAAGGAAATGATGATTCGTTATTGTAGGTATTATTGGTCGTTGGTTGAATTCTTGGTATGTTATGAAAGAAACCTTGATTGTAACATTTAAGTTGAACTATAAAATGAAATGGCGAAAGAATTGAGAAACCTGAAATTGCAGCATGCCATTTTAATTAATTAGCTTGAACAATTATTGCGGTATAATGCAAAAGAAGTTATATATTAAGTTCTTGGTGGGAAATGGGTTAAGTAGCACATGATGCATGAGAATGACAGCAGTAAGCTTCAATCCAAGCTATTATATATATATATTTTTTTATATATATATAAATGAAGGACTTAGTTTATAGAACTTGAGGGGTTGAGTAAGAACCTAATTTTTTTATGATAGTCCATTATTAAATGTTCCTATAAATTTTTGTAATGATTTGATGAAAATAAGTTGCATATTAATTCTATAATAAGAATGAAGTAAGTAGTGTATAAATCATAAGTGTAAGTGGAAAACTTGAAGAGTTCTCATGGTGGCAGCAGCTGTGAACTAATAGTTAGCTAACTTTTCTGTAATAAATAGTAGAATTCTAGAATCGTCTAAATGGTTGCCGAATTATTCAGCTCTCTAAATTGTAATATGCTTAGAGACTATTTAAGATTGTAAGTTGATGTTTAATTTGATGGGAACAAAGATATGATGTCTAGCTAAGGATTTTGATAATATATTAAATTATGAGCTTAAACTTTTCTTAGGTATAGATTTGGCAAATAATGAGTTTAAGTTTTTTGAAAGTGAGTTGTTGAGCAAAGAGTAACAAATAATAATTGTTAATTATTGGTATTGCTATGTAAAGGAGGATGGGCATTTGATTGATTGATTGCCCGACGGATGGGCTGTGTGCATTGATTGATAATTATATATAATATTGTGATATTTGAGCAGGTAGATAGTCCAATTTTTAGGGGAGGTGCTGCCGAAATTTCGATAGAACTTAGACTAGTTTAAGTAATGACACAATTAATAAGTCTATTTAGACTAATTCTATAACTTAATAAATATTAAATAGAGTGCTCTAACTATTTAATTATTTTCATTATTATTCATCGAATTATTCAATTATTTATTTATTTATTTATTTATTTATTTCATCATTGTTGTTCATTGTTAATTTTTATTTATTTATTAAGATATTTGCATTGAGAATGGATGTCTAATTGTGCATTTCATTTACGATGTTCAACTGATCAATATGTCTGCATTTGATTGCAATGTTTGATTAATTGTGTTGTGAAAATGCTATGCTTTGTTTGTGTGGAATTGGGATGAAGTGGACCACCACGGGTTTGTGAGGACGGTCTGTGATATGGATCCTGAGTACGATATGATACTTGACCGTCGGCCGGGAAAATGGGAGATCGGCGCCCCCTTGTGCACCTGATGATATAGATTATATGGAAATTCACAGGATGGCTTCTTGTTGTTGCGCACCTGATAATCTAGATTTGATTGTAGCCCGCAGGGTGGCCTCCTGTTGTGAGCACTTGATGATCTAGATTGGATGGAGACCACCGGGTTGCCTCCTGTTGGTATGGAAAAAAAAAGAGAGAATGGAAAAATAATGAGAGGACTGGTCAGTGAGGATTAGACCAGTTGGCCGTATGGGGGATCGGCTCCCTGGTGCACATGTACCAGAGGGCGAGCCATGTGTGAGGACGGCTCATTGGGGTTTCAGGTGGTGCCACTGACTAATTTCCACGTGATGTGATTATTTGAAGGTGATATTGTTTGTGAGTGCTGGTGACATGCCATTTGTGTGACTGGCTGTGTGAGCATATAACTAGTCGGATGACTAGATTGATATATATATTTATACATTTGTGTGAATGTCTGTGTTGTGCAATAATAATTACTCCTTAGAAAGCTCACATATCTTGTTTAATTTTTCAGGAAATAAGTTTCTCTTTAATTCGGTTAAGCTATGTTCTTTCGTCGCAGAGCTAAAAAGAAAATTTTCCTAGACCAATAAATATTTTGCTATGTATCTAGATGTATAAAAATCTATGTATATCTATGAGTTAGTGAATCCGCAGTTGTAGAATTTACTTACATTTAGTCGTGTATTATCGTAGACGAAATGAATTTGTGAGCCCATATTAGAATTGTGATGTATTGTAAATTGGCCCGAACTGTGGAATTTTGTAGAAGATAGATTTGGGCCGAGATGTAATAAAATCTTAAGGTTTATTTTTTTGTAATATGGGCCGAATATTTAAAATTTATATTGAGATAGCTAATTTTAGTGTTTCAGGCTTACTACGGGCCTCGGGGGCCTTAAGCTTACCTGAGCCCTAGTGCCGGTCCGGCCCATGGAATCGGGTCGTGACAAAATATTTAAACAATAAATAATAAAATCAAATCCAAGCATTTATATAATAAATAAAAAAAAATCAAAATTGAGTATTTAATTTTGAAATTGAGTCAATTTTAAGATGCAAAAATGAAAAGACCTCATAAAGTTTTTTCGTAAATTTTTCATTTAAAAATTTAATTGTAAATTTCAACCAATGAAATTTAACAAGGAAATGTTTTAGTATTGCTAAACCGGATCCGTAAACTAAGTGAAAAACCTATAAACCAAGCAAAACCGGGCTGTTTCACTGAATTGAGCCAAACCGGTTCGAATCGAACCAGAATGGCAGAAAATTCTAGAAACCATTTCAATTTTTTTTTCTTTCTTCCCCTCTCCTTCCGGGGTCTGGTCAGAGCGTTCTCCTCCTTCCCGTTCTCCGGCCACCGCTTGACAAGGGCGAAGTGGCGGTCGTCGACTCTCCTAACGCCGCTGGCTCCTTTTCGGCCCCCCTCCACGCAAACAAAGCCTCTGGCGGTGCGAAAACGAGACTGTCTCTGTTGACAGTTCTCGTTCCTCGACCTCCAGCAAAAGCTTGCCGTTTCAGGAAAGCACAGTTCGAGAGAAGGGCATCGATCGACTCGTCTCCTTCTGGTAAGCATTTCCCCTATTGTTATTTTAACTGTTGATTTCGTTTTGTGAACCCAACGTGATCGGTGGCGAGGGTGAGAGCTGCCGATGCGATTCCGGTTAAATGGTTCACCAACTTCTTAAATTGAGGCTTGAAACGAATTCCTCGTTTAATTTTGAACGAAATAATGTAGGCTTTGAACATTTACGGTGTAGTCCGAATTTCCTGCCACCGTACACGGCGGCGCCAGCGGAGTCTCCAGTGACCGGAGTTTCCAAGAGCCAGAATTTTGCAATTTTTTTTTTCGTGTAGAGTATGAATATATAATTAGTTTTGCTATTTGACATCAATTGATAGTTGGAGTGCAAATTGACGCAATTTAGGAATTAGACTGCAGGTTGAAAAATCGCGAAATGTCGATAATACAAGAACTGTACAATCTTAGAAAGGTTTGATTAACTAGTTAGCAAAGTAATTACATTTTGTTAGTATCCAAAATAAGTTATATGTATGAATTTAATAATAGTTAGGATGTTTTAGTTTCTATGAAGTTGATTAGTGAATTTGCCAGCCTGTGTGCTATGAGATTAAACTAGAATTTAGGAATTTTATTTTTAATTATTCCTTCAAATTATTGCTTGATATTGTACATATGAGGTAGTAGGTCTAATTTTTGCAACAGATTGGTTAGTTGGTGTGCAATTTAAGATTTTAGCGTAGAAAAAAATCTACGAATCTGTGTAGTGGCAGCAAATATATTAAATTGTTTTAGAAAGACAAATATGAATGAGGAAGTGTATTTTTTTTAATTTCCAGGTCGATAGATATTCATCAATGCTTATTCATATTCAATAGATGATGGTTCATGGATCATTAAATGGAATTTCGAGATCTAAATTAATAACAAGGAAATGGAAGAGTTTATAAATTATAATTGCATATAATTATTAAAGGTGTATATATATATATATATATATATAGTTACAGTAGAAGGATATAAAAGTTAAGCCAATATAAATTTTCAATTGTTTATCTACTTAGTTATTTGCTTAACCTTATAAAGTAAAGTTAAAATTTTGTATTGGTGATTAATTATTGATGTTGTTAGTTGGATGATACGAGATACTTAGAACATAATGTGTAAATTTGAATAAAGTAAGACTTGTAATTCTAATAAGTGGTAACTGAGGTGAAGCTAGTCCTATTTACATATATATATATATATAGTAGTGGATTTGGATTATTAAGTTAATTGGCAGTGGTAAATTAGTTACTGAAAAAGTACATTAGTCTAAGTGTAATTACGTTAAAGCAAAGATTCTTAGTGACCAGTCTAGGATTTTATTAAAGGATATTTATGCCCAAGTAAGGTGGATGAATAAAGAAGCTAATTATATTGAGGTGAAGTGGGAATGTCTGGTAATGCGCTTGGATCAATCAAGATTATTTTAGTTTATGTGTTGAGGATTGAATGTAATATTGATATCGTTATTTGGATAGAGGAAGGGAAAAATTAAATTGCGTGATCGCCCGATGGATGGGCTGTCTGTAATGATTGATATATATATATATATATATATATATATATTAAATTGTGTTTCTTGAAATAGGTGGATAGTGCAATTTTTAGGTGAAATGTTGCCGAAATTTCGATAGAATCTAGACTAGTTATAATTTATAATTAAGTTAATTGATTCATCTAGATTAATTATTTAACTTGATATATAATAAATAAGTTATTTATTATTTATTTAGTTATTTATTTTTCAAGTACTATTTATTATATTATATCAATTGTTACTTGTATAATTATTTGTATTAAATATGAATGTCTAATTGTGTATTTGCATTATGATGGTTAATTGATATGCTTGCATTTAATTGCAATGTGTGATTAATTGTGTTGTGATATTACTTGCTTTGTTTGTGTGGAGTTGGGATGAAGTGGGTCACCACGAGTTTGTGAGGACGATCCTGGAAATGATGAAAAATATAGAATTTGACCGTCGGCTAGGTATAGGGAGATCGGTGCCTCGTGTGCATCTAATGATATGATATGGATGATATGGAAAACCACAGGGTAGCCTCCTGTTGGTATGGAAAAGAAAAGAGAGAATGGAAAAACAATAAGAGGGCTGGTCAAGTGAAGATTAGACCGGTCGACCATGTATGGGGGATTGGCTCCCTGGTGCACATGTCGTCATGAGAGGATGGGCCATGTGGGGGGACGGCTCATCGAGGGTTTCGATGACACTACTGACTAATTTCCACGTGGTGTGATTATGTGAAGATGATAATGATTGTAATTGCTGTTGATTTGCCATTTGCGTGATCATTTGTGTGATTATATAACTAGTCGGATGACTAGATTGATTTATTTAAGTATTTGTGTGAATGCGTGTGTCGTGCAACGATTATTATTTCTTATAAAACTCGCTTGCCTTATTTAACCTTTCAGGTAGTAGCATCCTTTTTATTACAGTTCAAGCTTTGTTCCCTTACCGCAGAGCTAGAAAGAAATTTTCCTAGTTTCAGTAAATAAATTGCTAAATAACTATATGTACGAGAATATCATTGTATTTATCTTTTAGAGAACTTCGCAGTTCTAGGAATTATGTATTTCCAATCGTGTATTAGCATAGTTACGACAATTTATAAGTCCGTAGAGGTTTTAATTATTTTCTCTAAGTGCGGTTATGAATATATATATATATATATATATATATATATATATATATATAAGATATCAATCTGAACCAAGATATAATAAAAATTATGAGATTTATTGCAAATGGGGACTTCGGTTTAATGTTTGAGGTTCATAGTGGCGTGGTTAATTTTAGTGATTCAAGCTTACTACAGGCCTCGGGGGCCTTCAACTTACCTAGGCCTTAGTACCGGTTCAGCCCATGAAAACGGGTCGTGACAAAAAATAATAAGTTGAATATTAATTTAAATTAGGGTGTAATTGCAACTAAGTTGATAAGTTTAGGGTGCCTAAAGTACAAAGGTCGATTTAGAGTGAAATTGTAACTACTCGAAAAGTTCGGGGTCAAATTCAACATTAGGATGCATAATATTTATTGTTTGTCATTAGTTATTATAATTTTATCATTTAAAATAAAAATATTATAATTAAAATTTATAAAATATTTAACTATCTTTATTAAATTAAATTTGAATATTACAAGTTATAAAATTATTTATTGATAAATAAATTATACAAATATTAGAAATTAGTTTTAATAAAAGAAAAGATCTATTGTCAAGTTGTATATGCACTTACCAATAGGCTATGTCTTGGTGTGCATGTAATAATCTTCAATAAAATTGGTAAACTAACAATTTTGTCTAATGACAAAAAAAAAAATCCTGAACTTTCGCCTTTTTAATAATTTTGGCTAATTTTTTTAACAATTACACTTGTAAAATTTACAGTCAGTAAGTGACATGTAATGACAATGGTTCCATTAACGGCCACATCAGCATAGTAGTATCGGTTGATGGATGCAAACCACAATTGTTAAGAAAAAAATTACTTCGCGTTACCAATTGTAGCAATTAAAAGAATTCGAAAATTGTTAAAAAGGCCAAAATTCAAGTTTTTTTTTAGTCATTAGGCATATACATAACGTTTGATGCATATATTTCGTTTTTCTTTTATATAACTAATAACGTTTTTAATTATATATATATTTGAGATCTATATTTAATGTCTATTGAATTATAAATATAATAACACATTAATGGTATTCTATTTTGATTAAATTATTCCATGATATTATTATCTAATATAATTATTTTATCGTTATGGTATTCTCTCATTATGTCAAATCTTACAAAACTTGAACTATTTATCATGGATATTGGATGTTACGATACATTTAGATACTATGAGTCTGGAGATACTATCAAGGAAGGAACTTGAGTCCTTATGTGGACATTCATTGAAAAACCAAAAAATTCTTTAAACTAATGAATTTTCATATTCTGCTTATTCTCAAGCAAATTAATTATTAGGCCCTCACCAAGCAAAGTTCAAATTAAATCATCTACATTTCTGGAATGTATATAAAGGGATTGTCACTTGTATGTTTATTATCTTAGAAACCTGGTGTTTGCGAGATTACTTGCTCAAATAATTTGATTAAGAATACAGTTTACAGATTATACTATTAAAATAATTAGCCTTGATAATGCTGGCGAATTTATATCCCAAGCTTTTAATAATTACTAATTTTTGTGAAACGTGTATTGCACATTGTTTATACTTGTGTGTTTCTACCCGTTGATTTTTTTTACTTGTTTTAAATAGTAATTTAATTTATATATATATATATATATATATATATATATATATATATATATATAAACCTTTGTTATAAATTATAATATTATGAATAGTTTATATTACTAAAACGCTAAGTCATATATAGTGTATTTGTGAAATATAATAAAATAAAAACTTTCAACAACTACATAATTTTTTAAGAAGATTTATAATTGACAAAACAATAAGATATATTATTAAAGTTGATATATTATTCAAAAAAGTATAATAAAAATGATTATTAATAATATTATTGGAACTGGTCCTTGTGAAATTATTTTTAGTTTCTGGCATCGTCTTTGTTCTGATTTTTTTGCTTCTTCCGGTTAGTACCTCAAACTCTAGAATATATAGTTTAACATTGTAAATTATTTCTATAATTTTTAATTTTTTATTGATATTAACAATGCAAAACCAATAAATAAATTAAAAGGGGATTGTCCAAACATTGATTAATAATTAAAGAATTACCTTGTGCATTGTTCAAAACAAAAAACCAAAACTAATACCCAATGTGTTATACTTCACCAAATAATGGGAAAAAAAAAAAAGCAGCCCGCCTGCAGCTAAGCTAATCACCATCACAATATTAAATTTTCCAGCAAAAAAAGAAGAAGATGACCTGCTTTGAGATTGTTAAGTTAATGGAATTTGAGTTCGCAAAAAAGAAATCAAGATGACCTGCTTTGAGATTTTTGAATCAAAATTAATTTAAGAAATCAATAACCTAGAGAGAAAAAAAAAAAAAAAAAAAGTAGCTATGTTTTGATTCTCGGCATGAAGAGTTACTAGATATAGAGGGTTGAGAAGGTTCTATAGGTTAATAAAATTTGAGTTTACGTGGGAAACTAATATAATCAATGAAAAATTAAATAATAATATACTATAAATATATTAACATATAAGTAAGATACTATTCAGAGTTGGATTAAACTTTCTAATAAAATTTAGATTTAAATAGGAAATTAACATAATCAATTAAAATTAAACTATCTTTATTTTTCGACCAATAAAATTAAAGTTATTAATAATATTTTTAGCAATTCATAAATTTAATAGGGGCATTTTAGGAACCCAAAATTCCCTCCTATTCATACTTTTATATATATTATATTATATATTATAGATAAATAGATTGCATGTCAAATGGAATAGTGGTTGAACATCTTGTTGTCCATTTTCACACACAAAATGGTATGGCAAAGTCATTTATTAAACGACTGCAATTAATTGGAAGGCTATTACTGATAAGAACACAACTCCCTATTTTGTTTGGAGACATACTGCATCACTTATTCGTATTAGACCAATAAATTATCATAAATACTCCCCTGATTTTCAGTTAGGGACCAAATATTTTCCATTTTAAGAATATTTGGATGTGTGATATATATATATATATATATATATATATATATATATATATATATATATATATATATATATATATATCAATTGCTCCACCACAATGCATGAAGGAGATTGGGAATATATGTTTAGTATCTATAAATAAATATTTAGATCCTTCAACTGGAGATGTATTTACGACTAGCTTTGCAGATTATGATTTTGATGAATCAGTTTTCCCAACATTAGGGGGGAGAAAATAAGTAGTTGGAAAAATAAATTAGTTGGAAAGAATTATCATTATCATATTTAGATTCTTGCACAAGGCAATGTGAAATGGAAGTTCAAAAGATATTCATTTGCAAAATGTTGCAAATCAATTATGAGACGCATTTACTGATCCAAAATGAGTAACTAAATCTTATATACCACTTGCAAATGCTCCAATTACAATTGAAGTTCCTTAAGGACAAAATGTCTGTGCTAACGAGTCTAAGACACGTCTGAAGCGTGGTAGACCAATCGGTTCTAAGGATAAAAATTTTAGAAAAAGAAAGGGAGTAAATATTCAAGATGACCAAGTTTTAGAAGAGTAAACTGTGGAAGAAGTTCCTGACATGAATAATAAATTTTCAAAAAAACTTAGTACTTGAAATCATTGAAAATGATGAGATCTCAATAAATTATATCATGTCTAAACAAAGGTTGAACCGATATTAAATAAAAGTCGATGAAATTTATATATAATGTAGCGCTTAATACTGTGAAAGATGATGAGGATCTTGAACCTATCTCTATCGCAGAATGTAAACAAAGAAATGATTGGCCAAAATAGAAAGACACAATTGAGACAAAATTAAAGTCGATTGAAAAGTGTAAAGTTTTTGGACCAGTAGTCCAAACACCAATAGTTGTTAAGCCAGTGGGATACAAATGGATATTTGTGCGAAAACGAAGTGAGAATAATGAAATTGTGAGGTACAAAGCAAGACTTGATTATGAGAATACTTATTCTCCTATGGTAGATACAATTATTTGATTAGTCTGGCAATTTATGAAAAACTTGAAATGCATCTAATGGATGTAGTGACTACCTATTTATATGGCTCACTTGATAAAGATATCTATATGAAAATTCCTGAAGGTCTCAAATTGTCTACAGCACAAAAATTAAATTCTCAAAAAATTTTATTCAATTAAATTATATAGAGTGTTATATGGATTGAAGCAATCTGGACGCATGTGGTACAATCGCCTTAGTAAATATTTGTTGAAAGAAGGCTATTAAAAGGATATTACATGTCCATGCGCTTTTATAAAGAAATTTGGATCTGGATT
The DNA here is from genome assembly GCF_041381405.1 of Jatropha curcas. Lineage (NCBI taxonomy): Eukaryota > Viridiplantae > Streptophyta > Magnoliopsida > Malpighiales > Euphorbiaceae > Jatropha > Jatropha curcas. The sequence continues at coordinate 21,849,733 of NC_143153.1, forward strand.
TTCCATTATTGCTATTTATGTTGATAATTTGAATATTATTGAAACTCCTGAAAAGCTTGCCAAAATTGTGGATTATTTAAAAAAAGAATTTGAGATGAAAGACCTTGGAAAAATAAAGTTTTGTCATAGCTTGCAGATCGAGCATTTCCCAAATGGAACCTTTGTTCACCAATCCACATACATAGCCAAGGTCTTAAAATGATTCTATATGGATAAAGCATATCCATTAAGTACACAAATGGTTGTGAGGGTACTTAATATGAAAAATGATCCTTTCTAACCTTGAGACAATGATGAAGAAGAATTTCTTGGTCCCAAAGCACCTTATCTTAGTGCAATAGGGGCACTAATGTATCTTGCTAGTCATACTCGACCTGATATAGCACTTGCTATAAATTTATTAGTAAGATATAGTTCTTTTCTAACACGAAGAGGTTGGAATGGAGTTAAACATATATTTCGATATCTTCGAGGTACAATGAATATGAGTTTATTATTAAGCCAATATATCAAAATCAAATTTAATTTGCTATGTAGATGCGGGTTATTTATCATATCCACATATTGGTAGATCTCAGATAATAAGCTTATTTAAATATGGAGTTACAGTTATTTCATGGTGCTCTACAAAATAGACTTATAGCTGCTCCTTCTAACCGTGCAGAAATTTTGGCAATTCATGAAGCCAGTCGAGAATGTGCTTAATTGAGGTCCATAATTCAATATGTTCAAAGTACAAACGGTTTATCTTTCTAGAAAAAAGTCCCCATAATATTTTATGAAAATAATGTTGCATGCATACATCAGTTAAAGGAGGGGTACATTAAAGAATATAAGACGAAACATATTTCACCAAAATTTTTCTTCACTCATGATAAAAATAACAGTGATATCGATGTTCAACAAATTCGATCAAGTGACAATCTTGCTGATTTTTCACCAAAGCATCCTATATAAGTTTTGAAAAGTTGGTGCATAAAATTAGAATGCACAGACTTAAAGATCTGAAGTAATATCTTATTGAGGTGGTGTGATACGCACTGCACTCTTTTTCCTTTAACCAAAGTTTTTTTCCCATTGGGTTGGTAAAGATTTTGTGTATTTTCAAAGAGGAATAATGTACCCTTTTTTCTTCATTAATTTTTTTTCCACAGGATTTTTTTTAGTAAGGTTTTAACGATACATATTTTTTGAAGAATAGACATAGAAGGGGAAGTGTTATGAAATTAGTGGATGTCTCATGTAGGCTAAAAGTCTACATTCCTTATAAGTCTACAAGTTTATATTCCTATTTAATGTAGAAGTCTATTCTCCTAATTATGTACCACTCATGTGCCTATATATATGTGCCTTCTCATCAATAAAGAACACACTCATACCATTCTCTTTATTCTTTCTCTTTGTTCTGTCTCTTTATTCTCTCTCTTTATTCTCTCTAGTATTATATTATTTTATAAAAAAAAAACCCTATCTTAATATAGTGGTAAAATATATTAAAGTGTAACACCTTAAAATAAAATAATACCCTCTGATTGAGAAGAATGCTAGGATTTATAAAATCAATAGCAAAATTAAGAGAAACCAAAATTTCAGCAAACAAACAAACTGGTTATAAACTCAACAAGAGAATCTCAACCAAATAGATTCTTGGAATCGTAATATGATTAAGGGAAAAAATTGAATCAACTACATAGACATTGAGTAAAAGATTAAATTAATACAAACACCAACTTTAATATAATGCTATCATGAAATGTTTTTTTCTAAAATTTTTATGTGTTGTAAAGTGTTGTGAGTAAGGTTCCTATAAGGAGACAAAATTCCTAATTGAGTTGATAGCTATATGATAATAAAAAGAAATATAAACGCTATTATTTGACTAGTTTAATTCAAAAATAACAAATCAACTGAAATCTTTATTCTTACTATATTTAATATATAATATAATTTCTTACTTTATTTTTTAGCAAATTAAAATATAGGGCAATTTACTATTATTGATAGTATATAAATATTTATTAGAGATTACTTTGAAAATTATATATAAAATTTCTCATAATTATAGTGACTAAAGTGGAAGTTTGACAAAGAATCCTAAGCACCAATGAAGACCTATTCCTATTTAGATGCCGACTTAGAGTTCAAGAAAAGCTCTCTACATATACTACCGTAATTCTCATAAAGGTGTTCAATCTTGAAACCTAAAAAATAAATTTTCAAAATAGGCTTTGATATCTTAGAGTCTATCAATTGACAATGATTATTGCTGACAATCTGAATGTAGCTGTTAATGAAGTTCAAGTTGATAATAGTAGGGGCAACGGTGCCACCACTATCGACAACAATGGAGCAATCAAAATAGGAGAAATACTAGCAACTCGACCCTTGTTGAAAATTTTGATCCTCAAATAGTAGCAGCTTTGAATAACTTTGCAAGAATTCTAGAAAACGCACTTAGGTGATCGTTAATCAACAACCACCAATCTCTGCACATCCAAATAACGAAAATCCGCGACCTGATAATGTTCAAATGCATCCTTATAACTTACAAAATCAAAATTCCATGGGCTTACCAAAATAGGTACAAGTAAAAACTTTAGTGATGGAGCCCAAGGCGATAGAGACGGCGCCTCATGTCAAGACCAAATGTACTTTATCCGCTCTAAATAAAGTAATATGAATCGATCTATCGCTAACATCGATTGGCGTTCAAGAGTCACAGAAGTATTGAGAGAATTCAAAGAGTCAAGAGGTGACTCGAGTAATTATGGGGTCAGGGATAATTCACCTTTATTGGCAGATATATTAACTACCCCCATGCTTCCTAAATTCAAAATGCTAGCATTTGAGCAATATGGTGGTTCAACTAATATCATAAGTCACTTTGCTAACTTCAGAATCATCATGTACTCATAGACAAACCCAGATGATATTACGTCTCTGGTTTTTCCTATAACATTGAAAAGGGTAGCATAAGAACGGTACTATAACACCGATTATTTGGCCCCAAAGGACTAGATAATTAATGTCACATTTTATGCCAAAGGCACTATGTTAAGATACAATATCAAACTTAAACTAAAGATATGAATTAGGAATAATGCAAGTCTTACATGTTTAATGAGTCTATAATTTTACCTAGAAAATAATTTGAAAAATCCTATAGAAAAATTACAAGAGTTTTTCTAAAAATTGGATTTAACTAAAATTTGAGAAAATAAGAAGCATTTCTAATCAGCAGCTACAAAGTCTCAATTTCTCAACATTCAACTCCATATCAAGTCATAATCAATATTATATTGTAATTTCATCCGTAAAGTATTTCTTTCAACGTATCTATCCATAATCCTTACTAAGAAAATTAATGAAACATAAAAGATTCAAAAACATAAATCCTTGATATTCGAAATTTTAAGTTAATAAATAATCCTTAATCAAATTCAAACTCCAATAATTAAGGTTACATGCCATAAATAAAGTCATGGAATTGAAATAGAAGGAACTAAATCTATCAAAATGGAATCTTCAGGCTCTGATGTAGGATCTCGCTTTCGACCAGCACTCTCAAAGTCTACAACCTATGCGTGATAGAAATCGACCCACTATGTATTTTTGGTGCTCAACTTACTCATACAACCAAAACTTGCATTCAAAACAAGTTTTCCATAAACCATTCAAATAGTTCAATTTTCATATTCAAAGTACAATTCATTAAAATCCAACCAAGCATTATCATACAAGGTACTTGCATGCTTATAACATTCAATGCATAACTTATGAGTTACAAGAATTCCATATGCTTTGTTTATTGTTTCTTAATCAATTATCTTATTTTAGCATAATGGCCTTATAAATACTTAGAAGAATTAGAACTAGATAAGAAATAACAAAAACAGAGTTCAGAGGGGCTTAAAACAGCGTGTCGGCTCAACTAGAGGGCACCAAGTGCCAAATCGTATGATCAGTAACCATTCATATATACTCTTATACCTTAAACACATTTACAAGAAAGCATGAAGAAATTACAAGTACTATGAAAGTCACTCATAGGCATTTTATCTTCAACATACCTAATACTTAAAAAATTACATAAAACAACTCATAAGTACTTAAGAGTTAACAAATGGTCATTAGACCTTAAGAATACAAAAAGCATGCAAGATTCATATTTAATAATTGGAAACTCACAAATCCTAAATGAGTCGTAAATCACATAAAGCTCTACAAGCTTCCTATTAGTACATTTAAGGCAAAATCAACATACATAGCCACATTTCACCATAAATTCTCAATTCGCATACTTCATGCTCATATATCAAAGTCTAAGTTTCTTACACATTCTATAACAATTTTTCTCAAAAATGATTTTCTTTTCATAAGCCAAAACACATTATAAGGTAAATTTCCTAAAAATCTCATTTTCATATAAAACACCTTATCAGGAGAATCTATCTTTTACTTATGATAAGTTTAGGATTTATATTTTAAATAAAAATCACAATTTTTCAAAGATGAAATCCGCTTAAGTGAAACAAATGAATTCATAGAGGAAATTACACGGTAAATTCGGCCGAGCTAAGAATTTGACATTATAACTCTTACTTTTTATACTAGAATCATTATTAACCTTAATTTAACACTTAGAAGCATAGCAAAACTCATTTCATACAACATCATTTTGAAAATTTCCAAAATCCTCAATTTTAAGTCATAGGAAAATTTTCATTTCTAAGAAATCATTAAAGGCATTATTACCAAACTTAAAGCACATATCAAACATCATTTTAAAAAATGAATTATCAATTAAAAGCAACAAAAACACATGGCCCAATCTCCTACATGGTTCGGCCACATAAGGAGAGAAATTCTCCATCAATCAACCATGTACCACATCATTCAAGCTTCTGACAACATATTTAAACATTCAATTAACACATCCAATTGCACCAAGATCCCTAATTCTAGCTAAGAACCCTAGAAATTCAAAAATAAGAAATTGAAAGAGAAGGATGAGAAATGAGAGCACAAACCTCTAATCGTAACTTCTAGCAAGCTAGAAATGCTCCTAATTCAAGCTTTGGACTTTCCTTTGTCAACCTTTGAAGGCTCGCAAATTTCTAGTCAAAGTATAAAACTAAGCTCCAAAACCAAACAAAGAAGCATAGAATACATCCATGGTGATGAGAAAATCAAAGCCCCGAATCAAAAATAAAATCCTACCTCAAAATCTCAAAGAATCACTTACTTGAACTATAGCTTTTCCTTGAATTTCTAGGAAATTCTAGCCCAAAACTTCAAGAACATACTTAAATCTTCATGTGTGGATAATTAATTTCATATGATTTGATCAATTTAGTGTGTTTTCTTAGGAAGAAATGAAAGAAAAATGAGAGAGGGAGCAGAGAGAAGTGGTTCTGCTAAGACAAGGAGAGAAGAGAGGGGGATAAGAATAAGAATGAGCAAAGAAATAATGGAAGAGAGAAAAAAGCTATATAAAAATTTCAAGTGGCATTTTTGTAAATAACAACTTCCTCGCTAAGTTATTGTTGAATGGCTATGATTAAACCACATTTCCAAGATCCAAGGGCTATAATTCAATCTACTAAAAACTTCCATAAATTATGTTTAACTCCAAAAAATTAATAAACCCAATAAAAGTATAATATTCATACTTCCTATTTCTAAATAAACCCTAAAACACTATTACCTATAAATTAATTTCTACCATAAAGAACTTAGATTTTACTAATTAAAACCACACATACAAAGTCTAGAATAAATTATTAAAATATTAATTATGAAAAATAATATTTATGGATCAAAAAAATACCGATTCCCTCTCCGATGGCACTATTCGTGGCTCGGTGAGTCATTATTCATAATTTAGAAATTTCAAGGCGTTACAGCTCTCGTCCCTTATGAAATTTCATCGAAATTTACCTGAAGCAAATAATTGAGAATGCTATTGTCTCATAACTTTTCCAAATAGCTTCCTCCGTCTTATGATTTCTCCATAGGGCTCTCACTGGAGGAATTCTCTGATTCCTTAAATCCTTAATTTATCGTGCCAATATCCTCATTGGTTCCTCTTCATAGGTCAAATCAGGCTCAATACTAATACCCTCTGCTGCTATCACAAGTGATAGGTTATATCAATACTTCCTTAACATAGACACATGGAAGACATTATGGATTCTGTCTAAATCCGATGGTAAAGCTAGTTTACAGACTAATGGACAGTCACGCTCTGTGATCGCATATGGACTGACGAAGCTAGGACTAACCTTACTCATTTTATCAAACCTCAAAACCTTCTTCCATGCATTGACCATCTATCTAAGGATGAAAAACTGTACAGAAATGCAGTTTGATTGGTCATATTAATTTTCCATTTAAATTTAAATTCTATTCGATAAAATAAGAAATTATATTATATACTAACCTATATTAACTAACTTTTATAGCAAATAAGAAATTATATACTAAAATAAGAAATTACTAATAATTCACCTATATTAACTAACTTTTATAGCAAATAATTCTAAGAAATAAGAAATACAATTCAATTAAAAAAATAAAAATTTATACTTATTATTAAAATTTATTGTTGTACTTTCAATATTAAAACATAAAATTTATGAGAAATAACTTAATTATAAATTATTTAGGAATCATAATTATAATTCAATTAGAAATCTTATTAAATTATCACTTTATTATAGATTGCCAATACATATGTTTAATTCTTATAAAAAAATCATCATAAATATTTTTATTTTTCTTTGACTATAAGGTTTACTATTATTTTACACCAAAGACATTTCTCCTATCATTTTACTTCTTGATCTTTGAGGTATTTTTTTACTTAAGTTACATTAATTTTATCTTTCCAACTTATTTCAATTATAAATTTTTATTTTTCATTCCATTTCATTAATTTTTTACAATATTCATTCATTTTGTTTACATTCATATTATAATTTTTATAGTAAAATATTAAATAAAAAGCACCTAATGTATTTTTTTTCAACAACTTATTATCATTTTTATTATACCACAAAAAAAAACTAATCAATCATATTTAAAAGTAAAAAAAAGAGTATCTATAACAAGTATTACTATTAATGTGCAACTCACGCTGTTAAAAGCTAGTCTATCTTTCTATACTATATATAAAAGTGGGAAAGAGGGAGAGAATAATGAGATTACATGTAATAATATTAGTGAAAATTTAGAAATCCTAAAATATTCTTATCATTGGATAATTGATAATGGTTTGAGTTTATTAAATAGCTTGAGTTTTTATAATTGATAAATTATAAATTTTTATACTTTTTTATTAATTGATTAAGAAAGAATATTATTATATTATTTTATTATTATTATTATTTTGAAAGATAGTATTATTCTTTTAATATATTGTTCTAATTGAACTATTTACGATATTAATTGTTTCAAAAAATATATATATTATTTTAATTTTAACATAAACTTCAAAATGCAAAAAAAAAAAAAAAAAAAAAAATCTATAAAACGTGTGTGTGTGTATATATATATATATATATATATATATGACTTTTAAAATTTTGAATTTTTCTTATTTATATCTATTTATTTATATCTAAGGTTTTCATGAACTTAAATCAACATTCAATAACATAGGATTATATTATCTAATTTTTTTAAAAGAAATCGATGCTAATTAAAGTTTAACCTTATAATTAATAATAATTTTTCATTTTATCATCTATAATTATTTTATTAAATATACTTGACTTTTAATGTTGTCCTATTATATTAAATTTAGTTTAAAAAAATATTATTCACTTATAATATGAATATCATTAATTATGTCGTAACATTATATAAATATCCGGAGGAGATAAGAGAAAAATTATAATCACACTTAATACTATATAAGAGTAAATTAATGAGTATAAACAACAAGTAATACCGAATACTAATAACGTACAATGTACGTCATAAAAAAACACTAGTATCAAATAAAAGCACCTAATGTATTTATCATTTTTCTCAATAATTTAATATAATTTTTAGTATATTAAAAAAATCGATCAATCATATATTTAAAATAAAAAACAAAAAATGAGTAACTTTAAGGAGTACCACAGGCACATTATTAAATTTACAAGTTAATCACACAAATATTGACACTAACATCTATCCATATATATGAAAGCCGAGACAAAGAGAAAGCTCAAGGCACTCTTTTGACTTAATATACTATCTTTCTTTTTTGAAGAGAAAATTTATGTTTTTTTCTTTTTTTTTTCTATATTTTGATTATCTATCTACATATATTAAAACCGAGACAAAGAGAAAGCTCGAGGCATTCTCTTTGCTGAGTATACTATTTTTCTTTTTTTAAGAGAAAATTTATGCTTTTTCTTTTTTTTTTTTTCTGTATTTTGAGTGGTCAACTTAATTTTTCAATTTAACATTTACTATATAATATTGATAGTTAAAATTTTTGAAATCTAATCTAGTCATATAACCTAAAACTTAACTTCTAAAATTTTGAATTTTTTCAATTATCAACTCTAAAATCTAGCTATATTTATTTAAATTGAACACGTTAATTATTATATGTAATCTCTACTCTAAATCTATGTACGTTCACTTTCCTTATCTTGTCTCTTGAATATCAAATTTTGTATTTATTCTATTGTGATTTTGCTTTCATCTTTCTGGTAATATTCTGCAATTTTCTTTGTTTTTAATGCAATTGGAGGCTTTGATCCATCCCTCTTTAATGAGCTACATGACCCAATTCGGTTACCAAATGGACGAGTCCTTCCTCCACTTTTCAACTTCAAATCTCATGGTAATGATTCATGTCTGAAAATTGCTATAGTTTGTCTTTGTATTTTATATTGGCGCAGCCTGCAACTCTTCTTGCTGCCTCTATCACCAAAAATATTGTAAGTTTCCATCTCTCTTTCACAATTTTTATATATATAACAACTAAGATTTTCATAATTTTGTTGTACGGCGTTTTAGCCCAATGAATATGTAATGCTCACTCTAATAAAGACTTAAATATAGATTTTACGACGAGTATTATAAAGATAATTAGATTTTTAAGTATTTTGGGAAGTAAATAGATTTTTCTACAAATATTTATTATTTAAAATTAAACTTTATTATTTAAGTATTAGAACAATCATATTTAGCAATTTTATTTTTTTTTTTGAGAGTAAGCAATTCTAATTTTAATTATTTAGTTAAACTAGAATCGGTAGATATACACTAAATAAATTATTTAACACATATATAATTCCTTTTGGTTGCAGGAGATGTGATTTTGTTTCTGAAATTAATGGTAGCATTGAAAATTAATTTTTTTATAATGTAATTTAAAACTCAAAAAAAAAAAAATTTGGTCTTAAACATTATGTATATAATTAACTTCCATTAATTCTGATTTTCTAATGTTCACCATGTAATTCCACGTAAGCTAAGCTTTTTTTTTTTTTGACATTTCCACGTAAGCTAAGTTAATTGTGCTCAATGCTGCTACTTTTTACACATTTACTTATATACATATATCAAAGTTTTTTTATTCACGAGTCAAAAGTATTTCAAAATAGCAATATAATTCAATTATATAATTATTCAAACAACAATGTATCAGCGCACGCGCGCCAAAGCGCGAAATTAGGATTAATTTTAGTTTAACTAATAACCTTATTGGTTGCAGTACTTTTGCCCTTTCAAAAAAAAAAAAAAAAAAAAACTAATAATAATAATTCTACTCGGACTTTGGATCGTAAAATTTGTTTTTACTAACTTAATTAAAGTTTAATTATCAATTATTAATTATTATTATAATAGTAAAATTGGATCAGCTCTTTTTACTTGTGCTGAATCTATCTCTATAAATAGCGAAGCCGGAGAATGCTTGATTGCAACGAGGTTCTAATATCCGTGATTCTCACCCTTTAACGCGTTTGAGGGAGAAAGCCTTTCTCTCCTCCGCTTCTCTTTTATTCACCGTCACTGCCGTAGCCGTCGCCAGCACACCATCGCCGCCAGGTAATATTGGTGTATTTTAATCAAATTTAATTTTCATTGATTTCCCCCTTCATTGTTTTTCTCCAATCTGTTGTGGTATCGAACATCCCATAGTTATTTAACAATTAGATACAAAATTAACCAATCTGTCATTGTTTCTTTATTAGCTCCTACATTACATTCTAGATTGCAAACTCAGTAACAGCAGAAAAACGTCTCATATATGTGTACATATATACGTTGGTATTATCTGAAAAGGAAAGAATAATGCACAAACAGCTTTAGGCTATACAATAGAATCATTCCCTTGTCTCGGGCAGTTAGGGTTTTAATAAGTCTCGATTTTTGATATCTCAATTGTGTTTTTATAGTCTATCTCCGGTATCTAGGGTTTGATACTATTGAAGATTCACTTTGTACTGTTAAATACTTTTTATTTGGTCAATCAATGGGTTTATCGAGTTATTATGTTTTTATTTCGTATATGAAGGTAAAATTACCAAGTTTTACTGTGTTGATTAAGATTAATATACTATGTCATATCCAAATCATGGTTGTTCGGAAAAACTATTTTTTTTTTAATGGCATTAGGGTCTAACGTAGATTGATGCTTCCTGGTGTTGTGGGTTGCTTATCGTACATGATTAGAATTGATGATTAGAATTGCTGCTTATTGACAATTTAATTTAAGCGTTTTTCTTTGCCTACGTATTTGTGAATTCGTTACTGGAACTGATTAATCATGGACCAAGTTTTAATACTTTGCTTGTTAGTTAGACAGAAGGGGTTCCTTTGCATCATGGAGCGCAGGACAATTGACTTGGACCAAGGATGGGATTTTATGCAGAAGGGTATCACAAAGCTGAAGAGTATTCTGGAAGGATCACTAGAGCAATTCAGTTCTGAAGAATATATGATGCTTTACACGTACTTTTCCTATCTGTTTATTCAATACAAGGTCAAGCCATTAGATACACATCAAATAATTTTCCCAATGTTCTGATTTTGCTTGTTTAAACACTACAGAACTATATACAATATGTGCACCCAGAAGCCGCCTCATGATTATTCTCAGCAGCTTTATGACAAGTACAGGGAGGCCTTTGAAGAATATATTCACTCTACGGTGAGGACATGGATGATATGATCTTTTTGCTTGATATGTAGACAGTTATATATTGTTTAAACTAAGTTGAAGGTTTGGTTTATTTCTTATTGTTAACTTTCTTAATTTTGTAGGTTAAGGTTAGATGAGTAACCCATTTACTTCTTCTTAGTCTTTTTTTTTTTTTAAATATTTTTCTGTTTCTTAATTCTCTTTCTATCTTTTAAGTAGCCCAAGAGAATGACAATTTAAAACAACAGTGAATTTGTCAACTGATATGTTACTGTGTTTCCATATGGTTTTGTATGGCAGAGTTAACATATAGAGAAGGAACAGTTAGTGAATGCAGTGTTGTTCTAAAGCATGATGGTGACATGGATGTCTTGTCATATATATTGCATTATAATTTTGTGTTCGACTACAAATATGCTCAGTATTGTTTCCATGATGTGAGACAAATTCTGTGTGGCTGTGATTTATATTGCCGATGGGGCTGTCTTCATGTTACATTATTTTATTGGGTTAATTTTACTGGTATAAACTATGGACTGATTTGTTCTTTATGATTAATAAATGACTTGATTTCATATTCTCCTCATCTTGTTTTCTGAATCAGGTGCTGCCATCTATAAGGGAGAAGCATGATGAGTTTATGCTGAGGGAACTCGTGAAAAGATGGTCTAACCACAAAATTATGGTTAGGTGGCTTTCACGCTTCTTTCATTATTTGGATCGCTACTTTATTGCTCGGAGGTCACTTCCTGCACTTAATGAAGTTGGGCTGACTTGCTTCCGTAGCCTGGTTCGTTAATTCCCTCTTTACCTCACAATGTTTCTTAAGCTTTTGGGCAAAGAGAATGTCAAAAGTTCCTCATTTAGTCTCCATCTCTAGTAATCTTTCCTATGATTGTTTCCTTCTCTATTTTGAAGATAGTTTAATGATTCTTTCATCTGTTTTCTTCAGGTTTATAAGGAAGTAAATCAAAAAGCTAGAGAAGCTGTGATTGTTCTTGTATGTTCTTCTAAGACCCTTGTAATTTAAATAATTATTGTTTTTTTTCAAATAAAATGCTGAGGGTCCATTTTCTGGAGATCAGATTGATAAAGAACGCGAAGGGGAGCAGATTGATAGGGCCTTGTTGAAGAATGTTTTAGATATATTTGTTGAGATCGGGATGGGCGTAATGGATTGTTACCAAGAAGATTTTGAAGTACACATGCTTCAGGATACTGGTGCATACTATTCTCGTAAGGCATCTAACTGGATTTTGGAGGATTCTTGTCCAGACTACATGTCGAAGGCAAGTACTTATCTGTACTAATTTGTGTAGTTGTTTTATAGCTAATCTTTATTATCCTGAACCACCCCCTCCCCCCATGAAATTGCAGGCTGAGGAATGTTTGAAAAAGGAGAGGGATAGAGTTTCTCATTACTTGCATTCAAGCAGTGAGCCAAAGTTAGTGGAGGTTAGTTTGGTTTCATATTCCATATATTTTGTGAATGAATTTGAGGATTTGGTGTTTTCTCCATCCATGTATTGTAGGAATTTTTTTTTTTTAATTGGTTATACTAACTAATTTATGTTCAATATGCATCTGAATAAATTATTCTGAATAGAGTTTTTTTGAATTGAAGCATTGCCTATTTTTCCAATTAGTTATGAAGGATAAAATATGAATTGGATGTAAAAGGAAATAATCATTATTAGGGGCTTTATTACTCTTGTGATTTTATATTTTGTTAATTTTATGAAAGTCGTATTGGATAAGTTTGTAATGAATATATTGAAATTGAGGCAGTAGATGTTTTTAAGGAAATTTACAGTATATAAGTGGGGGGCTTTTGTAGAAAAATTTGGCTAGGATCTTATATATTTAGACCTTAGTGCAAATGCAGATTAAAATGTCTGGAGTGGAAGTAGACTATCCATATTCTTAATCCATATACTGCTCTACCTGATTCCTCTGCTTACACCCTTAGATAAATGTTCTTGTGCATTTTTTTGCCAAAAGCACCTCTATAATGGTAACAGATGACAGTATTTGCCTTCAAGTATTAATGTTGTGTATATATCTTATTTGCATGCTGCATAACTAATTCCAAATTATAGTATGAATTATGTTTCATGACAGCATAGAAATGGTAAGTTGACGAAAGTAAAAAGAAATGGATGATCCTGTAAATCCTTACTCCCCATTCTGTATTCAAATTTGCCTACATTTGGAAACTGATATGCAGCAGCAGGTGGAGATTCAATTAGAAATCCTTCTTAGAGATGCGACAACTATAAGGGTTTAAGTTCTTGTAAATGTGATTATCATATATATATATATATATATATATATATATATTTAACTTCACTTTCTATTTGTAGAAAGTGCAACATGAATTATTGGTGGTCTATGCAAACCAACTGCTTGAAAAGGAGCATTCTGGATGTCATTCGTTGCTTAGAGATGATAAGGTATAATGTGATCTGGAATTGGTCCCTCTTTTGAACTTTCTCTGGTTACTCTAGCGGCATAGGAAAACAATTATTCGGTTTTGTTTATAATTTGCAGGTGGACGATCTTTCAAGGATGTATAGGCTTTACCATAAAATACCAAAAGGCTTGGACCCTGTTGCTGCTATTTTCAAGCAGGTTAGCTGGTTTCTATATTCATGCTATTTTACCAGCCAAGGGCCTCTTTGCATATTTTCTTGGTCACTAACATTTCCTTTCTACAGCACATTACTGCTGAAGGGACAGTCTTGGTCCAGCAGGCCGAAGATGCTGCAAGTAACCAGGTCAGTAATTATGATTACTTTCTCATAGTTTCCATTAAAATAGAATTTTGGCATGGCTGTTTAATACTTTCATTCTGGTATGTCTACACTCTACTAGTAATTTTCACATATGAGAAGAAAAAGATGGGGAGTTAAAATTTATCACTCCTTTCATTTGGGTTGAGGGACGAGATAGTTACAACTTTTTTTGGTCATTAATATTGAAATTACGATAATAGTTCTATTATTCCTATGTACAACATTAATTCATTGGCAAATGTGTAATTTAATCCCTTGTCACTCAGCTTTCTTGTCGAAGATGTAATTGGTCTAAGTAGAGATTTTTGTTCCCCCCCTCCCGCCCGGCTCTTTCCATCTTCCTTTTTTTGGCTCCCTCTATCCAAAAAAAAAAAAAAAAAAAAAAAAAAAAAAAAATTGAAATGTAGAATCTTTTCTCGTTCCCTGAGTATGAAGTTTTGGGGATTGTTTGGGGCCTTATGCATTTACAAGCTGAATTTTATTGTGATTCTTTGTTGGTGCTAAAAGGTGAGCTACATATTTTATTTGTGCTCTTTTTAATTTTTTTGATTGATGGGGAACTAAATGCTAACAAGTATGTGGCTCTACAGGCTGCAAATGGTGGTGTACAGGAACAGGTAAATCTTCTGACGACTTGAGTGTTTTATATGTATGGGAATAACGAGGAGGCTGAATAATCGATCTATTGATGTGATGTTCAGGTCCTAATCAGAAGTATAATTAATTTGCATGACAAGTATATGGCATATGTGAATGATTGTTTTCAAAATCACACGCTCTTTCACAAGGTTTGTGACTTTTGTACTACTGCTTCCATTATGCTTCTATAATTTCTGTAATCACTATTTTGTCTCAAAAGTCTTTTTTCTTTACACTTTATTTTTTTGTTCAACAGGCCATGAAAGAGGCTTTTGAGATATTCTGTAATAAAACAGTAGCCGGCAGTTCAAGTGCAGAACTACTGGCAACTTTCTGCGATAATATCCTCAAGAAGGGTGGAAGTGAGAAACTGAGTGATGAAATCATTGAAGAAACACTGGAGAAGGTGCGCTGTTAAAGTTTCTTTTTTCCAGTTTTATGAAATTCTATTTCAGTGTAGTGTTGATAGGTTTATTTTCTCTGAACAACTGAGAGTAATCACTGAAACTTGTTTTTCATTGTGGTTGAGTTTTGCAGGTGGTAAAATTGCTGGCATATATCAGTGATAAGGACCTTTTTGGTGAATTCTACAGGTAAATCAAAAATTTAGTGGGTATCATTTTGTTTCATTTTCCTGATCTGTTTTCTGTTCTCATTTTGTTTCCCTGGATTTTGGCAGGAAGAAGCTCGCTCGTCGTCTTCTTTTTGACCGGAGTGCAAATGATGATCATGAAAGGAGTATTCTTACAAAACTGAAACAGCAGTGTGGTGGGCAGTTCACTTCTAAGATGGAGGGGATGGTGAGTTGGGCCTTGGTTGATTAGTTGATACTTATAATACATCTACGCAACTTCAGTGATTTCTTAAGTGTTTCTTTTTTTTTCTTAGGTCACTGATTTAACACTTGCAAGGGAAAATCAGGCTAGCTTTGAGAAATATCTTGGCAATAACCCGAATGCACATCCAGGGATTGATTTATCTGTCACTGTTCTTACAACTGGATTTTGGCCAAGTTATAAATCGTCTGATCTCAATCTTCCTGCAGAGATGGTAAATATATTATTTATGGTTGGAAAGACAGGCCTTTTATCTTACCCTTTTCCTTTTTAAGTAATGCTTTTGAGTATATTTGTTTCAGGTCAAGGGTGTAGAAATTTTCAAGGAATTCTATGACCAAAAAAGTAAGCACCGAAAGCTTACGTGGATCTATTCGTTGGGGTCCTGCCATCTTAATGGCAAGTTTGAGCAAAAACCTATAGAGCTGATTGTGTCTACCTACCAGGTAAATGATAATAAGACCTGCATTTGGGGATGTGAGTTGTGGTAGTGACATATTTGCTACTGGATTATGGTGGATGATTCTGACTATGATATCTCTGCCTATATATTCTACAGGCTGCTCTCCTGCTGCTTTTTAACTTATCAGATAGACTTAGTTATTCTGAGATTATGACTCAATTAAACTTGACCCATGATGACTTGGTTAGATTGCTTCATTCCTTGTCTTGTGCCAAGTACAAGATACTTCTTAAGGAACCCAACACAAAGACCATTTCACAGACAGATTACTTTGAAGTGAACCATAAGTTCACAGACAGAATGAGGAGAATCAAGGTAACTTCTAGCATGATATTTTTCACTGTCCCTCTTGGGCTTGCATTTGAATCAGATCAGGTCTGGTCTTTATAATGTTTGGCTACTTACTCTCCTTTTGTCAAAGCTGTAATCATTTGAAATTTTCCCAATTGTAGATTCCTCTCCCGCCAGTAGATGAAAGAAAGAAGGTTGTTGAAGACGTTGACAAGGACAGGAGATATGCTATTGATGCTGCAATTGTGCGCATAATGAAGAGCCGGAAAGTTTTAGGCCATCAACAGTTAGTCTCAGAGTGTGTTGAGCAGTTGAGTCGTATGTTCAAGGTATGTCTACTTCCCTCTTGATCATGCATACATATTAGTGAAGAAGACAGGTTGGGGAATTGTAGCTGCTGACTACTGGGATAATTTAGGATTTGGACTAGGAACATGGAGTACTACATATAGTCTTTAATATTCCTTTTTATGCCTGCATGACTACCATGTGTTGAAAGTCCTCAGTAAAACCTTCATGAATTAGTGGAATTTGTAGCATAGCCGTCAGAAACTGTCATGTCATGAAAAAGAAACATGGGAACATGCGTCAACTTTTACTTGCGCGATTTCTTCCATTTATGTTTTGTTCTTGTTTGAATTTGAATTTACAGCCTGACATTAAGGCAATCAAGAAGCGAATGGAAGATTTGATCACCCGAGACTATTTGGAGAGAGACAAGGACAACCCAAACACATTTAGGTACTTGGCGTAATTCAAGTAGCAGTACAGTTCTGGCCTTAGGATCAGAAAGAGAGTATACAGTTGACTTTCCAATTTGAGAATTGCTGTAAATGATTTGTAGCAGGCAGACAGCCCCCCCTTGTTTAGTGACACTAGGGTTGAAAAAGGGTATCAAAGAATTTTTGAAGATGTATATTTCTGTAAACTGCTCTCCCTCCTTAAACGCAGTTTTGGGCAATAGTGATCCACCTAACATTTCACGAGGAAATATTAATTAATAGGATTTATTTATTTTCTAACGTCATATACTCATCGATGTGAATGTTCAGTGCACTTCCTTCCCTTTGCCCGCAGCATAATAATAATAATAATAATAAAAGGCAGAATATAGCATTTAAAATATACAATAAAATTAATTTTGTTAATGAAATTCATTTGTAAATCTATTTTAATGTTCATCTTATCATATCATTTTTAATTGTCCCAATTCCATCCTAGGGAGGAGCTCTATATTTTATGATTGGTTGGAATGAATAACAATATATAATTAACTTAATAATTCTACAACATTAACTATTTGATATTTCACATTAAAATTTATAATTTTATTTTGTTAGAACAAAAAAAAAGTAATTAAATAATTTTTTCTATTTTTTAATGAAACACAGTTTACCGTCGTTATATTTTGTCTAAATGACAAATCTACTTTCCTTCTATCAATTTTTAGTTGTAAAATTAATTAATTAATTATAGAAATATTAAAAATTGTAATGAATTTAACTTCTATCTATCTATTCTATATTATATATAAAAGTAGAAATGACAGGGGAATAATAGAATTACCCATAATGTCCTTAATGAAATTTTAAATTTTTTAAAATAACCTTATTAATGACCAATTGAATTTTATTTTATATGTTACGTTTGATACGTTATGATAATCTCCTTAATGAAATTTAAAATGTTCTAAAATAACATTATTAATACTCAATTAAATTTTATTTTAAATATTATACTTAATAGATAATTAACGTTAACTATAAATTAATAAATTGTAATTATTTTAATATTACATAATAAGGTTATACATGAAAATTAAATACTCTTTTATTTACTATATATGTCTTTCATTTATTCAATTTAGGATTTAAATTAAATGTTAGAGCTAAATATATATTACATATTTTCAGTATTTATTATATATATTATTTTGCTCTATTTAACGTAATAGATAATAAAATAAATTTATAATCTATAATATATCTATCTATACTATATATAAAAGTGAGAATGAGGGAATGGGGAAATAATAAGATTTTCTATGTTGTTCTTGTAAAATTTAAAATACTCTAAAATAATCTTAATCATAACTAATTAAAAAATTAACATAAAAATATATATAATATTTCTATAATTTGAGTGGATGTTTTTTTTATTTTTTTAATCGATAAATACATATAGATAACTAAGCTTTTGAAAATTTTATATTATTATCTTATTATGTATAATTATATTATATTTTATTATATTATTATATAAATTATTAATAATAATTAAATAATTTTAATAATTTATTATTATTATTTATCATTTAATTATTATTTACTATTATTGTAATTTATCTTCGATATTATTATTGTAAATGAATATGTGTAAATACGAGACATTTGAATTTTTTTTTGAATTTTAAATAAATATATCTAGATAATTAAGATTTTAATTTAAAAACGGTATGGTTAAATTTCTTTTAATTACAAATTGCACTCTGGTTGGCCAAAAAATAAGATAAAAAATTATTATTTTTAAATATCTCAAATTTGATTAATTATATTAATATCTTATTTAATTCAAATTCTATTCTTTCTATGAAGGAATATGATTTTAACAATAAAATTTTTAAATAATTTCGTTATCTTAATTGGCTAAAACAATGAAAATAAATTTATTATTATTTATAAATATTTAATTTGATTTATTAGATTAATTTCTTATTCTATTTTTAAGTATATTTATTTACTAAAAGAGATTATAATGAAATTTATTAACAAAATATGTAAATTAATTATAAAACGTAAAATAATAGCTATATGATTATTTTTATTAATCAAGTACTTAAACAAAAAATAAAAGCAACTAGCATATAATGAGAACTATATAAATCAATATATTAAAGAGAATATAAATGACATATTTCATATTTGAATTACTATTTTAAAAAGAGAAACAAATATATTAATTCATTTTCAACGAGATATTACAGTCTAAGATATATAATTAAAAAGAATATTTTACTATATATATATATATATATATATATATATATATATATATATATATAAACCACTACATTTATCGCACGAGTATAAAAATAAGAAAATAACGAGTATAGTCAACGTGCGATGCACGTCCTAAAAAGAACTGGTAAATGATAAAGGTATAAAAGTAGCAAAAATGGATAATACTTCTAAAGAGAAAGCAAATAAACAAATATTAAGCTTACGTTTTTTCGGATTATAATAAAATATAATTAAGTATATTTTTCTTATAAACATGAAACTAATAATGCAATTATTAAATTATATTGCATCTCACCCAATTCACTACCTTGGTTCAGCTTATTTCTAAATCATAACTTATTTCAAACCAAAAAACTGTCGGTTGGTGTGGGACGCAACCTCAATCCCTCGAGAACACAAGTTTGATCTCTGAAAAGCACACAGTTGTGGAAAAAATTTTTTACATACAGACATTTGAATACACAAGAAAGGAACAGATGAATTGATTAAGAAACAATGTCGACGAAAGCTTCAATCCGAAAAAATCGAAAAATAGACAGCAGCATACTACACAGAATTCAAGTACGTGAATGCAATACACGCATATCATATATTTGGCATATCAATCAAAACTCTACATATATACAGAAATGTATAGCTTGGCCTTCAGCATAATCAGGTCACAGAATCCTAAGATTCTAAGGCGTGCTAATATACACCCTTGCACCAGATGGGTTTCCTTGTCCAAGCTTCATAAGCTTGTTCAAACACTAAGTGCACATGGTGAGAAAAACCTATTCCAGAATGCTTAAGCCGCAAGAAAAGTGAGAAAAATGAATGACATTTTAGTATAGTCTATATTGCCAAATGCTTAGAGCTGTTGGAGCTCATCTAAATCCGGTCTAATCGGATATTCAAAACCCCGAAGCACTGGCATGCGCTTCAAATCATCTTCTGAATAAGCAGGAATCAACCAGTACCTCTTGTCCGTCCCAAACACCTGAATAGCAAAAAGGAGAATCTAAAATGATAATGACAACATTGTTAAGGGATACATTAGTTTTGAAACATTAGTAGGAAAGAAGACAGTTTTCTGGTGATGGAAGAAAAGATAAGTAAAGATAAAATAATTCTCATGCAGTTATTCTATGATCTATCATAACAATAGTTCTCTTCCAAATAATATTTTATTATAACGAAACAATTAACTTAACATTTTTACGTGTGTAGAAAATCATTCATAGAAACAATCTACAAGTGTGCTCTATGGATTTCTATGTTCTGATAATGATTGTCAATGATAAGAATAATTGAATATGTATCAATATCAAAGTAAATTTTACGCATACAACAGCTGTCAATTGTTTGATTTCTGCAAAATTAGATAGAAGATAAAGAGCTGCAAATAGAAACAGTACAAACTATAGGATCCTTTCATAGAAACACAGAATTGGGAAGCGAAGATGACTGAATTAGCACTGTTGTATGAAAACATCTTGAATTCTTGCACGGATCCACAAAGCAAGAAAAATTAGTGATGATAATTTTAGGAACTCACTACCAGCGAAGCCTTTTCAAATATTACAGTGTTATCAACAGTATATGGCCAGTGAAGTCACAACACAGTACTATCCCAAGTTCTTTGTCATATAAGCATAAAAATTTAATCATTTGATTAAATACTTATCAGATTCTGAGTTAAGATGAAAGTCAACTGCAGGTATGGAGCCTTGAATGAGCAAACATTTGAACTTGCAAAACTCAATTTATAATTTGAGTAAGCTCAGTTGTGCTGGAAAACACAAGTGAATTGATGAAATTTCCACTGAAAATGGTTAGTCTAACACATGTTAGGTTCTAAACCTCAACCTAAATAACATTAGGGTCTTTGGACATAAGAAATTACTTAACTGTAAGTTAACATTAAGTGAGCAACTAAAAATGATTTTCGTGTTATTAGCAATAACACGAAAATCATTATCTTATAAAAGTTGTTAAAGTTTGAAACGTATATGTAGTTTCCAAAAACAAGAACATGGATAAAAGAAGAAGAAGAAGAAGAAGAAGAAGGAGAATAATCAGTAAACATCTACTTTGCTTTGTCTTGCTATTGATTTGATCAGAGCGGATATTGGAAACAAAAGATTCATACAGCCTAGCCTAACTAGTTTAGGAGTAAGGCTTAGTTTTTAACCATCAAACAAAAGAGCAAAAGTAACCTGTTCAAAGTTCTTCTTTCTTCCAAGATCATATTGCCATTTAGGATTAGTTTTCTTCTCATATGCCTGAAATCAGAAAATTAAGAAAGCAATATAAGAGAAACTAGCTCAAAGACTGTTAATATATGGGAAAGAAAGGTAAGCAAGCATAGGAAAAAGCATCACCTCAATTGTGGTGGTATTGGCTAGTATCAACGATATGTGCATAATTAGGAAACCCATAACACTCAACGCAAATGATAAGTTCAATACTGAAATAGTTGGACAGCAACAATTAAGTATTAAAAAAATAAATTAAAAAATATATATGATGTATGAACTTCCAGGCAACTCACCGAATGTAATAAAAGTTGCTACAAGGGATCCTGGTGTTCCAGATATTTCACCATCAGCAAAAAATGCTATAAACAGTCGCAATAATGATAAAGTAACGAGAGTTGTCTCAAGAAATGTGTAAACCTGAATAAGAAAATAGACAAAAGTTGTCTCAGTTTTCTCTTTTTTCTTTTTAGTAGATATTGAATTAGCAGTTAGTTTTCAATACAAAATTATGCTTGTAGGAGAAGAATTGATACAACTGACTTAATATACATGCTACAGCACCAAGCCAAATTGATTTTGTTTTAATGAACAAGAGAAAATGGAAGAGAGTTTTTTATTTTATATTTTTCGCTCTTGGGGAGCCTTTTGCCGCCCGTGCTGCGCAGGGGGTTGGGGGCAGTGGGTGGAGGGGGTCGGTCTGGGGTTCAGAAAACTGGCCAATAACAAATTCTTCCATACATATAAATTCACTAACTTCCTAATCATAATATGGCATGTGGATAGAGCATTTTGTCTATATAGACCAAATGTTTGGTCCAATAGTAGCAGGTTTGTCCATGTGGCCGAAAAAGGTTGTAGGTAGGGAAGTTCTCTAGTATGCAATGCGATCGTTTGCTATTTATTCCCCTTTTCTGAATTTTGACCACTCATCCCAATGGTGACTTCCCTTGGTTTCATGTCTCTTGAAGGACGAATTTAGACTAATAAGCCTTAAAGTAAATTCTATATATTGAGAGAGACACAGATAGAAAGCCAGTCAACTCTTAACGATATTAATGCAAGGCCACCCACTCTGCACAGATCATTAAAAGGAAAATAATTCCTGTAATCTTTCTTCTACAAAATACTTAAGTTTCAGAAAACATAAGCTAATAAAATAAAAATGATTAGTGAATGAGTACGAGGCTTTTCAGCCCAAATCTCATTACAGAGATGTAAATCATGTTTATTTATTTTACATGCACATGGAGAGTTTATTGTCAGCTAACTGGAGAAAATAATCCATGTGGTAGACCTCACTCCAACTAGTTCGAGATCAAGACCTGTAGAAAGTTTATTTTGAACATTGCTAAAAACCTTAAATAAGCAAAAGCTATAAAGAGGAAATCTAGTTCAAAACCATAAATCTCCATGCCATTCTAGCATATGGATTAAGGTTGTCAAGTTTTAGATGATAATTAACATACCAAGAAAAGAAAGAAATACTTGTAGTTCAATGCCCCAACACAATTGACAACCCAAACACAATGATGGTCCATTTTCAATATACATCTTCCACCTAGAACCAATTAACAAATTAAGCAGCATTTAGTTAGAAAGCACATAAAGGAATAATCTTCTTCAAACGAACTCTATGTAAAGAACTTACAAACAGAACAGTGATGGCATCGAGGTGGTTTAAACTGGTTGCACTTCCGACAGAATCGTGTTCTTTGGTTAGCTGGCTCACCAAGCACAGATGAACGGTCTGAACCTAAATTTGCACCATGTTCCATCAATGCATCTGTCTCACCTCTCTCCTCATCTATTGACGGCCTCCAATTTGGTGGCACACCACCCGGATCCGTTAGAACAGTAGTAAAGTAACTCCATAATAGCATCACCAGCTACATAATAGACTAACAGAAGTTAGCATGACAGATTCATTTTTTTACCATCACGCATCATCATTTTTGTCTAGTGTGTTACATGTTATCCAGACACCTTTACCTATCATATCTTAGAACTTTGTTGGATGACATGCCATCTATGTATTGTGCACAGATGGAATACAACATATATTTGCTAGATTTAGCACATCAATTAACAGGTAATTTAGGTATAAGGGCAAAGCATATGCAGTGATAAATTCACTTTTCTCTGAATGGAAAGTTGCTGATTCAATTAGAAGAAACCACCTCCTGGAGAAAATGGTAAGGGAAAGGATACGTGTGAGAGATGATACTCGCAATGCAAGACGCCTCATGTGCTATATCATCCTTTTTATTTATATTGTTAAACATAAGAGAAAATCAAAAGTTAAGTCCTGTCCACATAAAATATCCCAAACAAAATATCATCAAATCTTTCAAATAAGTTGATTTACAACTTTCTTGCAAATTGAAATACGTTGAGTTACCAAGTCAATCCCATTGGTGCCTCGACAAAATCAAGTCAGCATAAATTATTGTTATGACAGGAGCTAATGCAGTCTGAGCCAAAAAAAACTTCTTTGCACTACACAAAACATCGTAATCTATAAAGTTACAATTTTTTAGTTTGAAATTGCTTCCTAGATAGCCAGCGAACTGCAATTGAATACAAGTTACCACCCAAAGCCAGAACGAATATAGACTGATACATAGTCATCAGAAAGTGTAGAACATGGTGAGGAAAAGGATAAACTTTTGCATCAGAACTCAAAAATTTATTATAATTCCAAATATATGAAATTAATTAACATGTGCCATTTCTACTTCAAGCATCATTCCTCTTACCATGACAAAATCATTTAATAAATAAGATGCCTCCATCAAATTCCTTATTTAAAAAATGCAGTGTGAAAGGTAGAAGTCTACCAATTCAGTTGGGCAGATATCCAATTGTAATTGAGCACTCCATAACAATATCCTTGCAACATTACAAAAATGTAATTGAAACAAAAATAGAAACACTCATTGACGATTCTGAATAAGAAATGCCACTTGGATACCCATTGTAATAGAATTCAGCTAAAATTTGTTCATGAAAAAGCTATAAAACCCAATTCAAACACAGGAAACAGCATTCATTAGCAAAACCAACTAAACAAGGTCCTGAAACAAGAGCTGATCCTTCTTTTTTTTTTAACACTAGCTAAAGCAAAACCATAATATCATTTCTTAAAGGGGAAAAAGAAAAAATAGCTAATCCAACTTACCAAAAAATGGAACAAAAGCAAGACAGCAAAAGAAGCAAGCGTCTCCAGGCCTCCATGAAAGAGAGCTGGACCGTAATCGGTTATCACAACGACATAATACGTAAGCCCAATAATGCCAATGACCAATACCATCATTATAGAGCCAAGAGCACGCAAGGCCGTGCAGAACCTGAAAACATTCAATGCCATTACTCGTCCTCCTGATTTCTGCAACATTTTCTCCAAATTAAACCCCAAATTTGTGCTTTAAAATCAAACTGTGGAACAAAGAATTGGGTTACAATCAAAAT
The DNA here is from genome assembly GCF_041381405.1 of Jatropha curcas. Lineage (NCBI taxonomy): Eukaryota > Viridiplantae > Streptophyta > Magnoliopsida > Malpighiales > Euphorbiaceae > Jatropha > Jatropha curcas. The sequence goes on from NC_143153.1 coordinate 21,874,637, forward strand.
AAAAGCGAAGGAAAGGGTTAGAATTGAATTTTTGGTTTGAAGACTTTGAAATTCCAGGTGAAGAAAAAGACCGGAATTTTATTTCCTGGTTCTGTTCCATTTTTATAATAGTTAAAAGGAAAACCATCGAAAAAGAGAAAATGTAAGAGAAGAGTTGAGGTCGTTGTTTTAGGCCCAAAATATAGTATAAGGCTATTCTCTGGGCTTTTATACTTCAGGATGTTCGCCGTAGCCTATTCAGCAAAACACCCATTTCAATAAAGACTTAACTTTGCTAATTTCGTGTTAGGAATTGAAGGATTGAATTGTAATAAATACTATGGGAAGTGGTTTTAATGGCATAAGTTGTATTTCAATTTCCTTATTCCTTTTTTTTTTTTTTTTTTTTTTTTTTTTGTATTTTTTATCCTCAAGTAGTTAGTCTAATGGAAACTATGCTAGACAAATCCAACCAATTAAGTAACCCCTGTTTGGGCTTAAATTCGCTAATGTTCATGGATTATAAACCTTATGTGTATTAGAGATTTGTTCGATCCATGTGGAGGGGCGTTTCCATAGAGCCAGTAGGAATTATGTTGGTTAATAAGACTTTTCCCCTTTCTGGTAAGTTAGCTAATGGTCAAGTGTTAGTTAACAAACTTCAATGCCCTGAATTAGAATGAAAACTGCAAGGGCATACTTTCACATATAGTCCTAAGATATTGGAACTAGCCCAATATCATATGATATTAGGGGTGAATTAGTTAAAATAGTACAATCCTATTTTATTTGACTTTCCTACCCTATCCCTTGCCATACAAAAGAATAAGGCTTAGTTAGAGTTAAAAGGAATCACTGAGTCTAGCTCTTTAAACCTCATTTCCTTTAAGTCTCTTAAGAAGCTAGTTAGGAAAGGTTGTGGTATGATCATACTTGTTTTCCATTTTTACTGTCCCTTTTTCTATAAATACCTCTATCCTTAACTATTCACCTCCATTAGCAATTTAAAAACTCTTAGATTCCTTTAAGGACATTTTCAAGAACCTACATCTCTCCCTCCCCCCAGAACATGTGATCACTATATTCATCTTCTTCCACATGCCACCTTGCTAACATAAGACCCTATAAAAATAATAATATCCAAAAAATTGAAATAGAAAAATAGGTCCATGACATGGTTATCTCACAATTAATACAACCTAGCCACTATCCTTTTGCCTCCCATGTCCTTTTAATCAAAGAAAAATATAACTTTTAGAGACTTTACATTGACTATAAACAACTCAACTCCTTGACCATTAAGGATAAATACCCAATCCTTGTAATAGATGACCTCTTAGATGAGTTACATTTTGCCTATTATTTCTTTAAGATTGACTTGAGAGCTAGTTATCATTAGATCAGAATGCATAAGGCAAATATTCACAAATTGCTTTTAAAACTCATTTTAGCCATTTTGAGTTTAGGGTAATGCCTTTTGGGCTTACCAATGCTCTTGCCACTTTCCAATCGCCAACGAACATTATCTTTGAACCACATCTTAGGCAATTTTCTTTAGTATTCTTTAATGATATTCTCATTTACAGCCCTAACCTTGTGTCTTGTTTAGGACATTTATGCAGTATTTTCATTATTTTGAAACACCGCAAACTTTATGCTAAACAATCCAAATGTGTCTTTTGTACCATAACTCAACCATAGAGTTTTTAGGTCATATTATTAGTGCCAATAGAGTGGCGTCTAAGCTTGAAAAGATTGAGGCTATGGTTAATTAGCCTACACCTAAGTCACTTAGGTCTGTAAGAGGTTTTTTGGGGTCTGACTGGTATTACAGAAAGGAGTCATGAAGTGATAAGTAAGCCCCTTACAGACCTACTTAGGAAGGACGTATTCATATGGAGTCATCAAGCCACTTAAGCTTTTAACCTTCTTAAAAAAGTCATAACCTCAATACCTATTTTGGCACTTCCTAATTTCACATTCCATTTGTATTGGAGACTAATGCTAGTCAATATGGCTTAGCTGCAGTTTTGATGCAAAATGATAGGCTAATTGCCTTTGATAAGGCCCCGACCCAAGTGCCTTTTCCAATATGCTAAATGTGAAATTGGAATGCTTATTTTGAGTTGGTTTCATGATTTGAAAACATATTTAATTTGATTGTTTTTATTTGAAAATGAGTCGCCACTTATATTTTTTATTTTGAGGGAAAAAACTAAGAAAAATCCTAATTTTAACTCCGGACATTGGTCCAAATAGATAAAATGCACTAATCATCAAAACCGAGGAGGATTCGGGGACTAATTTTTTATTTTAAACAATCGATTAATTGGCCTCAGTTTTAATTCTTTATCGAATGGTAATAATTTTAAGATGAATAAATGCACGACAATTATAGACAAGCAATAAAGAAAACAATTTAAAGAAAGTGGCAAATAAAGCTATAAGGAATAAGGAGTATTATTTCTAGCCTCGTTTTGAGGATTCTAGAAAGGCCACACATCTCCAATTTAAGCAATTAAGTATTAAAGAAAGCATTTAAACATGGGACCAATTAAAAGGGAATGTCATCTCGAGCCCCTTAAGAGGATTCTAGGATGACCACATGTTTCCCTCAACTGAAAGTAAAAGAAACATTCAGAGAAAGCAATAAAGGCAGAGATGAATATAACACAAGGAAAAGTACAAAGAGATAAAAAAAGAGAGTATTGCCTCTAACTTCTTATAGGGATTCTAGGACAATCACATGTCTCCCAATCAAGCGCATAAAATAAGAAAATCCGAATAAAGCAAGAGAAAAAGAGAAAGAGGAAAAAAGAATTATGTGGATTTTTGGTCCGTAACACAAGTTTAGTAATCAAGTCTATCTACTTATCCTATGCAATAGGAATAGAACTAAGCAATTTTTTCCATTATGAAATGGGAACTTTAATTATGAAAGGTGTGTGTATGTGGTGTGTGTATTAATAAAAGTTTGTTTTAGTTGCCATTTTGAGTGAAACAATGTCATTTGATTTGGAAACAATGGATTTATTCACCAATTTGATTGAAAAGTGTCTTTAGTTGCCAATTGATTGAAAAAGTAAAGTTTTTTTTGACTTAAGTCGCCATGCCTGTGAAAAAGTGACTTTAGTCACCAAGTTTAAGAAAAAGAAAGCGTTTTGGCTTTAGTCGCCATATTTATGCAAAAGTGGCTTTAGTCGCAATGTTTGTGAAAATTCAGCTTTAGTCTTCGATTTGCGAAAATATGGCTTTAATCGCCATTAGATTGAAAATTATTCATTTGGCTTTATTTGCTAAAGGTTTTGAAAAAAAGAGACTTTAGTCGCTTATTTTGTGTGAAAAAAGATCATTTGGCTTTAGTTGCTAAAGGTTTGAGAAAAGAGACTTTGGTCGCCTATTTTGTGTAAAAATGGTTAATTTGGCTTTAATCGCCAAAATGTTTTGAAAAAGCATTTAGTCGCCTATTTTGTGTGAAAATGGTTCATTTGACTTTAATTGCCAAAAGTTTTGGAAGAAAAGAAACGAAGAAGAAGAAGGATGAAGCGGTGTGCAAATAACAAAGAAACATGCAATATCTGCGCACAACACAAGGCAACAAGCAATCCTCAATATTCATTTATTTCAAACATGCTAGTCATGTACAATGCCATTCAGAAATTTAGAGTCTCACATTGAAGACACTTATAGCAAAGATGCAATAATCATGAAGTTATAATATCGTGCTAAAAAATGTTAAGACAAAAGCGTAGGAGAGATATGTAAGAATTTAATTTGAAGCTTCTAACTTAAAGTGGGTAATTGAAAGACTAAACGTGCACTCTAGGTATTTAAACATTTATTTAGAACTAAGTTAGACAAGCATATAATCCAATTTAATTAATTCAATGAAGCTTAATTAATCATGCCATTATTTATTTCCTAAGTTAAATAGACATTTAATTAATACTAAACTGATTGAACATGCAACTTAATTAAATCTAAGTTAATCATGCAATTATTTAATTCCTACACTAATTATGCTTTAATTTAATTCTAATCATCCTTCCTAACTAATTCTAAACTAATTAAACATTTAATTGAGTCTAAGTAATCATACATTTAGTTAATGAAGTATATGCTAACTGATTAATTAATTCTATTTGATCATGCAATTTATTTAATTAATTATAAACTAATTTATTTATTTAATTTATGGATTCTAGTTTAGGCCTGATGTTTTAGACCGGCATCAACACTCTTCTATTTCAATTTTCCTTTTGAACTATATCTGCCAAAATTCACAATTAGTATAAAAAGTGAAAAATTTACTCCATCAGTTCCACTTTAATAGCAACAAATAGACATTTTACCTCCTACTTTAAGTGCTCATTTAGGATTTTGAGAATAAATTAATTATTTTTTTTCAATTTTTATCCATATTTATTAGGTGTGATTTATTTTTATATTTACATTTAAGAAGAGCAATTTAGACATTATACCATCTATTTTTAGAAAATCAATGAATTCTAATCATTTTTTTAATCCTTGTGAAAAAAGCAAATGTTGCTACTAAAATGGAACAGAGGGATTAATATATAACAATAATTACTCGTGTGGAAGCTAAATATATTAATTAAAAAAAGAATGTTTTTAAGTTAAATCTGAGCCCCTTAATTGTGGGGTCTATTGAATAAACAAGGATTTAAACCACTATATGATTTTCCAGACAAGAAAAGTTAAATATTGCTTGTAAACTTGTTCTGAAGCCATACCAATAAATATAAGAACAAAAGTAAAGTATAACAATGGTCACCTAATTAATTAAATACTTGTGTAATAAAGTGTGATGGACTGTGAAGATAACTCTGCAGCTCCTCCGATCTCATCTGAGGAGGCAGACTAGCTTTCTCTGAGTAATAAGAAAGTCAAGGTCATTGATGCTAATGGTGGTGGACAAGGTACGGAGACTCACCTAACTGTGGTCGGGTCTCATAGGGCTGAGCAAAAAAGAAAGACCTCATTGAGGGACGTGGTTATGAGGGAGAATAAGGAGGTTGAGGAGGCTTTGGATTGGAACGTTGACTCATATGAAATCTCAGATGATGAGTCTGATGAAGGTGATAGTGACGATGACGACCCCGAGTGTCCTATGATTCGAGTTCCACAGATGAAGAAGAAAGTGCTTCAGTCAAAGTGGAAATCCACATTGATTATCAAAGTCTTGGGTCGCTCATTTGGTTTTGCTTTCTTGCAGAAGAAGCTTAAAACCATATGGAATATGTAGTCTCCAGTAGATATCATTGATCTTGTGAACGACTTCTATATGGTGCATGATAAGTTTTATTTTTATAGTTATTTTTGGTAGATTTTAGTCTGGATTTCTTTTAAATTTTATTTAATTTGTTGTGATGTACTTAATTTTACTTATGTTTTTCAATAAGGCTTCCTTGAATCGTATTTCACTTGATCTTAAGGAATTTTATAGGATTTTTATAGGAAGCTAGCCAAAAATATAAAAAGTGGATTTTAAGCAAGAAAATAAGCAGGATTTCTAGAGGCTAGCATGCCCAGGGCATGCTATTCAACACCCTCATGTTGTTTCCACAATGAGTCTTTAGTGAAGGTCAGAGTCTGGCACGCCAGGGCGTGCTAATTATCACCCCATGCTAATCTGCAGAATTCAACTTAGGCCGAAAAGTCAGCTCTAGCTCGTGCCGCTTGCATGGACTTGCATGAGGAGCTTATAGGACGTGCCTAACCAAGCTTAAATCCTATTTAAATGCTGGGAAAGTCCTAACTGGGAAGAAGTACAAACCTAAACAGTTTCCTATCTCCAAAAGATTTCTTCCTTAATAAAGATTCACTTTCCTAAACGAATTCAAAGATATTCCAATGAGTCTATATGAAGACAGAGACTAGCTAGGTTATATTTATCTTTTGTTCTATTGTTCTCTAGTCTATTTAGTTCATCTCTCTTTAAGACTTCAAGTATTTAAGTTGGTATCAAGATTAAAGGAAGCTGCTCAAACCAATCATTGACTAGTTTTACTTCTAAACTCTCTTCTTGTTTATTATTCTTTATGGGATTGTTTATAAGTAATTGAGTTTTATTTAATTACTATGTCGAACTATATCTTTTTATTAGGAATAAGATGTAGCTTAACTTAAACTCTAATGTATACTATTAGATTTGATTTTCTTTATTCAAATAAAATTTATTATTGATCTTAATGCTTCCAGGTAGTGCTCTCCCCTAGATTGATTTATTTCATTAATCATTATTGAGCGAAGGATTTTTGATATGAATAGTTTAATAAATTTCATGGAATAACAACTTGATACGAGTGCTAGATGGTTTGCCTCGTGGGAGATTTCATAAAATTAAAGGCCTTAATTTGTGAATTCCTAAATAATCATAGAACTTAATGTTTTAATTTATTTGGTTGCACCATTGAGAGATGGGTAATTGAATTGAGTTAAAATAGCTAATAAAACATTGAGAGAGCTTATTGGCAATTTTGGGGTTATTTCTCCTTCTTGAATAATTAAAATTAATTATCAAACTAATAGGATGAATTGGATAGAATTAAGTGAAGTCAAAATCCCTTGTATCTTTTAAACCTTTATTTCTTTTCAGCGATTTCTTACTTGATCTCATTCTCATTGTTTTACTTTAATTCTTTTATTTCCAAATACATTCTCTTTATTGTCGTTTAAATAATAATAGGTCAACATAATTTTGGTACTTGGTATACAATCTCCGTGAGACGATACTTTATTCACTATTTATTACTTATTTACGATTTCATACATTTACGAAAAAGCCTGTCAAGTTTTTAGCCGCCGTTACCGGGGATTGGCATTACCGATACCAATACTAATTACCCTATTATTAATTTAAACATTTATTTTTCTATTTCTTTAATTTTATTTTACAAGAATTTCAGGTGTTTTATGCAAAGATCTTGTAGAGTTGAACCTTTAGTCTTTGATCCAGAAATCGAAAAGAATTGCCGAAGGAACAATGCTACAAGAAGAGAGCAAGAACATGAACAAAGGCGACAAGTAGACATGGCTGAAGAAATAGAATTAGAGGAGTTACTTCAGCAAGAAGAGCAACAAATTTTACAACATCAGCTCAACCAAAACAATCAAAATCAAAGGCTTCGACCTTCTATTCGCACCTTATGAGATTACACCACTCCTTCTCTTACTGGGACCACTTTAAGTATCACTAGGCCTAGGGTGGATGCTAATAATTTTGAGATCAAACCTGCGATTATCCTAATGTTTTCCACCTCATTTCAGTATAGAAGATTGCCTAGTGAAGATCATAATGCCCACATCACAAATTTTTTGGAAATTTGTGATACTTTTGAGCAAAATGGATTTTCTGAAGATGCAATAAGTTTGAGACTATTTTCTTTCACTCTAAGGGATAAACGTTCTTGGTTGCAATCATGCCCTATTGAAAGTTTCACTACTTGGGAGGAACTAGCCTGAAAATTTTTGGCAAAATTCCTTCCATCTTCAAAGGCTACAAAGCTTCGTAATGAGATAATGACTTTTGCCGGCCATGATCAAGAGAGTTACTATGAAGCTTGGGAGAGATTCAAAGACCGTTGAGAAAGTGTCCACATTATAGCTTACCCAAGTGGTTACAGGTGCACTTTTTATAATGCATTATCTCGTAACACCAAGATCACTTTAGATGCAGCTGCTGGTGGTTCTTTGAAAGAAAGGGGATTGATGAGGCATATGATTGAATTGAAGAGATGACAAGCAATAGCCATTACCAAAATACCTTTGAAAGGAAGAAGCCAGCAGGAATCTATAAGATTGATGTCATCACCGCATTGAATGCCAAAGTAGACAACATGGTAAAGAAATTAGATATATTGACCACTAATTCTGTTAATTCTATTGTCTAAGCATGTGACAGGTGTAATGAACAATATGGAGTTGGAGAATGCATGATGGACAATATTAATGCTCAAACTCTGGAGCAAGTCAACTTTGTGATGAATCAAGGAAGGAAGAATTATCCATATTCTAACTCTTATTATCATAATAGGTCGTGAAACCATCCTAATCTTTCTTATGGGAATATGAACAATGCCTTGAATCCACCACCAAGTTTTCCTCCTCAAGAGAAAAAGCCTCATGATGATCTTCTCGCTGCTCTTTCTAAATCTCATATGGAGTTCATGAATGAAACCTGGGAGTATCATAGGATCAATAAAGAAAATCATAAGATTCAACAAGCTGGAATAAGGTACTTGGAGAATTAAATAGGCCAATTTGCAAACATGATGGCTTATAGACCTTAAAGTAAGTTACTTAGCAATACTGAGAAAAATCCTAAAGAACAGGTACAAGCAATTATTTTGAGGAATGAAAAGCAACTAGAGGATCCACCCAGGAAGGAAGTAGATAAGCAAGAAGAGGGAAACAAGGAGATCCGGATCATTGATCTTGAAGAGAAAGAGGAAGTCAAGCCCTATGTTCCACTTATCCCTTTTCCACAAAGGCTTAAACAATCAAAAGATGATAAAAGCTGCCTCAAATTTCTTGATGTCTTTAAAAAGCTCTAAATCAACATTCCTTTTACTGAAGTTCTTGCTCAAATGCCTAGCTATGCAAAATTCTTGAAAGATATCTGTGAACCCCTACCCCCAAAGATTAGCATATGATGCATATGACTAAGGGCAAAAATGCACGTGAAAGTGTGAGTCGTCACCTTGTTTAATTATTTTAGGGTAAACTAGGAAAAAACCCTCAGTTGACTCCGATTTTAATTAACCTAATTACTAGATTAATTATCCCAATGTTTAAGGCATAATCTACGAACCCGAGGTGGATCCCGAGACCATGTCATGTTGATAAATTAACCAAAGAATGCATGCTTTGCAAGGTGAATGATGTAATTGGACCAATTGAAGTGTTTAAGTGATTTTGACTTGCCGCTCGGGGTTAAATCCCAAACGTGCCTACGTACTTCTGTTTGAATGGAAGATCAAAGTCGACGTAGTTCGATAGACCTTTTTTAAAGGGCTTTGAATGGGTATGCTTAATGCATGAGTGTGTGTATGCTTCGTGCATTTTGTTTAGGCATTTTGCCAAAGAATTGATTGAGTTGATTAGGCGTTTGCTGCCAAAAAATGTTGATTTTAAGGCTTTTAGCCAAAAGGATTGATTTAGGCAATTTGTTGCCAAAAGTTGATGATTGGGCGATTGTCGCCAAAATTATTGATTTAAGGCTTTTAGCCAAAAAGATTGATTTAGGCAATTTGTTGCCAAAAATTGATGTGATTTAGGCAATTTGTTTGCCAAAAGTGATTATTTGAAGGCTTTTAGCCAAAATGAGTTCATTTAGACAATTTGTTTGCCAAAAGTGTCGATTTAAGTGATTTGTCGCTAAAAGTGGTCAATCTTACTTATAGGCAATTTGTTTGTCGAAAGTGATCAACTGAATTGCAATATAGGCAATTTATTGCCAAGAAAAACGTGTTTAATTAAGGCTGTTTAGCCACAATTATTGATTAATTGGACTTAAGCCGGACTGTTCGAAATAAAGGCAATTACGCCATAGTTATTAATTAACTAGGCTTTTAGCCAATATTGTCGGATCTAAGCTTTAATACCACGATTATTAATTAACCGAGCATTTAAGCTTAATCATGTTTAATTGAGGCAGTTTATTTGCCAAATTGTGACGTGAATGCATTTATGCAGCAGTTTAATTCAGAATTGGAGTAGAAGAAGAATATGCATGAAATGCTGAAATTAAATAGGCAGAGTTTCGTTATTACCTGATTTAATCGACGGTCGCTTCTTAGCTTTAGCTTGAAAACTCCAAATTAAGCTTCTCGTTTGGGGAATATTAATTTAGAATTTAATTCAAATTAAGTGACCAAGTATCACAACAACAGAATAATAACAGCCTACAATAAATGCAGAAAAAGCAGTAAAAGAATCGCAAGGAGCGTAGGGGAGAAGGAGCGTCCGTTAACATAGACTGAGTGAGTAAAACTAATGAACCGGGGCTGTATTTATAGGGCAAATCTGGGCTGGAGGGCGGCCGCTGCCGCCGAGGCTGGCGGCCAGAGCCACCGGCGCCGCCGTGGACGGCGGCAGCTGCCGCCGTGTCCGACGGCAGCCGTCGCCGTCGTGGCAGGCAGGCGCCGCCGCCGTGGCCGGCGGGCGCGCTAGTCTTTCATTCCGGAGGCTTTTTCGAGAGTTTCGGACCTCCAAAAAATATTTCGGGACCAGTTCTGTGATCCTCGTAATTTTCCGGACGTTTCAAGTACCATATTGGCATACTTTCGGTGAACTTTCCGAATGGCCTCCGGTCCGGTCGGACTGTTTGCAGTTCGGGAAAATAGGCTTTTTGAGCCTCAAAATTTGGGTATTCACAATATCCTGTCCAAAAGGAGGAAGATCGATGATCAAGGAACGATAATGTTAACGAATGAGTGTAGTGCAATCATTCAAAATAAATTACCTCCAAAGTTAAAAGATCTAGGAAGTTTTTCTATCCCTTGTAATATTGGAAATCTTGATTTTGAAAAAGCTTTGACTGATTGGGGTGTAAGTATTAATCTTTTGTCTTATGAAGCTTTCAAGTTGCTAAGGATGGGTGAGCTGAAACCTATAAAGATGTCTCTAAAATTAGCAGATCGATCAATCAAATATCCAAGGGGTATTGTAGAAGACGTGCTCGTCAAGGTAGGTAAGTTTATTGTTCCTGTTGATTTTGTTATCCTTGATATAGATGAAGATAAAGAAGGATCACTTATCCTTGGACGACCTTTTCTTGCAACTGCAAGAGCTTTGATTGATGTGTATGAAGGTAGCTAACCTTAAGGGTAGGTCAAGAGGAAGTTGTTTTTTATGTTCTTAAATCTTGAAAGCTTCCTATGGATTCTAGTGATTGCTTTAGAGTTGATGATTGTGTAAAAGACACCTTGCATGTTAAAGAAAAATTGACCATTAACAAATGTGACATAAACATTAAAATCCAAAGCATCAAAAGCGAGAAAGAAAGTGAACCACTTAAGCATGAACTAAAACAACTTCCCTCTTATTTAAAGTATGCATTCTTAGGTGAGTACAACTCTTTTCTGGTTACTATTTCTTCTAACTTATCACTAGATCAAGAGAAAATGTTATTGCAGGTTTTAGGAAAGCACAAGAAAGCTTAGGGTGGATGATTTCAAATTTGAAGGGGATCAATCCAAGTGTGTACATGCACAAAATTTTGATGGAAGAAGACTACAAACCTTCAATCGAGCATCAAAGGAGATTAAATCCAAACATGAAGGAGGTAGTCAAATCTGAAATCATTAAACTCTTTGGAGGGAATAATATTTTTGGTTCACACCATTTTTGCATGAAAAATATTTGATAGTTATATTTCTATTTGTGCGCAAACAATTGACAGAAAGAAAGGAATGGAGATTGACAATTCATTTAAAGGAAATTGCAAATAAACTAAAAGGGAAAGAAAATTAAAAATAAAAATAAGAAGGGGAAATTGTGTTACCTGTCGATGGCGGTGGAGAAGGGAACCTATAGAGTTAGAGAGATAGAGAGTAAAAAAAAAAACTTAGTTCTTGAGAGGAGGGAGGCAATGTCGTTGCTTGGCGAAGAGAGGGAGAAACGACGTTGAGCTATTTAGAGAAGGTGGCGATGCTGTGGTGTCGGTCGAAAGTGAGATGGAGTAAGCGGCGCTATCGCGAGGGGTTGGGAGAGGGGAAGTCGCACGAGAGAGAAAAAAAGAAAAAGGAAATGCATGCAATTTAAAGGAAAAAGTGGAACATAGGCGAGCGCCTATGTTAGGGTTGGGTGAGGGGCTAGGCGATGGCCTAGGTATGGAGAATAAAAGGAACAGGCAAGCGCCTGTATAAAGGGAAAATGAAGGCGAGGCGAGCGCTTGGGCGCACATGGACCTCATGTGCTCGCCTAGCTTCCTCGGCTCATAATTTTTATATTTTAATTTTTTTTCTTTTTCTTTTCTTTTCTCTTTATTAGTATTAATTTGAAGTATTACTATCTAAAAGTGTATATATTTTTTGGTTTTCTGTATTTTATGCAAGTAAACAACAAGTAAATAAGTAAATATGCAATTATAATTGATAGAAAATATAATAGGGCTGAAGAAAAAAGTTTTATTTATTTTATAAGATTTTTTTCTTCTTTTTCTCTTATATAAAAAAAAAAATCTTCCCGCCCTCACCAAAAAATTACTAACTATAGACAGGAATGGGCAATTCTCACAGGGGGTTAGGTGGAGGTCTTTCAAAAATTCATCCCAAATCATATGATGATAACCTCTAGCCCCACCCTGACTTCAAACTTGCTAAGCTATCCCACCCCATTTCTTCCATCAACATGCAAAAATTCTCTTGGATTTTTTATTAAATCAAGGAGTTCTTCATTGATTTTTCTTGCTGGAAGCATAATCCCTGCTCTCTCTAGTCTGTCGAATGTTTTTTGAGGATTTGGCATAGGAATGATGGGTATACTAGATGATATTAGGTCGTTTTTGCATTTGTATATCACTGGTTTGGTTGTAATTCATCTTCTAGGTGCCATTAATGGGGGGTAAGCTCTATGTCTAAAGGTTTTAGCTTTAGTAAGGTTCTGAGTCTTTTAGCAAAGTTGGCGAGAGAGGAGTAAGAATAGTTGCTCAATTTTGCTTATGAACCATGCAAAAAGAGACTTTGCATGGCTTATGTGATAATTGTTGCATGTTGTGTGATGGTTGTGTGGCGCGTGTTATTTTCATTTCTTTGCATGTCAATGACTCATCTTCCTAAACGAGTGATTTGGCCAGTCTAGTAGTCTAAGCGATTTCTTAAGTAATAAGTGTGTGCTGAGTAAGCGAGTGCTTAAAGTTGCATACCTCGGACAGTAGGTGTGCGCCTAGCTTATGCTTGCTTCCTCTTAGGCGATCTCTTGCCTTGACCGTCTGGTTGAGGTAGGTGATCTCCTGCTTCTTGGTAGGCGATCTCTTGCCTTAGCTTCTTGGCTGAGGTAGGCAATCTCTTGTCCTTGCTCAGGTGGTCGCTTGGGCCAGCTCTTTCCTTAGTCCAAGTGATCTCATGAGAGTGCCTTAGTTTTTTTGTATTTTATAATAAATGGTATATTTAATATGCATAGGTATATAAATATATCTATTTTCTTAGTAATTGATAATATAAGAAAGACAAAAATAAAAAAAATCCTAATTATATATACTTTCTAATTACCTTTTCATTAATGATTTTTTTGTGTTTTTTTTATTTTTAAAAATTATTTACATACTACTACATATATAATAGCTAAGGATAGGGTACTAACCTGAATTGATGAGGTACCACCTTCTTACATCAAGTAGGTTCTCTCTAGTTAGATAGAGTTGGAGCCTTTAGCCGTTCACCTTGAATGTTCTGGATTTCTCGTTCCAAATTTCCATTGCGCCATGCGGATGCACCTTGATCACCTTATAGGTCCGATCCAGCGAGATTTCAATTTCCCTGGAAATAGTTTGAGTCGGGAATTGAATAATAGTACTTGGTCTCCTTCTTTAATTTCCATTTTCAAAATATGCTTGTCGTGCCATTATCTGGTCCGTTCTTTATAAATTTTTGCATTTTCATAGGCGTCAAGTTCTATTTCCTCCACTTCTTCTATTTGCAGTAATCTTCGTTTTGAGGTCTTCATTAAGTCGAAATTAAGAGTTCTAATAGCCCAAAATGCCTTTTGTTCTAATTCTACTGGTAAATGACATGATTTTTCAAACAAAAGTCTTAACAGAGTCATTCTGATCAATGTTTTGAAAGCTATTCGGTAAGCCCATAAAGTATCATCTAATCTTAAAGACCAATCTCTTCTAGAGTTATTTACTGTTTTTTCCAAGGCAGCCTTTAATTCAAGATTAGAGATTTCGTCTTGTCCGTTTGTCTGATAATGATAGCGAGTAGCAATACGGTGAGTGATTCCATATCATTCCAACAAAATCTCTAAAGGTATGTTGTAAAAGTGTGATCCTCCATGACTGATGAGAGCTCTAGGTGTACTGAATCTGTTGAGAATGTGCTTTTTCAGAAATTTTACAACCACCTTTGAGTCATTTGTTGGTGCTATTATTGCTTCGACCCATTTAGATACATAGTCCACTGCGACTATAATGTACCTATTATTGAATGATGGTAGGAAAGATCCCATGAAGTCAATGCCCCAAACGTCAAATAATTCTACTTCTTGAATGCTTTTTTGTGGCATCTCATTTCTTCTGGATACATTCCTGTTCTTTGGCATCTATAGTAGGTGCTGATGAATTGCTTCTTATCTTTAAAGAGATTAGGCCAGAAGAATCCAAACTATAGAATCTTTGCAATTGTTTTTGCAGTGCTGAAGTGTCCTCCGTATGGAAAAGAATGGCACTGAAAGACAGTGTGTAGCACTTCGTCTTCTGGTAGACATCTATGGACAATTTCGTTTGTGCATCTTTTGTAAATGAGTGGTTCATACCAGTAATAATTCCTCACCTCTTTGAGAAAGCGTCTTTTTTGGTCGAAAGTAAGGTGATGAGGAATTATTTTGCTTGCTAAATCGTTGGCATAGTCTGCAAACCATGGTGCTCTTGTTTGATGGATAGCGAAGAATTGCTCTCCTGGAAATGAATCATCAATGGGCACCAAGGAGTCGTCTCCTATATCTCTCTCTTTTGATTCTGGATAGATGGTCCGCTACAATGTTTTTTGATCCTTTCTCATCTTTAATTTCATAATCGATTTGCTATAGCAGCAGGACCCATCTAATTAATCTCGACTTTGTATCTTTTTTCTTAATTAAGTACTTGATCGTCGCATGGTCTGTATATATGATAACTCTGATCTAACTAGATAGTCTTTGAATTTATCCAAATCCCATACTATAGCGAGAAATTCTTTCTCTATTATGGTATAATTGGCATGTGTCTCGTCCAGCGTCCGGCTTGCGTAGTAGATGGCGTATGCTTTCTTATCTTTCCTTTTCCCAAGCATAGCTTCAATAGCTACATCACTTGCACCGCACATCAATTCATAGGGAAGTGACCAATCCGATGGCGAGATCACTGTTGTAGATATTAGTGCCTTCTTTAACTTGCAAAAGGAGTTCATACAATTATTATCAAAAAGAAAAGGAACATCTTTACCTAACAGGTGGCACAATGGCTTTGATGTTTTTTGGAAGTCCTTGATGAATCTTCAATAAAATCTAGTGTGTCTTAAAAAGCTTCTGATTTCTTTTACAGATGACAATGGTGGTAGATTTTTTATCACCTCCACTTTGGCTCGGTCAACTTTTACGCCTTCTTCTGGAATGATGTGTCCGAGGACAATTCTTTTTTATACCATAAAATGGAACTTTTCCCAATTTAGCATGAGGTTGGTCTCTTCACACCGTTTCAAGACTTTAGCTAGATTTTCTAAACAAGCTTCAAATGTTAAGCCATAAAAATAAAAATCATCTATATAAACTTCCATACATTCTTCAAGAAAATCTGAAAAAATAGCCATCATACATCTTTGAAAGATAGCAGGTGCATTATATAATCTAAATGGCATACGTCTAAATGCATAGGTACCATAGGTAGAAGTAAATGTGGTCTTTTTTTTTATCTTGAGGGTGAATATAAATTTGATAAAATCTACAAAATCCATCAAGAAAATAGAAATAAGATTTACTAGCTAGTCTTTCTAGAATTTGATCAATAAAAGGTAAGGGAAAATGATCCTTCCGGGTGGCTTTATTTAATTTTCTATAATCAATGCACATTCACCATCCCGTCACAACTCTAGTGGCAAAGATCTTGTCATCTTCTTTTTTCACTACAGTGATTCCTTCCTTTTTAGCCACTACATGAATTGGACTGACTCATTTACAGTCGAAAATAAGATAAATGGTACTTGCGTCTAACAACTTAATTATTTCCTTTTTAACTACTTATTTAAGATTTGGGTTCAGTTTTCTTTGTGTCTCAATTGAAGGTTTAAATCCATCTTGAAATAAAATTCTATGCATGCAAATTGATGAACTTATACCTTTTATATCTTTAATGTTATAACCTAGGATATCCTATGTTGTTTAAGCAAATGCAACAATTTTTCTACTTGATCAACATTTAAAGAAGAATTGATTATCACAGGGTAAGTATTGTCGGTGACGTGATTGGATCTCCTATTGATAAATCATTGGGTGGAGGGTCTATTTCTATCTGTTTAGGATCACCCTCATCATCATTGTAAACAGTTGGAATGAACTTATCGAGGGGATCCTTACAGATTTCCTTGCTAATTATCTCCTTTGAAATTTCATCCAAGACGTCAACTCTGATACATTCTGCATTTTGCCCTGGCTGCTTCATCATATCAAGTAGGTTGAACACTATTTCATCTTCTCCTACTTTCAAGTTGAGTCTGCCTTCTTTAACATCTATAAGAGGCTCCAATAGTTGCTAGGAAAGGTCGGCATAAAAGGATGGGTGTTTATGCATCCTCTTCCATCTCCAGTACTATGAAATCCACTAGAATATAGAATTTGCCAATTTTGACTGGGACGTCTTCTATAATTCCGCTTGGATACTTAACAGGTCAATCGGCTAGTTATAGGACAACACTGGTTGGTCTGAGTTCTCTAATGTTGAGCCTGTTGAAGATAGATAGCGGCATCAGGCTAACACCGGCTCCTAGATCATATAAGGCTTTATCGATCTTTACTGCTCCAACTTCACATAGAATAGAGAAACTTCCAAAATCTTTCATTTGTGGTGACAACTTATTTTGGATCATTGCATTGTAATCCTCCATAAGTGCTACCGTTCCATCTTCTGTTTCTTCATCAGAATTCTTTCAAAAAATTTGGCATAAGTGGGCATCTGAGTCATGATATCAGAGAATGGAATGTTGATGTACAGTTGTTTTAGGATTTCCAAGAATTTCACAAACTGTTTGTCTAGATTTGTCTGCCGGAGTCTTTGGGGAAATGGAATGGCTTTCCTCTTAAAGGCTTTTATTCTCCTTTGGATGTCTTCTTTCTTGTCTCCTCGTCTTCTTTTGATACTTCTTCATGCTTTTTATTTTTTGGTTTTTCTTCTTTTGATTTCTCCTCTCGCTGCATTGTCTCTTCGGCTCTTCTAGGGTCTTTCCACTTCTAAGGTGACATCATTGCATTGCTCCTTTGGATTTGGTTCTAGTTAGCTTGTAAGCTTACCATAGGCTTTGCTTCCTAGGGAGCTTGCCTGCTATGCTATTTGATTTTTCATGAATTTCATATGAGTGGAAAGTTGATCAATTCTCACATTCATTTTTCTGAACATGTCCCTGAAACCATCATTAGCTTGTTTTTGCTCTTGGATAAAGTTTTGTAGAGTGACTTCTAGGGTTGAGATAGAGCTAGATTATTGATTTTAGTTTTGACCGGCCGAAGTAAACTGTTGTGGGAATGAATTTTGGCTTTGTCTCGGAGGGTATCCAGGTGGTGGTGGTTTGAAGTTTTGGTCAGTAGCAGGATAGGGGCGATTTTTGAAATCTGGTTTATAGGAGTTAGGGAATTGTTCCATCATGGATCTTGGGGGTAGTTGTTTTGGACATAGTGTGGCTTGCTCCAAGACTGGTTCGGGAACCATGAGATTTTTGTAATCATTTTCTACAAATACGTTCCCTGCCTTAGCACAGACTTCAAGTTCTGGTTGTATTGTTCCGATAGCACTCACATTTAGCTTATCTAGTTTCCTAGACAAGGCATCAAATTTTGCGAATAGAAATGTGAGTCCGTCAACATCAAGTATTCGGGCTACCTTCTTTGTTGTTCCTCATTCTTCATTCCATCTGTAACTGCTTGCTACCATTTCCTCCAACAGGCTGTAAGCTTCATTGACTCTTTTCTTTAGGAAGCATCCTCCGGCAGCTGCATCTAGAGTGTTTCTCATTGAGGGCGTCGCACCATCGAAGAATAGTTGAATTAGGAATGGTATGTCATACCCATGGTGCGGGCATTGTCGCTGAAGATCTTTAAATCTTTCCCAAGCTTCATAATGAGTCTCGTCTTCTTTCATTCGAAATGTGACTATTTCACTTCTCATCTTTGAGGTCTTGCTTGATGGGAAATATTTTTGTAAGAAAGCTTGGCTTAACTCCTCCTAAGTGGTGAATGAACCAGGGGGCATAAAGTGTAACCAAAGCTTAGCTCTGTCCCTCGAAGAGAAAGGAAATAATCTCATTTGAATGGCATCATCAACTGCTCCATTTATCTTCAAAGTGTCGCTGATCTCAATGAATGTTGCTAGATGAACATTCGGGTCTTCGCTCGGCAAACCAGCAAATTGAGATTGTTGCACCATTGAGATTAGTACTAGTTTGAGCTCAAAGTTGTTTACAGTGATAGGTGGTTTGACTACAGCAGTTTGGATATCTCTGGGATTCAGAACATTCAAATCCCATAAAGTTCTTTCTTCGGCCATGATTTGTTTAGTATTATCTAACTCTTCATATTCAGATTTTGTTTTCTCTACCTCTTCTGGCTCGGATCGCGGCGTTTCAGCACTTCGTATCTAGTCTAGATGCGACTTCGATCTCTCTCTGGCGCCTTTTGTTGATTCTCTATAAAGTACGTTTCTCGATCTGACCATAAAAGGTTAGTCCACAGAAATATATATATATATATATATATATATATATATATATATCCTCTTTTCAAAATTTTCTAATACCAATCACGTCGTCAATCCTCGGCAATGGCTCCAAAAACTTGGCATGTGCCTGTAAAGGGCTAATAATAGGCGGTGCGACTATACCACAAGTATTAATGGGTCAAGTAAATAGTATATAAAATATTGTATCCATAGGGATTGAAAGGATTGAGTACTAGAATCTTTTGAATATTTAATTATTAGGCGAAATCAATAAAAGGGGTGAGTTATACGTAAATTAAAAATAATAAATAGCAAAAAAATAAATGATTGGAATTTAAATAAAATAAAAGTGCGCAAAAGTAAAGTGCGATAAAGTAAATTGCAGAAAATTAAATAGCAGTAAAATAAAAGAGCAGAAATTAAAAAAAATAAAATAACACAAAATAAAAGTCAGCAGTTAGCAGTTAGAAGTTAGAAGTTAGAGATATATTTTTTCTCTTCGAATTTATAAATGAGAAAGTATTCTGGTGATGGATTGATCAATTACCATCCAAAAGTGGGCGGCAGTATAGTAAGCAGAGGTGATATATTTTCTGAAGGGCGGACTGTTCTAGTTAGTTACCTCCTCTTTCGAGGTAGTCAACTATAAAAATCGTATGACGCCTTTCGTGCATTGCAAACATAATTAGCTTCCCCCTTTAAAACTAGCATTATCCTATTTATAGGTATAAAACCAATGCATAATTTATGTGGTTCAGGTGCTTGAACTCCATCTTTTGATCTTTCGCTTACCTACCTAATATTAAGTAAACAAAGGGATCCGGCTTTATTTTACAATCGTTTGTCTTGCATAAATTGAACTAGAAATCTATATCACATTATAGATGATTCAATTTTTAATAAAGCCCCCCAGCATTCCGGAGGTAATAGATATTAATCCATTCCCATAATGGCTGGTTTACTCACTCATTTTAGATAAAACAATGTAAGCAACCAAATAGTAATCTATATCTTTATTGAGAGAAAAAGAACGGAATTACAGGAAGATTGTTTTTTTTCTAAAACAAAACAAAGGACATAAAGATAACAGATAATATCAGAGGAGAATGATGGATCAGGTATGGCTTTTGTGTTTGAGACTCTATCGCACAACCTTCCTCTCCTGACCTCTGAGATTATGAACACGAAACTATGCTAAAAATTTACAGAGTGATAAACTATATTCTATTTTTTTTCTTAGCTAACCAGCCCTTTTCTCTGTTGATGTATGCTATTACTTATAAAACTCAGATGCTTGGAGGGTACTCTTCTCTGAGCAATTTGGCAAGTGGGACAAGTGGGCTACGTCCAATCAGATAACAGCTAAGCATGAGCTGTCATTCAATGAATGGGGACTTTTAGCCTTGGAACTACTGTAGCGCTCGCTTGATTTGCCTTTGGTACATATGAGATCGCCTAACACCTATAAGAGACTGTTTGTAGTAGAATTTCATCCACAGGAGGTCACCTGATGCTTGTTGGAGATCGCCTGGATGGTAGATTTGGCCTTCGGATCGCCTAGTGCACTTAGGTGGTCTCCTAGCCTCTCTTCCTTAGCTTTAGGTGATAGCCTAAGTCCTTTTTGTCTCTTTTCCATGTCTTAGGTGATAGCCTACATTTACATCTTGTTGGACTAGGGGTTTTCTCCTTCTTGGCTCAGTTTATAGGCTTCTTTTCTCCGTAGATTATCCTCAATTCGGGCTTGTGAAATGGGCTTGTAATATTAGCTCTCAAATTGGATTTTTTCAGGTCCATTTGTCAATATTTTCGCAGATTTTATGAAGAATCTTTTTTAATTTCTGAGATTCCTTCCTGCATAAAAGTATAATTCTACAAATTTCCTAAGGTAAGTGCAAAAATATAGCCATTTTATTAGTTAATTTAGGGGGATTTGGTGTAAAAATATATAAGTATTTTTGCATATAATCAAGTGACTACTAGGAGCAAGAATCATGCAATAAGAAATAAGGATGGGAATCATTTTGCCGCGTTGTATGATAGTATCGTTGAAGAAATTATTAATGATGAGGTCCTATTGGGGGACAAGACTGGATCTCAGAATAATTCCTTGGCGGCTAAGAAGGTTGGGCCCTCTGCTGGGCCTGTGAATCACACTAAGGCCTCTTCTTTCTTGGGGAAAGCTATATCTCATCTTGAAGATAACAGGCCACCAGTTTCTACTTCTCGGCCCAAGCCCGTTATAATGAGCTCCATTCAATCCTTGTCTGATCCATCCAATGTGTTATCCTTTGCTTCGGTTGTGGCGAGGAGGGATAAATCGCCTAATTCTCATTCCATCAGTCTTTCGCCCCTTCTTCTCCTTCCCAGCTGCCAGCTCTGACCTATAATGTGGTAGCAGCCAAATGGGACCATATTTAGTCATAGGCCAGGCTAGAGTTGGCACTATGTTCCGTGAAGAGGTGTCCGACGATGCTTCGCCCTTCAATCCTAAAGATAGGGAGATGGGTCAGCGATAGGTGGCTCCTGATAAGTATATGGTTCCACCTGAGAATATGGGTATCCAGTCGGGTTTTGACTTGGATGAAGACAGAGTTGTTGTCATTGCTACTTGATGCAGGGTCTACCCTTTCCTTCCTCTGTGTTTGTATTTATGTCTTTTTAGTATGGAATATTCAAGGGGTTGCGTCTCATAGGTTAGTTCGCGCCCTAAAGTCCTTTGGCTAAAAGCATAAGCCTAATTTATCGGTGCTCGTGGAGCCTAAAATTACTGGTTCTAAGGCAGATAAGGTTTCATTGTCGTTGGGGTTTGAGAAACAGTTTCGTGTAGAAGCAATGGGGTCAAAGTGGGGGCATTTGGATCTTGTGGCATTCTTTTGTTGGTTCTATTTTGATTATTAGGTCCCATTCACAGTTTTTGCATTGTCAAAGGCAAGGTACTTCTTGGTTCTTTACTACTCTCTATGGTAGCCCAAATGAGCGATATCGTCGCCTGTTATTTGATAAGCTTGCTCAGTTGGGGGGTTCGATTCAATGTCCAAGGGTTCTCGGAGGGGATTTCAATTCTGTTAAGGATGAACGCGAGACGACTAATTTGGGGACTCATGTTGCTACAAGATTTCATCAATTCCATGAATGGATTAACCATTTGGCTCTTCTGGACTTGGGTTACTCTAGAGCACATTTTACATGGTGGAGGGGAGACACTAGGGAGGGGTTTCAAGCTGCCAGATTGGATCGCTTTTTGGCTAATTACCAGTGGTGTCATCTTTTTCTGCATACTACGGTTCTTCATCTGGAAAGGGTTCTTTCTGACCACTGTCCTTTACTTTTTCGATTTGGTGGTGTTGTTAGCCACTCTTCCCCTTCAAGTTTCGGTTTCAGTCAGTATGGTTGCAACACCCTTCCTACCGTGATTTTGTGCGTGCTAATTGGAAAGCTGGATTGGAGTTTAATGCGGCTTCGAGTTCCCTTGCTTCTGACATTAGTTCGCGGAAGAGGGATTTGTTTGGTGATATTCATAAAAGGAAACGCAAGTTGATTAATCGACTGAGAAGGGTCCAGATTCGGTTGGCTCAACACCCTCATTCAGGTCTGTTTCGTTTAGAACGGATGATTCATAGGGTGCTAGCTGCTATTCTTCATCAGGAAGAGCATTTGTGGTTCCAAAAATCAAGGGAGCACTGGATTTTAGATGGTGACAGGAATACCAGGTATTATCATACAACTGCAGTCATTAAAGGTAGTAAGAAAGTTGTTTTGGGGTTACATCAGGAGGATGGGGTGTGGTGTTATCATCAGGATCAATTGCTTCTCTGGGCAATGTCCTATTACCATTCGTTGTTTACAGCAGACTCTCGGTCTCTGACGGTTTCAGATTGGCCTAATGGCTTTCCTACCCTTTCTCATTCGGATGTTGCATCTTTGGTTCGTCCTTTTTGTTCAGAGGAAGTAAGGGATGCGTTATTTTGAATGGATCCTAATAAAGCCCGAGTCCAGACAAGTTTTAGGCTCTTTTTTATCAGGAGTCCTGGGATGTTGTTGGTCCTCCCTTACGCACACGATTTTGCAGATTCTTAGTGGGGTGGATATCCCTCATGGATTTTGTGATATTATTGTTACACTTCTGCCAAAAGTGAGTCCCCCGAGTATATTACTCAATTCCATCCGATTAGCTTGTGTAATGTGTATTTCAAGCTGCTAACGGAAGTCTTGGCTAATCGGATAAAGCCTCTTTTATAGAGCTTGGTACCCTTTCTCAATGCAGCTTTATTCCTGGTCGCCTCCTTCACGATAATATTATGGTCCTCCAGGAGGTTGTCCACTCGATATGTATGAAAAAGGGTACGAGGGGTTGGATGGTGCTTAAAATTGATTTGGAGAAGGCCTATGACCGACTTTCTTAGGATTTTATCACGAGTCTATGCGGTTTGCAGGTTTTCCTGAGAGTTGGTGTTCTGTAATAATGTGGTGTTTATAGTCTTGCTCTATGAGGGTCCTTTGGCATGGTGTTTTATCATATCAGTTCTGTCCTTCCTGTGGGGTTGCGTCAGGTGGATCCTATTTTCTCTTACCTCTTTGTTCTAGCTATGGAGCGGCTTGGGCATTTGATTTTGTAGTTGGTGTAGGAGGGAGCTTGGCATCCTATTTCTATCTCATCCTATTTCTATTCCTATTTGATTTTGTCTCCTGTTTATGGAGACAAGTGAGCAACAGATTGATGTTATTACGGGGTGTCTTCAACGTTTTAGGATTGTGTTTGGTCAGAAAGTGAATTTTTATTACGGGGTGTCTTCAACGTTTTGGGATTGTGTTTGGTCAGAAAGTGAATTTTGGCAAATCCAAAATCTTCTTTTTGGCTAATGTTGATGAAGCGACTCATAATTGTATTTTTCTGAAAGCTGGGATGGATAGAACTGCTAATATTGGTACTTATCTTGGGGTCCAATTTTCCATGGTAGAGTTGTCAAATATGATTTCAGTAACTTGCTCTCGCGAATTGATAGCCACTTGGCGGGTTGGAAGGCTTCATTGCTCTCTTTTGTTGGCAGTGTGACGCTTGCTAAGTCTGTTTTAATGGCTCTTCCAAACCATGTTATGCAATTTGTGTACCTTCCGCAAGCAGTTTGTCATATGGGTTCTTTCCAAGGCTGGAAACACGTTCATCTGGTTAACTAGGATCAAGTCTTTGCTCCGAAGGCCGTAGGGGGTTTAGGTGTGCATACTTGTAGGGAGATGAATGCAACTTTTCTTGCTAAACTAGGTTGGCAAATTCCTAATGATGATGGCGGTCTCTGTTGTGGTATGTTGAGAGGGAAGTACATGTCTGGTAGGTTTGCATTGGCGGCTTTTACGGGTCTTCCTTCAGTTTCTATAATTAGGCGAGGGATTGTTCACAGTGCTCCGCTTTTGTTAAAAAGGTTAAGAAGAGTTGTTTGTAACGGTGTTCTTACATCTTTCTGGAACGATGTTTGGATTGGGGATAGTCCTCTTATTCATTACTGTCATATAAGCATCGCCTTTCATCTTCAGGATATGCCTGTCTCTTTTTTCTAGCAAAATGGGAATAGGAGATGGGATATAATTAAACCCTTTCTTCCTGCAAATTGTTGTGCTCTTTTGGGGGCTATTACTTTGTTGGATTCTATGGAGGCAATGGATTTGTATGAGTGGTGTGGCACCTCTTCAGGTTTCTTTTCTTTCGGGTCAACTTATATAATGGCGAAACAATCAGTGGCAGGGGTTCCTAGCTCAATTTGGCAGTGTATTAGTACTATGAAGGTATCGCAACAGATTCGCATGTTTTTATGGTTATTTTAACACCAGCAGTTGATGATGAATTAGGAGCGGTGAACCTAGTGGTCTTCCAAGATGTTTGGTATGATATTGTTGCAAAGGAGCAAAGTCTTTTAAGCCAGTTGCGAGTCAATCATTCTGCTTGGAACTCCCTGTTTGTGGGTTCTGGTTCGTGGGGTTCAACTATTCACCATATTTCCTGGTTACCTCCTCCTCTTTGTTGGTTCAAGCTTAATTTTGATGGAGCTTCGAAGGGTAACCCTGGATCTGGGGTTGTGGTGGTGTGATTCGGGATATTGCTGGTCTTTGGGTTGTTGGGTACATGGTGAGGTTGATTGTTTGCTCTTCTATAGTTGCCGAACTTCAAGGTCTGCTGCATGGTCTCTCTTTGGCTTGGTTGCATGGTTGTAGAAGGTTGATTGTGGAGCTTGACTCACAAGTAGCTATCAAGTTAGTGGCTAGCAATAAATGTCTCAATAGACGTTTCCTTAATTTGTTCATGACTATTAGTGATTTGTTGGTCAAGTCTTGGTAAGTGGAGTTTGTGCATTGCTATAGGGAGTGCACTAAGGTTGCTGACTGTCTCGCTAATCTGGGTGTTAGGCTAACACAGGGCGAACTGTTTTTACTTCCCCTCCTGTTCAAGTGCTCGATTTTCTGAGATGGGACTGTTGTAGTATTTCTTGGCCTAGGCGAATGCCCACTTCATCTGCTGTGGTTTTTTTTCCCTGTCTTCATCCCTTCCAATGTATCCAAAAAAATGGTAAAAAAGTCATGATTACATATATTAATTTTTAGGGCAACAAGTTTCATATTAGTTTTCATATTTTAATGGGAGGTCTTTTATCGAAATTGCCAATTGAAACATTAATGTGAAACTGAAAATTACATATATCAAAAAAAAAGTCATGGTTTACAAAGGAATATAAAAAGGAAAAATGCTAAACAATATAAATAATAGAGTGATTCAAAATTAATCTATTAGGTGAAACTACCAACTTTGAAATAAAATATTTTATTTTTATTACTGTGTTAATATTTTCGATGACAGTATTCCAATGAGTAGCCTCTCTTTGAAATGAACATAACAGTTCAGTTACAAAAAATTGACAAATTAAAGTTATGTGACCTTGTAAAATTAAGTGCGAACTGAGGTGACCATTGGTGCAATTAAGTGCGAATTTGGCTTTAGGACAACTTGCTTTACCAAAATGCATTTATATTGATTGTCAATCTATTCCTTCTTTTCACTTGCTTGGTAAAGCATAAATTTTTCTGGATTTTGGTATTATTTTAAATTAGTTGTCCACTGGTGCATTGCGCGGATAATAATATAAGATTTCATTGAAATTAATAAATATTTTGTTATTAATCACTTATAATAAATTATGCTACTAAAATGAAATAATTTAATAATTGAAATTTAAAGTATGGATAATATTTTTTATTTTGGATCAATAAAATATATTTTGTGAAAAATGTTTTGTTATTGTTGCTGTTAAAATTTCTATTTATGATGTGAAATTAAATAAACCCGTAGAATTTTAGATAATTTATAAACATTAAATAATTGAAAATATATGAAAATTGAAACTTGAATTAAGTTGTAAATGTAAATATATTTTTCTACCCAAAATGCTTCTTGCAAACTTAATACAATTAAAAAAAGAAACTCTTATGGACCTGTGTTATCTAAAAACCTCTTTGTCTCTACCCTTAAGACAAATAATCCATAATAATTATTTAACACTGAAAGGTAAAAACTATAGAAATGTATCAATTGGTATAATATGCATTTATTTAATAATATAAAAGATAAATAATTTAAGAAATTTCTCAACTCAAATTGCATTGAAAGTATCGGAAAAAGGACATAACTAGTGGTAAAATCTTAAATGAAAAAAAAAAAAAATAAATGCATAAAGTTATCTAATATGCATTTAATAATGCAAAAGGCAAATAAACTTTAGAAATTTCTTTACTCAAACTGCATTTAATATGTAACAGAAATTTAATAACCTGTAGCCAAAAAAAAAAAAAATTAAAATGAAAGAACCTAATACTCATATACATTTACTAATGCAAAAAGCAAATAGCATTTGAATTTTTCAACTCAAATAGCTTTTAATATGCAGTAGAAGGCAAATGATTTGTGGCAAAATTTTAAATGTAAAAATAATCAATTAAAATGCAAAAATAGAAATGGTTCTGATTCAACATAATGATGTTCTAGTATTATGCAAAATTAGCTTCTATACTTTAGAAACTATATATTTATATTGAAAGAAAATCATATACATATTTCATAAGCGTAAAAAAAAATGAAGAGAATGAATATTTATTTATATTTATAGATATTAATTATATTGTTAATTATTAAAAAAAAAGAAAGTGAAAGGTTTTCAAAATGTTAATAATATTATTAATTTTATTTTTTTGAATTATATTGTTAATTTTTTGTCAATAATATTTCTCCATTTTTTTAATTAAAAAATAAAAAACATCAATCACATAAATTCCATAACAGTGAAAAAATGGAGAAATATTAATGATATATTTATATGGACATTCATATTAATCAAAAGGGTAAATTATTTAAAAAAAAAGAAAGTAAAAGATTTTCAAAAATACTAATAATATATATTAATTTTTATTAATGATTAAAAAAAATTAAAAGTACCATTAAGGATATTAATTCAAGTTCTCTACAAATTATGTTAAAAAATAATTATCTTAAAAAAAAAAAAAAAATCAATCTCAACTTAGTAAAAATAATTTTTATTATTGTGCCACATAAGCTCTATAGTTGCTTTTAGATGAATTAGGAAATAAACTAATAGAGAAACTCATATCCTAGCTATGCTCGTTTTCAATTGTAGGAGACTACAGCTTCATATTCATATGCTCGTTTCTAATCGGAAGAGACTATCCGTTGATGCTTGTTACATTTCTATAATTCATAATGCATCTTCAAAAAAAAAAAAAAAAAAAAATTAAACTCCAACTGCTTTGATTAGAATTTTTATTTTCCTCTTTCAATACCATTCTCTAGATCTTCCATCTCTCACATAACTTTGTGTTAATCTCTTCTTAATAAAGAACTTTATAGTTATAGGCTTTTCGATAAATTAACAAAAGAATTTTAATATTTAGCTGTTCTTCTCCAATGAGTTTTTTAGGCATGGCCAACAGTTCAGTTTTAACCAGAATCGAACCGTACTGTAGATAAATCAGAATTGGACCGAAACCGGCGGTTCAAGGGCCGATTAAGATTCATGTGAATGTTAAAAAATGAACCTAAACCAGCCTAGAACCGGCGGTTCCAGTCTGACTCGAACTGGATGCACAAACAAAATTATTTGTAGCTTAAAATTTTTTATAAAAAAATTTATATCACTTGATTTGATTATAGTTGAATTGATTTATGGTGAAGAGAAATATACAATAGTACATAATTTATAAAAATTGGTGAAAAAAGTACACATGATTTGATTTAATTTGTACAAAAAATAGTACATGAATAGTTGATTTGTAAAAAAAAAAAGTATGTGTACAAAAAAAAAGTACAAACGACTAGTTGAGAACTTGAGATGACTTTTAATTTTTTTATTTTTGGTAAATAAATTTTATTATTTTTAACAATTATTTATTTATTTATTATAATTTACTAAATTATCCAAAAATATAATTGTTATTTTTCTATTATAAGGGACAATTTGGGAAACTAAAAAGTGAAAAATATGTATAAAGATGATGAGTTGATGATTTTTTTTTCACAACCAATTATATCCTAACTCTCCTTTTATTCTCAATCAAAATTCTCTCAAATTTACATAGTTCATCATTTTTTCTATTGCTTTATTTTTCTTAATATTGGAATTATCTTTTGTTTATTTTTTATTTTCATACATCCAATTCTAAATTCCTTCTAATCTCAATTTTTTCATTCATAAATTTACTTCATTTGATTTTTTTAATAATTTTCTTAGTATTTGAAAATAATAATTTCCAACTCATTCCAGTAATTTTATATTCCATTTATTCATTTTTTTTTCCATAATTCCATTTAAAAACATGGCACACAATTCACAAAGCTTCAAGAAAAAGCGAGTTACTCAAAGCGTGGAAGAAATTGATTCAAAAGATCTATTGATTGATTTTTCACCACAATTTAATGATGAAATTCAATATCAAACTCTAGTTGAAAAACGTTATATTCGTCGTCATCCACCACAAGAAGAAATAACATCTCCTAATATTTCAATAGGTAAACCACCAAAATCAGATATTTCAAGAAACACTTTGCAAAAACTGTTCAAGTAACGGAGAAATCAATGCGGTTCGATGTAATTATTGCAAAAAATAATATGCATTCAAGTTTAGAGGAGGCTATGACACTCTCAATAGGCATTTAAAATCACATCATCCAATTGAGGTAGGAATGGATGTAACTCAAACTCAATTATCGTCATCAAGATATTGTAATCCTAATACTCCTCTATTTAAATATAGTGATGAAACTAATAAAATTGAAATGGCTAAAATGGTTTGTATGGAACAATTATCTTTTTTATTTGATGAAAAAATTGGATTCAGTAATTATTGTAAAAAAGCATTAAATCCTTTAGCAAAAAAGATACCTAAGAATACACTTAAAAGGACTATCTTATCTATTTATTTGAAAGAAAAGAAATTTTAAAAAATTTATTTGCAAATTTTAATGGTAAAATTGCTATTTGTTGTGATATTTGATGTGATGCTTAGCAAACTCATTCTTATATGGGTGTTACTTCCCTTTGGATTGATAATGAATGAAAAATTCAAAAAAGAATTATTGCACATAGAGTTTTTGATAACTCTCACATCGCTCATAATATTTTTACCATGCTAAATATTATTTTAAAAGAATATGGTTTGACTAAAAAAATTTTTTACAATTGGTTTTGATAATGCTTGTGCAAATACGGCATCAATAAATAAATTAAAAACTCTTTATCAACCTAAATTTGATGGACAATTTTTTCACACTAGATGTGTATGTCATATTTTAAATTTATGTGTTCAAGATGCATTAACAACATTAAATGTATTTTTATGTCCAATAAAAAAATGCTTTAAATCATTTATGGACACACGGATATGTTAGAAAAGAATTTAAAAATTTCTATCACTCTATGGGAAAAAAAATATAAAAAATTTTCAAGAGATATTCCTATAAGGTGGAATTTCAACTTATAAAATGTTAAATGAGTCTTATGAATATAAAAATATTCTTTCTTCATTTATGCAATTGCATGCATCACATTTTCAACTTTATCCAACCAATTGGACTATTTGTAAAAAAATATTAGATAGTTTGCAAGTTTTTAAAAATTGTACAAGAATTTTTAGTGGTGTTTATTATCCTACTTCTCATTTATTTCCATTTCATTGTTTGGCCATAAGTAGTGCCATAATTGAAAATGAAAATGATGATGATTTACAAGAATGTATATTCTTGATGAAAACTAAATGGTTAAAATATTATACTGAAATTTCGGATTTAAATTTAGTTGCATTTTTTCTTTGTCCTAGATTTAAGTCAGTTGCATTATAAGAATTTTTTCGTCTTTATTATGGATCTTTTAATATTGAAGTAGATTATTTTTCTCTTACTAATAATGTTTTAAGGTATGTCCGTCAATTGTATGATGAGTATTCTAAATTAGTATCTCCCCTTCCTCAGGTATCACATCCACAAACTACACAATCCACTAAATTTCATTCTACACAATTTACTTTCATGCAAAATGTTTCAAAAAAACTAAGGGAAGGTCCACATTCATACAAAGAAATTGAGACATATATTAGCATAGATTTTGAGTTTTTAGGTGATGATGTGGATGAATACCGAACAAAATTTGACATTTTGGATTGGTGGAAAAAGCATGCAAATCGCTTTTCAGTCTTATCTTCAATTCCAAAAGATATTCTTACTTGTCCAATTTCTACTGTTGCAGTGGAACAAACTTTTAGTGCGAATGGACAAATTTTAGAGCGAACACGGTCAAGATTATCGCCAAATAATATGGAAATGCAAGAATGTGTGACAATTGGACTAGAGCGGCATTGAGAACTCAAGACCAACAAAATTCAAGCGATGACAATGATTCTGGCTCATTAACGGGGACTAGTGGCACCGATGACTAAAATTAATTATAATAATTGGGAGGTTATTTTCCATTGTATTAATAAAAAAAATAACTACTTGGGCTTTGATTTCCTTTAATTTCCAAGAGGATTCGTAGGCAATTAAATTAAAATTTTTCAATTTTAATTTAATTCAAGCCCAAAATAAAAAAAAATTATAATTTTCTATATTAATGAGTTAGCAAATTTTGTAAATTTAATGTAATAATGGTTCTAAGTTAATAGAAGTTTTTCTTTTAAAATTTTATAATAATTTATTTAGTTAATAAAATCTAAACATTTTAAAATTATTATTTATTTATGAATTTGGAATCAAAATTTTATTATTTTTTTTTAAAAGTTTGTGTAATACCGGAACTGAATCGGAACCGTAATTCTAACCGTCGGTTCATCGGAACCGTGCCGGAACCAGAACCAGAACCGGAGGTTCAAGAGTCGGTTCCGGTTTAAAATTTTAAACATCTCGAAGTGGCGGTTCAATGAACCGGAACCGGCGGTTCATTGAACCGGCCATGCCTATGTGTTTTATGGTTTTATCCAATAATATAACAACTAGGTTCAAAGTTGGCTGATAAAACAATATTTGTTGCTTCTTTTTTTCTTTCCTTACGGTTCTAACCAATGTTATCAGAATCTTATAATTCATGATACGAATCTTACGATTCAATTTAATTTTCATGTTAAACGATTCGAATCTTACGGGTAAATCGGTATTGATCTTGAATCTTATGATTCATGAATTTGTAAGATTCGAGTCGATTCTCATGTCCAACAATTCCCTTACCCAACAAAATCAATGGAAAAATCAATAGAGAAAAAAGAGCATGAAAATATAATTATATTAGAAGACAAGATAATGAAGGGCTTAAACTTGGAAATAGTAATGAATATGGATTTGAATAAGAAATTCTAATAACTTGATAGTTTTACTTTGTTTTAGATTAAAATATTAACTTCATGATATTTTAAACTTGACAACTACACAAGTCATTAAGTTCTATTTCATTTTGTGTTTAATATATGATTTAGAATTGAAATTTATATAAATACATTATTTGCAATTAATTTTAATATCTTTGACAAAATTAATATATATATATATATATATATATATATATATATATATTAACATTGAAAAGTTATACTGAATCTTACAATTCGATTCTCGATTCTAAAATAAAGATTTTGATTCTCAATTTGACAAGTATGGTTCTGGCAAACTACCAATACATTAAGATTCTCCTAAACTACCTATTACTCTTCCCAAATGAATTACATATCAATTATAATCCCTCATCTCCCCTACTACTAGCATTCCGGATAGCCCCAATAACATTAGGGCATCTACATGAACCATACAACAACATATGAACTAAACTAGAGGCAACATTAAGCATCTTTCTTTTCACATGTTACATTAGTGCACCATTTCTAAACTTATTCATCTTCAACACTTGATGTCTGACTGCAGTAACTCAGAAGCCTCTGTAACCATTTAATCAATGATCTTTTTGAAGCCAAAAATATTAAGCAACAGGAATTTTTGGATCTCCCAAGTTAACAAAGGCCTCTGCACGTGCCATGCGTGCCATTGCCACATTCCAAGATAAAAGGTGATTCATAAAAGCATTCACATAGCTTCCTTTGTCATTCTGTTTACAAGAAGCCGCATTATTGTCAAGATAATAAATGATGGGTAAAACTAGATGAGGCTAAATCAAAAGTAATAGGTAGAGAGATTTGTCATTTTGTTTGCATACCTTGTAATCCAGATAATAAGCATGCTGCAACACATGGAAGGAAAAGAAAAAAAAAAAAACAATGTTTGTGAACACAAGCCTCTTTTTGTTTTTTCATTTTTTGTGGGTGCGTGTGAGATAGAAAGACTATAAGAATTTACCTCCCACATATCTAAACAGATGATGGGCTGCAAGAGGGAGAAAAAAAAACTATGATCAATGAGATTGTTTAAGAAGAAAAAAAAAAAGCTGATCAATTAATTGTTAAGATGAAATTCAAGTATATAGGTATAGAATAGACATACAATATTGTCCCATACAAGCGGAGTGATGGCATTTGATGTTTTCGTAATAGCAAGTTGTCTTTCTTCTCTTTTCACTACCAACAAAATACATTACTAATTAATAAGAAAATAATTCCAGGGAAAAACAGCTGGCAAAAAGGAAAAAGATTTGTCCTTGCTCAAATTAAGGAGATGCAAGTAAAATCCAATGTGTTCCGATGGTCATATATGTGATGCACTTGCGAAAACCCATAGTAGACCAGTATGGTTAGCATTAGCAACAGTACTGTAAGCTTAACCAAATTTCACATTCATTATTCAAGGATCCTGTCAATTCTCTATAAACAAGTTAGAACCCCCCCTCCATCCCAACTCTAACTAGTCCTACTGATGATTGTTCTAGTCCATAGTAGATTAGAGAAATATGCAATGCTCATTTCCTTCTAAGTTACAATGAACCATTGTTCTTGTGTTTTTGTTCTAGCTTGATATACTGAATCTGTTAATCATAAGAAGTTACGTTTCTACCATACAGTTATTCTCAACTCATTAAATAAGAATATTTGGTTCATCCAATATTTTTCTCCATGATTTTACCATAAAATAGAACATAATATCTTGAATATGTATAAAATGCAGCTGCAAATTTTCGATTATAAGCATTACTCCCTTAAGTATATACCATAGATATTGCCCACAAGTCATAATGAATTGAAAGGCAGATGAGGATAAAATTGCTTTCCATAATCATTATGAAGTTTTTCATTTTTTTTTCTTTCAAGGCAACCAATAGTTGGTGCTCAGAAAGCCAAATCGGAGGCGTCATCATCTAAATCTCTACTATAAGGTGGGAGGTTCCCAAGATGGAAGGCTAACTATAATTGCATAGCCCATGGTAAATGGGCCTCCAACAGAATAGAAAATTAGACAAAGAAGATGAAGAAGGAACCTTTAAGACGAAACCCAAAATGAAATTACTTATGAATCAGCAATGCCATTCTACTCAAAGTTTAAAAAGCATGATCAACTGAGGGAAAACTTACGAACAAGCCAAATCCAACCGGATCCAAATAGTGTAAGAGCGGCTTCCACAAACTTCTCCTTGAAATTTGTGAAGGAACCGAAGTCTTTTTCAATTTGCTGAAGTACCCCAAGTTCAGGCATCTCCCCTCCTCCTGGTTGCATGGATTCCCAAAAGAAGTCATGATTCCAGACCTGCAATTGTTAATTCAAGTAATTTCTTATAGTTAGAGTCTTGAAATGAAGAGAAATCTGTTCCTAAAAATGGAATTATATGTCAAAGAGATAAGTAGCCCAACAAATTCAAGTCTGCCTCAGAAGGCTGCAAGAACCGGTAAGATGGCAGACAACGAAAAGAGACTTAAAGTCTCATCTCAACTACAGGATCAACCATACTCCGAAACAAATAACATGTCTGATTAGTGGAAGGACAATTTCAATTGTAATACTTTACTGGATTTTCATCATATCACATTTTACTCTTTTGCTACGAGCTATGCTTTCTTCTCAATTTTTCATATTCAAACTTGTGTATCAGCCAACCATGCTGTAGTCTTTAAATGAGTCGAGGACAATGTAAGCGCTCATTCAGTCTTCTGGTTTACTGATAGGCATGCATCGAGATCAAAGGCAACAATTTGCCCAACCAAGCTAAAACTTCCAAGATAATTTTGATAAATTCCGCATAACTTCAACAAACTTGCATTAACTTTTATCTTCCTTCCAATTACTTAAAAGGTATTTAAGGGGGAAAGTAGGAACCGTGTTCATATTTAGGATAAGTAGAAGCTTTCAGCAACTAGAAGTGAATGACGCAGAAAAAAGAAAATTCCATATTGGAGTTGGATTAACTATGTGTTGGAGGATTCAGCAAGGGTTGCTAGTCTATGCATCCTAATGCTATATTTCAAGTCAACACAAGAGATCAATCAGTACAATTCCAGCTTAGCATGCTTTTGCTCTTGACCTGTATAATGCAATTCTAAAATAACCACGAATGTAGATAAATCAACACAACTACATGAATATAAATATGAATCCATGAAAGTGGTATCGAGTATCAACCATAAACATCGAATTGAAACTCCAAGATAAGCTACACCAGCACCCACTTTCAGCCAACAATTTGAACTCCAGGTCTAAGCAACACAATTATTTACATCCAGTGATGATCTTGATCAAGAAACTGCTTTGACTAAAACAAATTTGATAAATTGAACAATCCCACACCAAAGGCACCCACTTCGCCTGCCAAAGAATTTATAACAAGAAGCTAGAAAATAGTAAACACAGACAAACCTGGGCAGCATTGTTGAATTGAGGAAGGGGGTTCCCATTGTTATATGTTACTTTGATAAGTTCTTCCATGGTATAGCCATATAGTACATCATCCTTTGCTAGTTCTTTATTCAATTCTTCCACATAACCTCGATGATATTCACCCCAATGCATCTCTAATGTCTTTTTACTCATATACGGTTCTAAAGCATCCTAATAAGCACAAAAGAATAGCAGATTAAGTTTTTCTCTGCTGAAAATGGCAACATAACAAATATTCAAATTCCACTTCGTTAAACAACGAGGCAAAAGAATTACCTTAAAGCTGTAGTCAAATAGAATCATACAGGGTTTCATGTGGACTTATTTCAAAAGTCTTTGAAAAATAAAAATTAATTTTAAAAAATACATTTTTAAGGAATGGATTACAGTATTGATAGGTTAAACCCATTCAAAGAAAGAAAGAAAAGAAAGCTGTGACTTACGAGTTCGTAAGGAGGTGTCTTCAATCCATAGTAAGCGAAAAGTTTTGGAGAAGCCCTTCGAAATCCATTGAATGGCCTCGTCTTCTTCTTCTAATTAAATATCAGAACCAAGATTAATGCAATTTATTGCTGAAAATCTAAGACAATTGAAAAGCTGAAGGGAAAATGCAATTCAGGAAAAAACCAGAGAAGTAAGCTTAAGCTTATTGTCAGCATTCTTCAACTGCCGAGAGGAGTCTACCACTTGAAGCCGGCAACTTGGAGGGAAAGGATTGTAACACAACCCCATCATCTCTCTGTTTCTCTACTCAGTATAGAGCGCGTCCCTTTATCTTGTTAGGACTTAGGAGCTGTTTGGTAAAATTGTTAGTTTAATGTTGTAGCCGTCATTTTGTTACACTACAATGGCAACATTAACTACATCATCCTTGTATTTTCCAAAATAAATTTGTTTATCCCTAAATGTTATTTTCGTACAATTACTTTTCTTTTGGTTACCAATACTGATATAACTTTAATTTTAATGGCATAAGATCACGTAACTTTAATTTATTACTTTTAAGTCATTTAATTTTTATTTTTATTTCTACAAGAAGCCACTCACTAAAATTCAGTCATCAAAAAAAATAATGTGGTGCTAAATATAAAATATTTCATTTTAAAAATGATATATTCTCCTAATATATTAATTTAGAATCTATCTACTAATTTATTAAACATATAATATTATTCAAGAAAGTTGAAAATTCAAAGTGAGCCGAATTTAATTATTTAGCCCTTATAGATTTAAAGTCTGAGCATATCTTGTTCATGGAGTTGCATGGAAATAATAGAAGACCTATCTTGTTTGAGTTTTATTCCTATTTGGTCAAAAAAAACTCTTAATTGAAAAGAAATACAACATAAAATCAATACCTTATTCAAATAATATTTATTCTTAATCAGGCCAGATAAATTGCTACTCCATTCAAAAACACCCTATTTTAGTGCTTTCTCTGTTTTGCCTTTTGTCATATGGCAACGCAACCAAAAAACATTGTTCACAGAATAGTATGTTGACAAATTTACCCTTAACTTTTTGGCTTCCATTTTTAGGAGTTTTCATCTTGACAAATTTACCCTTGGTTTTGTGAATAGTGTTTTGTCAAGTTTACTCTTTATTTTTTGGCTTCCATTTGGATGATTTTTCACCTTGACTTTTAAGTTGACAAATTTACCATTGACTAACTAGATTTCATTTTTACAAGTTTACCCTTGGATGTTGAGAAGTCTTATTTTTATAGTATTTTTAGTTTAATTTTTATTAGGATTTTTATGTTTTTTAATTACTTTGATTAATTTTATTTATATTTATTTATATTTTTCGTTAAGTTTTCTTGATTCTTGATAAGCTTGATTTGAAGCGTTTTTAACACGAAAATAGCCAAAATTTGCATAAAAAAAGTTGGAGCTGAAAAATGGAAATAAAAGCTCAACATGGTTAAGTCAGTAAAGTACACGATTTGGCTGTGTCATACGCTACAACCGTGTTTTCAAGAAAGCTGAAAATTCAAAGTAGGCCGAATTTAATTATCTAGCGCGTGTAGAATTAAAGCCTAAGCATGTCTTATGCATGGAGCTGCATGGAAATAATAGAAGATCTAACTTGTTTGAGTTCCAGTTTATTTGGTAAAAAAAGACTCCTAATTGGGAATAAATACAATACAAAATCAGTTTTTTACTCAAATAATATTTTTTCCTAATTGGGCTAGTTAGTTTCCTACTCGGATTCAAAGACGCCCTATGAACTCTATATAAAGAGAGATTACTGCAACAATTAGGGATCATCGAATCTTAGATCTTACATCTTAGATCTTTGTTCAATTTTTTTTCTTAGTTTTCTTTCTTCTACAACTTTGAGCATTCAAGTTGTGTAAAGAATCAAGGCAGCCGTCTATGCTATTCGTTGACTAGTTTTTATCTCTAAACTCTTAATCTTATTTCTATTTTTCATTTTTCATATTGATTATGAAATTATTTTCAAGTTTAATTGAGTTTTATTTAATTACTATATCGAACTAAACTCTCATACTAGAGATTTAATGTAGCTTGATCTCTATTCTAATTTATAATATGAGATTTGCTTTTCCTTATTCAACGTATAGTATATTATTGAACTTAATGCTTTCAGATAGAGTTTCTCCCCTTGATTGATTTATTTCATTAATCACTATTGGAAGAAGGATTTTTTATATGAAAAAGGTAACAAATTATATGGGAATAATAACTTGATGTGAAAGCTATATGGTTTGACTCATGAGGATTTTTCATAAGTTAACGACCTTAGGTTATGAATTCATAAATAAATCATAAAACTTAATGATTTAATTCATATTTGATTCTGCTATTAAAAGATAGGTAATTAAACCAGATTAAAATAGCTAACAATACATCGGGAGAGCTTGTTAGTGATTTTAGAGTTGTTTCCCCTGCTTAAATAATTAAAATTAAGTATCCAACTAATAAAATAAATTGGATAAAATTAAGTGAAGTCAAAATTCCTAGTAACTTTTAATCCTTGATTTCTTTTCATGAAATATTCTTCCTTGATTTCTTTTTACTCTCTTTTATTTTCTTTAATTTAAATTCTTACATTATATTCTTCTTATTATCATTTAAATAATAGTAGGTTAACACAATTTTGGTACTTGGTATATAATATTTGTGGGGCGATACTCTACTCACTATTTATTATTTGTTTTCAATTTCGTACACTTACGAAAAACCTATCAAGTTTTTGGCACCGTTATCGAGGATTGGCATTACCAATATCAATATTAATTATCCTATTATTAATTTAGACATTTATTTTTTTATTTCTTTAATTTTCTTTTATAAGAATTTCAGGTGTTTTATGCAAAGAAGATCTTGTAGAGTTGAACCTTTAGTCTTTGATCCAGAAATCGAAAAGACTTGCAGAAGGAACAACGCTGCAAGAAGAGAGCGAGAGCGTGAATAAGGGCAACAAGTAGACATGACTGATGATATAGAGGATCTACTTCATCACAAAGAGCAGCAGATTTTGCAATGTTAGCTCCACCAACACAATCAAAATCAAAGACCTCGACCTCCTATTTGCACTTTGCGAGATTACACCACTCCTTCTCTTAATGGAGCAGCTTAAAGTATCACTAAACCTAGGGTGGAATCTAACAATTTTGAGATCAAGCCTGCTATTATTCAAATGCTATCAACCTCATTCAGTACGGGGGTTTGCCTAGTGAAAATCTTAATGCCCACATCACAAATTTCCTAGAGATTTGTGATACATTCAAGCAAAATAGAATTTCTGAAGATGCCATCAGATTAAAACTGTTTCCTTTCACTATAAAGGATAAAGCACATTCTTAGTTGCAATCATGCCCTGCTGGAAGTTTCACCACATGGGAAGAACTGAAAGTTTTTGGCGAAATTCTTTCCATCTTTAAAGACCACAAAGCTTCGCAAAGAGATAACGAATTTTGCTCACCTTGATCAAGAGAGTTTGTATGAAGTTTGGGAGAGATTTAAAGACCTATTGAGGAAGTGCCCACATTATAGCTTACCCAAATGGTTACAGGTATAAACTTTCTATAATGCATTGTCTCCTAATATAAAAATTACTTTAGATGTAGCTGCTGGTGGATCTTTTGAAAAGATTAGGCATATGATTTAATAGATGAGATGGCAAGCAATAGCCATTACCAAAATACCTCTGAAAGGAAGAAGCCAATAGGAGTTTATAAGATTGATGACATCACCACACTCAATGTCAAAGTGGATAATACGGTAAGAAAATTGAATTTATTAACCACTAACTCTGTTAATTCTATTGTGCAAGCATGTGATAAGTATAATGGGCTACATGGAATTGGGGAATGCATGTTGGATAATCTCAATCCTCAAACTTTGGAGCAAGTCACCTATGTGATGAATCAAGGAAGGAAGAATTACCCATATTCCAACTCTTATGATGATAGGTTGAGGAATCATCTTAATCTTTCTTATGGGAATCCAAAAAAAGGCCTTGAATGCACCACGAGGTTTTCCTCCTCGAGAGAAAAAGCCTCATGGTGATCTCCTCATTGCTCTCTCTAAATCGCATATGGATTTCATGAATGAAGCTTAGGAAAATCATAAAGTCCAACAAGATGCGATAAGGAATTTGGAGATTCAAATAGGACAGTTTGCTAACATGATGTCTTCTAGACCTCATGGTACGTTACCTAGTAACACTGAGAAAAATCCCAAAGAATAGGTACAGGCTATCACTTTGAGGAATGGAAAGCAATTGGAGGATCCACCTAGGAAGGATGAAGAAAAGCAAGAATAGGGAAAGAAGAAGATCCCCATCATTGATCTTGAAGAAGAAGTCAAGCCTTATGTTCTACCTATTCCTTTTTCACAAAGGCTCAAGCAATCAAAAGATGATAAAAGCTTCCTCAAATTTCTTTACTTTTTCAAAAAGCTTCAAATAAACATCCCTTTGCTGAAGCTCTTGCTCAAATGCCCAGTTATGCAAAATTCTTGAAGTAGATCTTAAGCAAAAAAAGGAAGATTGATGATCAAGGAACGGTAATGTGAATGGAGGAGTGTAGTGCAATCATTTAAAACAAATTGCCTCCAAATTAAAAGATCCAGGAAGTTTTTCTATCCCTTATAATATTAGAAATCTTGATTTTGAAAAAGCTTTAGCTGATTTAGGTGCAAGCATTAATCTTATGTCTTATGAAGTTTTCATGATGCTAAGGATGGATGAACTAAAACCAACAAGGATGCCTCTACAATTAGCGGATCGATAATCAAATATCTAAGGGGTATTGTAGAAGATGTGCTCGTCAAGGTAGGTAAGTTTATTTTTTCCTGTTGATTTTGTTATCCTTGACATAGATGAAGATAGAAAAGGATCACTTATCCTTGGTAGACCTTTTCTTGCAACCGTGAGGGCTTTGATTGATGTGTATGAAAGTAAGCTAACCTTAAGGGTAGGTCAAGAGGAAGTTGTTTATGATGTTCTTAAATCTTGTAAGCTTCCTATGGATTCTAGTGATTGCTTTAGAATTGATGTTATTGATGATTATATAAAAGACACCTTGCATGTTAAAGACAAATTGACCATTAATAAAGGTGACATAAACATTAATATCCAAAGCATCAAAAGTGAGAAAGAAAGTGAATTGCCCAAGCAATAATTGAAATAACTTTCCTGCCATTTAAAGTATGCATTCTTAGGTAAGAACAACTTTTTTCCTATTATTATTTCTTCTAACTTATCACTTGATCAAGAGAAAAGGTTATTGCTGGTTCTAGGAAAGCATAAGAAGCTTAAGGGTGGTCAATTTCAGATTTAAAGGGGATCAATTCAAGTGTGTGCTTGCACAAAATTTTGATGGAAGAAGACTACAAGCATACAATTGAGCACCAAAGGAGATTAAATCCAAACATGAAGGAAATAGTCAAAGTTGAAATCATTAAGCTCCTGGATGTTGGCATTATCTATCCAATCTCGGATAGTAATTGTGTAACATCCTCTTGAGTTGGGTCGGGTTGAACCAAACCTGGTTGGGGTAGAATGGATGATAAGTGGACTTATTTGCATGGAAAGTTTAGGACTTGTTTGCATCAAAACATATAGCTTGGGTATTCAGTTGTAGCCCTTGTACACTTGAGGTACCAATGAGAAAGTTTACACAGCCAAATCATTTCTTCTAGAGACTACCCGTTCTTATCAACACATTTTCCCATTTTCCCGTTTCTCCTTCTCTTCTTACTTGTCCCGCCCATTTTCTTTCCATTGTCACATAGTTAAGCATTAAGTCCACTCCAAGTAAGTAGAATTCCTTGAAGTTATATGTTATTCACTCTTTAATTGAGTTATATTGGAGATGAGTTATGAGAATTCTTGTGTATAGGAGAAGAAAGTTCAAAAGCTGCAGAAAAGAGAAGCTGAAACAGAGTTCAAGCTTTTGAAGTCAAGGTTTGATATCTCATGTTGTTTACTAGTTTCTTTGCATGTAAATTGTGTGGTGTGTTGCTAGTGAGATGATATGTTGCTTGTTGTTGAGTGAGAAGATTGGACATGATGTGAAAACAGGGGAGGTATTGAGATTATGTTGAAAACAGGGGAGGACTTCATCTTGATTTTGACCCCATTTAATGAGGGAATTAGGAAGTGTTATAGAAGAGTTATTCGTTCCTCTATGTGTTAGCTTTGCATGGGTTTTTGAATCACCCAAATTGGATTTGTATATTGAGAGATATGACCAAAAGAGTGCAGACTGCGCAGGCTGGAAACGCGTCGCGACCTGGCACTGTGTAGGCTGGAAGCACGTCGCGCGCTCGCGACTTTGCACTGCGCGCGCGCGACTTCCACTTCAAACTCACTGACTTTCATTTTGCTCTTCTCGCGCTCGCGACCTTGCAAGACGCGATCGCGAAGTTGGCCCTTGGCCTGGAAGCGCTCGCGACTTGCACTGCGCGCTCGCGTAGTTGGCATGAAAACTCTCTGACTCTCAATTGGCATATTACGCGATCGCGACTCTCAAGTGCGCGCTCGCGTAGTTGGCATGAAAACTCACTGTCTCTCATTTGGCACACTACGCGCTCGCGACTTTCAAGTACGCGATCGCGACTTGTGCCTGATAACACACTGTCTCTTATTTTCTGCATCTCGCGCTCGCGACTTCCACAGGCGCGCTCGCGACTTGGTTTTTCCTGCATTTTTGGACTTTCTTTTTCTATGTAATTGGGTTCTTTGCTCAACTTGTATGCATCCAATCATTTCAAAACAAAAATACAACATAAGAACATGGATTAAAACAACATGTAAGTATTTATATGATGTGAACTCAAATCAATATGATGAACTATGAAGTTATGCAACCATTTATGTATTGTGGTGTTATATTATTGACATGTACATAATAAGCTCCATTGAGGTTAGGTAGAAACCATGTAGATAAGGCTATGTCGCGACATAGAATAGCAGATCTGCGCCCCATACAGTTTGGAACTCCGGCTACAGGCCGTTGAGTGGATATGATTATACAGGCCATAGCAGCCAAGCATACAGTTTTCATACAGTTTTCATACAGTTTATCTTATCACCTCGGTTTCGCTATAACCTTATGGAGCCATACAGATATTTTGACTTAATCATACAGTACAATAAAGAGAAAGAAAGACCATCAAAGTAAATTGAACATGACATGAATTGTGTGCTATATGTGTTTACATGGTTCTTTGACATATGTATGTGTTTATTTGTTTATTTTATATTGAGATATCCACTGAGCTTTATTAGCTCAGCGAGTTACCTGTTTAACTCGCAGGTTTTGAGACTGGTTCATAGAGGGTCGGATTACAACTGTTGAAGTTCATCTACAGAAGACTCAGTCTTCAGGGTAGCTAGTCATTTTGCTGTATATCTTTTTATATTCCTTTCATGGCATGTACAGGGCACACAGTTGGGCCCAAATCACTTTGTAAACAGTATCATGTATTGTAAATTTTATATACATTATTAATTTTATCAGCATCAAGTATTTTCTATATACAGTATAAAGTCAGCATAATAGATCATACAGTCATCCAGTTGTAGCGTCTCGACTCGGTTCATTCAGGTTTTCGGGTGGACCGGGAAGGGGTGTTACAAATTTTGGTATCAGAGCCCAGTTTAATTTCCTCGGGCTTGCATGCATAAGCCAGTATCTGTACATGCCATGACTACCCTGATGAACTAAGCAGTTGTTGTTCTTTTAGGAGGATGTCTCAGGAAGGTACGAGTGAGTCACACGCCTCCAGAGCAGGGGAGGGTGAGGCTCCAGCAGCACCAGGTCAAGAAGCGTTGTTAAAGCAACTGGCAGATACTTTTCGACAGATTGCAGGGGTGATGCCTCACGCACCAGTGGTGGTGGAGAGAGAGAGAAAACCCCCATTGGAGAAGCTTAGAAAATATGGTGCAAAGGAATTCAGAGCGAGCAAAGATGATAGTCCCGAAGTAGCTGAGTATTGGCTGGATGGGACATCGAGAATCCTAGAACAATTGCAGTGTACAGTCGAAGACAAGTTGATTT
The DNA here is from genome assembly GCF_041381405.1 of Jatropha curcas. NCBI lineage: Eukaryota > Viridiplantae > Streptophyta > Magnoliopsida > Malpighiales > Euphorbiaceae > Jatropha > Jatropha curcas. Next base: position 21,918,140 of record NC_143153.1, read on the forward strand.
GTGCCACTTCATTGCTGATAGAGGAGGCATATACATGGTGGACCACTGTGCAACAGAGAGTAACAGCAGATCAGCGTACTTGGCAATTCTTCTTGGATGAATTCAAGAAGAAGTTCATTACCGAGGCTTACCTAGATGCGAGAAGGAAAGAGTTCTTATACCTGCGACAGAACAGAATGTCTGTAGCTGAATATGAAAGAGAATTTACGAGACTCAGCAGGTATGGTAAGCAGATAGTGGCTACAGAAGCCGAAAGGTGTAAGAAGTTTCAAGAAGGTCTAAATGATGAGATTCAGATGGGAGTGGTAGCTTCCAGATTCAGAGAATTCTCAGCCTTGGTAGAGGCAGCTCAAGAGATAGAGCGAATACAGGCCAATCAGCGTTCTAGACGCCAGCGGTCTCAGCAAAGAAGAGATCAGACTCAGAGTGCAACTAGTACACATCAGCCGGAGAGCAAGAAATTCAGAGGTGCAAGTAGTTCATCTGGTTCTAGGCCTCCTTTTAGTCAAGGCTTAGTCAGGGGCACTAATATGCCGGCAGCATCGGTGGTGGCTAGTTCGACCGGTGGGAGTCGAGGTTCAGGCAGAGGTTCTGGTAGAGGCACTGGTAGAGGTGCAGAGTCAGCCGGTTATACTAATTCGCCTTGTGAGCATTGTGGCAGGCGACATGGTGGAGATTGTTGGTTAGTGACCGGTAAATGTTTGACATGCGGAGCCTCAGACCATCAGAAGAAGGATTGTCCTAAAAGGGCAAGAGTTCCTACACCGTTCATAACAGGCAGAGGTAGAGGCGAGACCTCCGGAGTGCAGAGACAACAATCAGAGACAGTGGACAGGCCTGATACCAGGGGTCCAGCTAGGGTTTATGCCATGCGAGCCAGAGAAGAGGAGGAAGCTCCAGATGTCATAGTTGGTGAGTTTTCTTTATGTGATCATGGAGTTTATGCTTTAATTGATCCTGGCTCATCTCATTCATACATTAGTGTGCCTACACCCTGGGTTAAAGGGTTAGCGGTTGCACATGTGGGTCAGGGTATGTTGGTTACCAATCCATTAGGAGATGTAGTAACAACTCATACAGTGATCAAAGACTGTCCAATTGTTATTCATGGAAAGGAATTTCCAGGAGATCTTATGGAGTTGCCATTTAGAGACTTTGATGTTATTTTGGGTATGGATTGGTTATCTAGACACAATGCTTTAGTTGATTGTGCAAAGAAAAGGGTGACATTATCTACACCAGCAGGGGAAGAGATTATAGTAGTCGGGAAGCGGCGAGATTTTCTGGGTAATGTGATATCAGCCATAGCAGCAAAGAGATTAATTCAGAAGGGTTGTGAAGCATACTTGGTATGTGCATTACACGCAGAAAAAGAAAAGCCAAAAGTGCAAGATATACCAACAGTATGTGATTATCCAGATGTATTTCCAGATGAGTTACCAGGGTTACCACCAAGGAGGGAAGTGGAGTTTACCATAGATGTCTTTCCTGGAGCAGCACCAGTATCTATTGCACCTTATAGAATGGCACCAGCAGAGTTAAAAGAGTTAAAGATTCAGCTACAGGAGTTATTGGATAAAGGCTTTATCAGACCCAGTGTATCACCTTGGGGAGCACCGGTTTTATTTGTAAAGAAGAAAGATGGATCATTCAGATTGTTCATTGATTTCAGACAGCTGAATAAACTGACAATTAAGAATAAGTATCCATTGCCTCGCATCGATGATTTGTTTGATCAGTTAAAAGGTGCAGGTATGTTTTCGAAGATCGACCTCAGGTTGGGATATCATCAGTTGCGTATAAAGGAAGAAGATATCGCTAAGACTGCATTCAGGACCCGATATGGTCACTTTGAATTTTTAGTAATGCCATTCGGTCTTACAAATGCACCGGCGGTTTTCATGGATCTCATGAACCGCGTATTTCATTCATACCTGGACCAGTTTGTGGTGGTGTTTATAGATGACATTTTGGTCTACTCCAGAGACAGGGCAGAACATGATAAGCATTTGCGCATTGTCCTTCAGACATTGAGAGATAAACAATTGTATGCTAAGCTCAGTAAGTGTGAGTTTTGGCTAGAAGAAGTCTCTTTCTTAGGACATGTGGTGTCATCGGAGGGTATCAGAGTGGATCCTAAGAAGATTGAAGCTATTGTTGATTGGAGACCACCCAGAAATGTCACAGAAGTTCGAAGTTTTCTGGGTTTAGCCGGTTATTACAGAAGATTTGTAAAGGGATTCTCCATCATTGCATCACCTTTAACCAGACTGTTGAAGAAAGAGGTTGTATTCCACTGGGATACTAGATGTCAGCAGAGTTTTGACACTTTGAAGAGAACGTTGACTGAAGCACCAGTGTTAACGCAGCCAGTGTCAGGTAAAGACTTTGAGATTTACAGTGATGCCTCTCATACTGGGTTGGGATGTGTACTCATGCAAGATAAGAAAGTGGTAGCTTATGTCTCCAGACAATTGAAACCACATGAGTTGAATTATCCAACCCATGATTTAGAACTAGCAGCCATTGTTCTAGCATTCAAAGTATGGCGGCATTATCTGTATGGGGAAAAGTGTTACATTTACACGGATCATCAGAGTTTAAAGTACTTACCAACACAGAAGGACTTGAATTCAAGACAACGGAAGTGGATGCAGATTTTGGCTAATTATGATTATGTCATTAATTATCATCCGGGCAAAGCTAATGTGGTAGCGGATGCCCTTAGCCGGAAATCCTTGTATGCTTTGAGCTTAATGAGAATTAGCATGGAGTTACAACGGCAAGGAGCTATTTTAGCACAGATGCAAGTCCAGCCATCTTGGATTCAGGAAGTTGCAGAAGCACAGAAGAAAGATGCACAAATAGCACTATGGGTTAAACAAGTACAGGAAGACCATGGTGGGAAATTTAGATTGGATACCAATGGAGTATTGTTCTATGAAGATAGAGTTGTTGTCCCACAGACAGGGGAGATCAGACAAAAGATTCTGCATGAAGCTCATAACAGTCCATATACAATGCATCCAGGTAGCACCAAGATGTATCAAGATTTGAAGAAAGGCTACTGGTGGCCAGGCATGAAGAGAGACATCGGAGATGTTGTAGCAAGATGTTTAACATGTCAACAAGTAAAAGCAGAACATCAACTGCCATCCGGGTTACTTCATCCCATAACAGTGCCAACATGGAAATGGGATCAGATCACGATGGATTTTGTTACTGGCTTACCTCAAACGCAGCGGAAGCATGATGCAGTATGGGTAATTGTGGACAGATTAACCAAGTCTGCTCATTTCCTACCAGTTAAGACGGACTATTCTCTGGACAAATTAGCAGAAATTTATGTTAGTGAGATAGTTCGACTACATGGAGTTCCATCATCCATTATTTCTGATCGTGATCCAAGGTTTACATCGAAGTTCTGGGGTAAACTTCAAGAAGCATTAGGAACGAAACTGCATTTCAGCACTGCATTTCATCCGCAGACAGATGGCCAGTCAGAAAGAGTGATTCAAATCCTGGAAGACATGTTGAGATCATGTGTTATTGAATTTGAAGGCAGTTGGGACAGGTATGTATCTCTCATGGAGTTTGCCTACAACAACAGCTATCAAGCGAGCATCAAGATGGCACCATATGAAGCATTGTATGGTAGAAGATGCAGAACACCTGTATGTTGGACAGAACTTAGTGAGAAGAAGATTTTGGGTCCAGATTTGGTTAGAGACACAGAAGAGAAAGTGGACATCATAAGAAAACGGCTGAAAGAAGCAAGTGATCGACAAAAGTCCTATGCTGATTTAAAGAGAAAGGAGATTGAGTATTCAGTTGGGGATAAAGTATTTTTGAAGGTCTCACCATGGAAGAAGATCTTAAGGTTTGGACAAAAGGGTAAGCTAAGTCCTAGGTTCATTGGTCCATACGAGATTGTTGAACGCGTAGGACCATTAGCCTATCGCCTAGCATTACCTCCAACCTTAGATCGAATCCATAATGTATTTCATGTATCCATGTTGAGAAGATATAGATCAGATCCCTCACATGTGTTATCAGCGGAATCGATTGATATTCAGCCGGATCTTACTTATGAAGAAGAACCAGTTCAGATCCTAGCCAAAGAAACTAAAGAATTGCGGAACAAGAAAATCGCATTGGTGAAAGTTCTTTGGAGGAATCATAAGACAGAAGAAGCAACTTGGGAATCAGAAGAAACCATGCGACAACAGTATCCGCATTTGTTTACAACAGGTAAACTTCGGGACGAAGTTTTTATTTAGAAGGGGAGAACTGTAACATCCTCTTGAGTTGGGTCGGGTTGAACCAAACCTGGTTGGGGTAGAATGGATGATAAGTGGACTTATTTGCATGGAAAGTTTAGGACTTGTTTGCATCAAAACATATAGCTTGGGTATTCAGTTGTAGCCCTTGTACACTTGAGGTACCAATGAGAAAGTTTACACAGCCAAATCATTTCTTCTAGAGACTACCCGTTCTTATCAACACATTTTCCCATTTTCCCGTTTCTCCTTCTCTTCTTACTTGTCCCGCCCATTTTCTTTCCATTGTCACATAGTTAAGCATTAAGTCCACTCCAAGTAAGTAGAATTCCTTGAAGTTATATGTTATTCACTCTTTAATTGAGTTATATTGGAGATGAGTTATGAGAATTCTTGTGTATAGGAGAAGAAAGTTCAAAAGCTGCAGAAAAGAGAAGCTGAAACAGAGTTCAAGCTTTTGAAGTCAAGGTTTGATATCTCATGTTGTTTACTAGTTTCTTTGCATGTAAATTGTGTGGTGTGTTGCTAGTGAGATGATATGTTGCTTGTTGTTGAGTGAGAAGATTGGACATGATGTGAAAACAGGGGAGGTATTGAGATTATGTTGAAAACAGGGGAGGACTTCATCTTGATTTTGACCCCATTTAATGAGGGAATTAGGAAGTGTTATAGAAGAGTTATTCGTTCCTCTATGTGTTAGCTTTGCATGGGTTTTTGAATCACCCAAATTGGATTTGTATATTGAGAGATATGACCAAAAGAGTGCAGACTGCGCAGGCTGGAAACGCGTCGCGACCTGGCACTGTGTAGGCTGGAAGCACGTCGCGCGCTCGCGACTTTGCACTGCGCGCGCGCGACTTCCACTTCAAACTCACTGACTTTCATTTTGCTCTTCTCGCGCTCGCGACCTTGCAAGACGCGATCGCGAAGTTGGCCCTTGGCCTGGAAGCGCTCGCGACTTGCACTGCGCGCTCGCGTAGTTGGCATGAAAACTCTCTGACTCTCAATTGGCATATTACGCGATCGCGACTCTCAAGTGCGCGCTCGCGTAGTTGGCATGAAAACTCACTGTCTCTCATTTGGCACACTACGCGCTCGCGACTTTCAAGTACGCGATCGCGACTTGTGCCTGATAACACACTGTCTCTTATTTTCTGCATCTCGCGCTCGCGACTTCCACAGGCGCGCTCGCGACTTGGTTTTTCCTGCATTTTTGGACTTTCTTTTTCTATGTAATTGGGTTCTTTGCTCAACTTGTATGCATCCAATCATTTCAAAACAAAAATACAACATAAGAACATGGATTAAAACAACATGTAAGTATTTATATGATGTGAACTCAAATCAATATGATGAACTATGAAGTTATGCAACCATTTATGTATTGTGGTGTTATATTATTGACATGTACATAATAAGCTCCATTGAGGTTAGGTAGAAACCATGTAGATAAGGCTATGTCGCGACATAGAATAGCAGATCTGCGCCCCATACAGTTTGGAACTCCGGCTACAGGCCGTTGAGTGGATATGATTATACAGGCCATAGCAGCCAAGCATACAGTTTTCATACAGTTTTCATACAGTTTATCTTATCACCTCGGTTTCGCTATAACCTTATGGAGCCATACAGATATTTTGACTTAATCATACAGTACAATAAAGAGAAAGAAAGACCATCAAAGTAAATTGAACATGACATGAATTGTGTGCTATATGTGTTTACATGGTTCTTTGACATATGTATGTGTTTATTTGTTTATTTTATATTGAGATATCCACTGAGCTTTATTAGCTCAGCGAGTTACCTGTTTAACTCGCAGGTTTTGAGACTGGTTCATAGAGGGTCGGATTACAACTGTTGAAGTTCATCTACAGAAGACTCAGTCTTCAGGGTAGCTAGTCATTTTGCTGTATATCTTTTTATATTCCTTTCATGGCATGTACAGGGCACACAGTTGGGCCCAAATCACTTTGTAAACAGTATCATGTATTGTAAATTTTATATACATTATTAATTTTATCAGCATCAAGTATTTTCTATATACAGTATAAAGTCAGCATAATAGATCATACAGTCATCCAATTGTAGCGTCTCGACTCGGTTCATTCGGGTTTTCGGGTGGACCGGGAAGGGGTGTTACAAATTGGGTAAGCGCTGTTCAGGTTGTTCTAAAGAAGGTAAGTATGACAGTCATTGCTAATAAGAATAATGAGTTGATTCCTACTAGAACTACCACAGGATGGTGTGCATGTATTGATTATCGAAAGTTGAACAAAGCAACATGCAAAGATCACTTCCCTTTGCCTTCGACCAAATGTTTGAAAGACTTGCAGATTATCCTTATTACTATTTTCTAGATGGTTATTCAGGATATTTCCAAATACGCATAGCTCCCGAGGATTAAGAGAAGATTATTTTCACTTGCCCATATGACACTTTTGCTTATAAGAGAATGGCTTTCGGGTTATGCAATGCACCTGTGACTTTTTAAAGGTGTGTGATATCTATATTTTCTAATATGGTTGAAAAATTCATTGCAAGTATAACTTCCTAATAGGATATTATAAACATACTATTTACTTCATCTCATATGAAGTGTAAATCTTATTGGCATCATAAGCAAATATGATCAATGCAATATTTGAACTTTCAAAAAAAAAAAAAATTTCATCTAGTAATATTCAACTCTGAAATTTATATTTTTTTTCATCAAGTTAAAGAATAAAGAAAAAATCTTTAAAATTAAAAATAAATAAGAATTTGAGAATAATCTTTTAAATTCTCCAACTAGGATCAAATTCCATCATTTTCTCAATAATGCAAAATCAAAAATTTTATTTTATTATGAGATAAAAAAAATTTTTATAAGCTTTATACTGAACTGAAATTCAATTTCAAGCTTTATAAAATTAAAGATTTTCTCCATCTTTATACAATATAGATTTTAGAGTTAAAAACATTATTATCACTAGATATGATATTGAATAATTATCTAAGTTCAAATATAGTCATTTAAAATAATAATACAAGATATTTAGAAAAAAATAAATGGATCAATAATCATTAAAGAATTGTGAGCCGTCATTATATTCCCTCCTTTGCGTTGAAATATAATGATGCAATAGAATTTCTATTTTAAATAAAAGTTAATATCCAAGTATTTATGAAAGACTTATTCTTACCTCATAAATATACAATTTAATAAAGTTATAGTCTCACAACACTATTATCAACTAGTTAATGGTTAATGACTTACTAGATGTCCAATTTGACCTGAAATTAGCTTTTGGACAGTTGAGGATATAAACTTTGAGTTTATAACCAATTTACCATACTTTTACCCAAAAAAAAAAAAAAAAAAAAAAGAAAAAAAGAAAGAAAATTTGAGATTTCTAAATTTTGAACATTTTTAGAATAATAAAATATATTTTTGAAAATTTTTTTAAAAAATAAAAATACAATTACACAATTACAATTTTGAGGAGGGAGAAGAAAACAATTACACAAGAATTTAGTTTTACAATTTTGAGGAGGGAGAAGAAAACAATTACACAAGAATTTAGTTTTCACCATTTTTAAAATTTTTGATTTTTAAAATATGTTTTATTAGACATCTAATAAATTAGACATGTAATAAAAGTTGAAGGTTCAAATTATATCATGCTACAATAAATTGTATGGCTATACTTTTAATTTTGTCTTGTTTTTTTAAAGCTTAAACGACACAGTTTCATGTGCAAACTAAATTGTTCTTAATATGACTTAGATATATGTTTATTAACAAATCTCTCCTTGTTATCTAATATGCAGTTGCAGACTTTCAATCCTTTCCTTCACTTGCTGCAGTTGATGTCGACCAACGTCATGTTCGTCTATCAGTGACGGAGAATGATAATTGATAACTGGTCTGGCGTTGGATTTTTCATTCAAGCGTTCTTCCTCTTTGGAAGCTTTTTCCCTTCAAAATTGTGCATTACAGATTGTTTTTGAAAGGAGAAGGGGGTTTCTGTTTTCACTTCTTGTCCGTCCCCTGCAACCTTACTTCAATCAAATTATCTGAGAGAAGCTTCTCCGTCATGTTTATGGCAGCTCAATCTCACCGTCTCCTAACCAATGCTTGTCTGTCCACGGCACATGACAGGTGAACTCTTCCCTTCCTCAACATTTCTCTTGTTACAACAGTTTATGTTTCTAATAATGTTCCCTTTATTTATTTTATCCCAGTAATGCTGATATTGGTTGTTGATTCTTTTCCATGGATTTGTGATTCAACCATTTTATATTTATTTGTTTTTATCTTCAGAGTCATCTCAAGTAATTGCTTCAATATGCAATTTTATGTGTAGAAGTATGCAATTTCTTTCTATTCATGTTATTGTTTAATTTGAATTGTATATTTTGCTATCTTCTTTTATATAGCTAAGAAAAATACATGAATGGGTTGGGCATGTAGCTGGACATATGGTTTAGCAATCCACAGATTGCCTTTGAATTGTTTAATATAAGATATGACTTCAACCAAAAATTATTTTGAGCATCTCTAAATGGATTTCATAGCTCTCTTTCGTGCCTCTACTGGTATTCCTCCTCTTCCCAATCTACTCCTCAGGCTAGGTTTAACCACATCTTCTCATTCTCCCTGCTATGCAATTCCTCAAACAGATTTGGGATTTCTCTTACTCTCGTTGTTTTCTATCTCATATTCTTTCAGTTTCTTTTTAGTTTGATTCAGTTTCTCTTATCCCACTATTGTATCTTTATTTGCAGGAGTAACAGGACTGATAATATTGCTATTAGAGGAAGGAATCTCAACTTCTCATATGCCACAAGGCAAGGAAAATTGATTCCCATCCTTAAGGATTGCTCCCTACAAATACCGACTGGACAGCTTTGGATGCTTCTTGGACCCAATGGCTGTGGAAAGTCTACACTTTTGAAGGTAAAATCAAATACGAATGTTTCATATTATTCTTTAATATTGGATTTCGACTTTCTACCTTTTAGGAATGAGTTGGTAGATAATCAATATGAAACACATTTAGTTAGGGCATGGTGATTGAGGATAACTGCAACTGTATTTAAGTAACCATTTGCAAATATTTGTGTTCTTTTACATTTAAATGACTCTTATCCTGGATTATGCTATTTAAATGATGCTTGATGTGAGATGAGACTGGTTCTTATTTTGATTTATTTTCTATGGAGCTGTACATGAAAGATTTGCTTAATCGTTTTGTTTCCATGTCTGAAGTTATAGCAAAATAATGATTGGATTTTATTTCATAAATTGGATAGATTTTGGCCGGTGTTTTACAGCCAACCAGCGGAACATTGTATGTGAAAAGACCTAAGAGTTTTGTCTTCCAAAATCCAGACCATCAGGTTGTATCTACTTCCTATTTTGATGGTTTATTTATTTTTGGTCTTTTGTGTGTTACGTTATGCGAGGCACCTTCATTAAGGTGCTCATCTTCAGGGTGCAAACCAGTTTGCTAATTTTTTGAACTCTAAATGGCCAGCTTTTAATATCCCTAATTGGTAATTATTGAATTCTTAGACTACAGTGTAAGAGGTGACCAGTTTGGAGAGCAACTATACATATTCCTTTATTTTTTCCCCACAACTTTTGGTAGGTTAAATTTGTTCTGCTATCAACTGACATGGAGTGTTAAGAATTTAGAATCTTGGGATTTTCTTTGGATTGCATACCAAGGTTTTGCCTCTGGTTACAAAAAAAATGATGGGGCCAGATTCATATTGCCTCAGAAGTTTGTGTATAACAATTGAATTGCAGTACTCGAAAAGATCTCTTGAAGTCATATAGCAGCTGAATCTGGCAGACATGCATAAGATTAACCTTCTTTGCAGGTTGTGATGCCTACAGTAGAAGCTGATGTATCATTTGGCCTTGGTAAGTTCAACCTGAGTGTGGATGATGTTAGGCAGAGGGTGTCAAAGGCACTGGATGATGTGGGCATGTCTGCCTACATGCAAGTATGTTTATGTATTTATATATTTTCAGTACGGATTTCTAATTTTATGTGATGCATAATTGCCTTATTATGCACCAATCAGAGGCCAGTTCAAACTTTGAGTGGTGGCCAAAAACAAAGGGTTGCCATTGCTGGTGCTTTAGCTGAAGCATGCAAAGTGCTTTTGTTGGATGAGCTCACAACATTTTTGGACCAAAATGATCAGGTATGACATCTTAAATGGTTACTTTCGGCATTTTTGGAGAATACTCAAATAGTAAGTGGCACCAAGTCTTCTATATGTGAAACCATGTCTGATGTGCAGTCCAGTTATGTTAATTGTATGTTTAATTAGATGTATGATTAGTAACTTGTTTCTTGATAGATTCTAAATGGTGGATTCCTTTACATTTGACGGCTAAAGCACACATTTTTAGATGATTCTTTAAGAGGAGATGATAATTCAGTACCTCTGCAACTGTGCTATTGTTTGAACATCAGTTTTATTCTCTTTAAAATCTAACTGTGTTCTTCTGCAGTCAAAATTATCACAAAACAATCATCAAATCTAGTGATTTTGTAAAATTGAACTGTATTTTCCTTGGAACAGTGCTAGTGAAATAAGACAGAAATCTAAATGAACTTTTTTTTCCTTATCTTCCAAATACAAAAACCTATACTTAAAAGCTTCACAATTTAATCTCTAAATGTCTAGTATAAATAAATTTAAAATGTGGAATTCATTTGTAAAGTGAATTCGAGGTAAAATTTATCTGTAAATGGATTTTTCATCTTTTGTATATTTAACTTAAAACATGTAATTCAATTAAAGAGTATGATGATATTGCATGCCGGAAAAGAAATAGAAAGGCTACGACGTTCGGTTGAATTGAAATCTTCATTTTTTTCATTGCAAATTATAAATTTCGATTTTTAAATGAATTCCACAAAATTTTGTGGATTTCATTCTATTTCAAACAAGTAGTAAAGGTGCAAGAGGTAAATTTTCATCTGGTAATCATAACCTCTAAAATGGTCAAGAGCTTTTTAGGTCGATTTTTATTTACTGTCTGGATGAAGATATTCTAAATGTGGTACTATGGATTGCTAGATTGGGGTGATTAAAGCAGTCAAGAACTCCTTAGCTGCGTCTGGTGAAATTACAGCTTTATGGGTGACGCATCGATTGGAAGAACTTGAATATGCAGATGGTGCTTTTTACATGGAAAATGGAAAAGTTATGAAGCAAGGTGATGGATCAAGAATATTGAATTTCATCAAAGCCATACAATCCTCTTACATCAACCAAATTAATTCTTGACCATGTTTTCTCCTCACCCCCACAGCCACACTTAGTTCATCTCCTGTATTTTCTGTAATAGAAGAAGAAAATTAGCTAAGTGTTGTCTCATCTGCTTAGGCAACTTTGTGTTTCCCCTTTCAAAATACTGAAAATCATTATCAATTGGGGATTTGAAATTAACCTTAAAATTCTGCATATTGTGAAAACATGTCCCTGTTATGTTTTTTTAAAAAGGTAAGTTATTTGCTTTAAAATTTTCTTCCCTGGGGATTTGAACTATTTTGATTTTTCCTCCTGGAAATTGAGAAATCGCTGTTCGTATTTTTCTATTTCTGGAAATTCTCTTACAGGGATGACAACACTTGGACATGACATCAACAGCTTTTAATCTCAATATACCACCCTATTTGAGGAAAACATGTGGTTTGCCTCTACACCATATATGTGTGTATTAGGAAGCTTGTTACTGTCTATTGTTAAGGATCATCACCATGTATGTGTATACATAACAATTGTGATGAAAAAAAAAAAAAGGTTAAATTTGATAAAGTTATTATTTTTAAGAAATTATTAATTTGATTAGTTATATTGTTTTTGTTGTACTTAATACTTAAGAAATTTATTATTACAACAATAAAGGATATATTGAATTTCTAATATATTTTTTTTAAAGAATTTTCATTATAGTGTTTTTTTCAAACGAATTTTTGTTTTGAAGGCAAAGACTCATCATAATTCATAAGAGACTAACCAATCTCCACATTGGTTTGCCATTCCCATTGAAGTATGGAGCGAGGGATCGAGGGATCGAAGGGCTGATGTCCGTTTCAATTCTTCGCTTCGTTAGTTTATCAACTGTAACTGAATGTCACATCCGTCCGTCTACTGCCTTTCGGTTGGGGTCCGCTCTGGGCTTTCGTGTAAATGTGGTTGACATGTTGAAAAAATCTCGACCGAGGAGTTGTTGGCTAGAAAATGAAGAGACATCTCACCCTTAATCATCTTAATCCCGGATTAGATTTATTGATTTAAAATATTAGATATATATGTATAGGTCAATGGTTTTTTTGACCTAATCTAATTCATTAAAAGCGTGAATCAGCAGATTATAAATCGGTTGATTTGTGTATTGGTTCAATATAAATTCATGGTCACATAAATGATACATAATAAAAATATTTTTAAATAAAATATAATTATTTGAGAGAACTTACCAAAAAAATTATATATACTTAGAAATAAAATTATACAATAACTTTGACAAATTATAAATATATTTAAATAACAATATTAAAATTAAATTTGTTAATATCGTCATCATCATAATTATTACAAAGATGACTCAGTCGATTCAACCTATTATATCTTCAAACTCACGGAATTGAGTTGGATTTTTCAAATTAACTTAGGTTAAAACGAGTCACGTGAAGCCCTAGGAGCAACCACTTTCAACCAAAAAAGAATTAATCCCAACTAATTTGCCAATTTCAATTAATTAATCACAATTAAACAACTATCATTAATTGAGTACAATTAATTATTGCACTTTCATAAATTAAAATGACTCCTTAATTAATTCACAATTAACAATTATCATTAGTGGAATACTATTAATTACTTAACTCTTGTAGAAATTTAAAAGACTATTCAGTAATTAAATTAGCAATTAACAACATAATATTAATTAATAATTAGGAGATAATTAAATTAAAAAAATAAATAAAATCATTATGTATTTCTCTTAAATGAGAAATAATTTAATTCTAGCTAAGCAAATAAGTCTTTTAACCTTAAGCCACGATAGCAAACCGGCTTATGTTTTTGTATATTAATATAGATATAAATAAATAGATGACGTCCATCTAAAATTGTTTTCTATGTAAGTTGTTCATTTATCTTATTACTAAAGTTAGATTTACATTAACTTTCAACTCAGGCATGATTGTAGTGTAATTATCTAATCCTCATATATTTATATAATATAGATTATCATAACACATTATGAATATGATGAAAAATTAGATAATAGTAAAAATTATTAATTTTTTCAGCTAAAAATATCTCTTTATAAAATTCCAACAACTCACTAATTTAATATATTTATTATTATTATTATTATTATTATTATTATTATTCATCGAAAAGGAAAAAAATGGCTCTCAATGTGGAAGGCTCTCTCCGTGCTCATGGCCGATCCATGGAGGAGTGTGATCTCCTTCTGCAGTTGACCAAAAAGAAATCTAAAAGGTGCCTACTGGCTTGGTTGAGATCATGGATCAGGGGGATAATGAGAAGACTGGTTTATCATTCAAGGACTCATTGTTAGGGCACAATCAGCGTGAAGAGGATATGAACTTTGATGTTCGGTCTAACAGAGTTGATTACGAGAGTGATGACTCAGTTGAAGATTCTGATTTAGAGGAGGATAGGGCATGTCCCACTATTCATGTCTCAAGGCTTGAGAAACGTAGACTACACCGTCCTTGGCGGTTTGCACTGATTGTTAAACTTCTTGGACGAATAGTGGGATACAATTACCTCGTTAAAAGAGTTAAGGAATTATGGAGGCATGTATCCACGATAGAGGTGATAACTCTTGAAAATAACTATTTCTTGGTCAAGTTCAACAGCTCATATGATTATGATTATGCTCTATTAGTGGGTCCCTCGATAATAGCAGACCACTATCTTTCAATGCGTCATTGGTATCCTGATTTTGATCTTTTCATTGATATCTTGGAATAGCTAACAGTGTGGGTACGCTATCCATGTCTCCCAATAAACTACTATGACCACGAGTTCTTTATGAAAGTTGGGTCCAAGCTTGGTAAACCAATCAAGGTGGACACGAACACCAGACTTGTTAGTAGAGGTAAGTATGCACGGATGAGCATAAAAGTGGACTTAACTATTTGGTCTCTAAATTTTCATTGAGAAGGAGAATTAGGAGAGTGCAATATGAAGGACTTCATATGGTGTGCTTCAAGTGTGGGAACTATGGCTATGTTGCAGATAAGTGCCCATAGGTGGAGCACGTTGAAGAAGAGGTGGTCGCCCGTGATCCAGCTAGGGCAAAGAAGGAAGATATGGCCCTACCAAGAAAATCTTGTATCCTTGAGAATCAACTGCTTGTTCAAAAAGAAAGAAAGCGAAATCCTAGGCAACCGGATCGGAGAGGGAATCCTACTGGGAATGGTAATTCCAAACTTTCTAAAAGTGCATGGGATTCAAATGGTAGTGGTACCCACTTTGGAGTCCTAGTCAATGAGGAAGTTGAGAATTTATTTAAGGATGATAATACTGTTATTAAAGAGACTGCCCATATTATTCCTAATTCGGTGAAAGGCCGAAATAAAAATAGGGTTAGGCCTCATGTGGGGGTCAACACTCATCTTGTTCACAAACAGAAGTATTTAGTTTCTTCATGGAAAGGCCCACAAGGGCAAAGTAATAACTCTAGGAATGCTATGATATCAACAACTCAGAAAGAGGATGATAGGCCCACTCCTTCAAATAGGCCAAGACAAGTAGCATTAGAGGATGAACATGTTATGGTTATAAGGGATAAAAATAACGTGGAAGGTACTCGTTTAACAATCTCAACTGAGGAACATAATCCTATGGAAGAGGCCACTATAGAGAACCAGCTAGCTCCTTTGGAAAAACTTCATGACCCTATGTGTCCTCATCCCCCGGCTCCTAATTTTCATGATGAAGATATGGCATCTGCCTCTACTACGAGACGCTACAGATATGGTGATACGAATCCGCCATCACTCATCCATGGAACTCAAGGGAACAAGGAGAACAACATGAAAAATCCATTAATGCTTCCTAGTGGATCAACTACAAGAAGTCATGCAAAGAAATATGGAGCAACCATGGAGAACAAGGGAGCGTGGATACCTCAACTTCTAACTAAGATTCGAGGACGAATCTTTTTGAGGAAAGGGGGAATGATACGGAATTGATACCACTCAACCATAAAGCTCAAGGAAGCATGGAGAGCACCTAAGTTTCTCACATTAATGGAAGCACAAGTTGAGATGGAATCTGAAATTCCAACCATGGCACGCCCCAGACCGTGCTATGTTAGCACGCCCGTGCAAGGTGGCACGCCCCAGGCGTGCAAGCCTCTGCCTCTCGCGAGAGAAGTTTTACATTGAAGCACGCCCCTGCGCATTGGCACGCCCCAGACCGTGCAAGCCACTGCCTCTCGCGAAGGAAGTCTTACATTAAAGCACGCCCGTGCGGATTGGCACACCCCAGACCGGGCTCGCCATTGCCTTTTGAAATATTAGTTAGTTTATTTAGAGTTTTTACTTTGTTAATGGGTTGGGCCTCCTATAATTTGGCCACCCTTGATTATTTAGCCTTATTTTGTTTAGATTTAGTTAATCTTTAGTTGATTTGGATTAGATATCCAAATCCTTAAGTTGTTAAGACTTTTAGTTGGTTTAGATTTGCTAAATCCTTATCCTTAGCTGATTTAGACTAACTAATCTAAATCCTTTAAGGATCTGGACCTCTTAGAATTAGTATATATAGTTTTTTATATTGTAATTATTCATCATTCAATGAATTAATCAAAAAGAGACTTTCTTCTTCCATGCTTAGGCATGATCTTGCTTTAGAGGGTGTGAGATTGCATTCTTCTAATTGCATCAAGAATCAAGGTAAACTTATCAATTCTTTGTGGATTTATCTTATTCTTCTACTCGATTATTGGTTTTTCCATTTCTTTATAAACGTGGGGTGCCATAGGGTGTTTACTCTATTATTGGTGTTCTTGCTTCTTTAAGCTTTGAGTGCCATAGAGGGGGGTTTAGTTTGATCTTTGATCTCTTCCAAAACTTGTCATAGAGTTCATGGAATTTATTTCCATAGGGTGCCATAAATTCCAGTTCCCTATGGAAATAAATTCCATGAACTCTATTACAAGTTTTGGAAGAGATCAAAGATCAAACTAAACCCCCCTCTATGGCACCCAAAGCTTAAAGAAGCAAGAACACCAATAATAGAGTAAACACCCTATGGCACCCCACGTTTATAAAGAAACGGAAACACCAATAATCGAGTAGAAGAATAAGATAAAGCCACAAAGAATTGATAAGTTTACCTTGATTCTTGATGCAATTAGAAGAATGCAATCTCACACCCTCTAAAGCAAGATCACGCCTAAGCATGGAAGAAGAAAGTCTCTTTTTGATTAATTCATTGAATGATGAATAATTACAATATAACAAGCTATTTATACTAATTCTAAGAGGTCCAGATCCTTAAAGGATTTAGATTAGTTAGTCTAAATCAGCTAAGGATAAGGATTTAGCAAATCTAAACCAACTAAGAGTCTTAACAACTTAAGGATTTGGATATCTAATCCAAATCAACTAAAGATTGACTAAATCTAAACAAAATAAGGCTAAATAATCAAGGGTGGCCAAATTATAGGAGGCCCAACCCATTAACAAAGCAAAAACTCTAAATAAACTAACTAATATTTCAAGAGGCAGTGGCGGGCATGGTCTGGGGCGTGCCAATCCGCACGAGCGTGCTTCAATGTAAGGCTTCCTTCGCGAGAGGCAGTGGCTTGCACGGTCTGGGGCGTGCCAATGCGCACGGGCATGCTTCAATGTAAAACTTCCCTCGTGAGAGGCAGAGGCTTGCACGGGCGTGCTAACATAGCACGGTCTGGGGCGTGCCATGGTTGGAATTTCAGATTCCATCTCAACTTGTGCTTCCATTAATGTGAGAAACTTAGGTGCTCTCCATGCTTCCTTGAGCTTTATGGTTGAGTGGTATCGATTCCGTATCATATGGTTCCTATGACTTCGTCCCCTGTTATTCTAGATTTTGGAGATTCGGAGATTCAGGTGCAAGTGGGTATTCAAGAGGCTCCATTGGAGCAAGAGGAGGCTTGTTAGCTTGATTTTGTTTCTTGCTCTCCTTCCGCTCTAAATGGATATTTCTTCTTTTTTATTATTTATTTAAGATTATTGCTACGTGGAACTGTCAATGGGCTTCTTCCCCATATTTTCGTAGGGCTCTCAAAGAATACATGAGGCTTTTCAGGTCAGATATCTTCTGTCTTATGGAAACAAAGGCTAGTGGTAAAAATGCTAATCAAATTTGCTCTAAACTTGGTAATGACAAGTGGATCATGGTGGAAGCATTTGGTTTTAGTAGTGGTATCTGGATTATGTGGTCGGAGTCTGGCTTTAAAATTCATCTTATACAGACTCATCCTCAATTTATGGTTTCTCGAGTTTTGATGGGGACTGGTGTTTACTGGAATATGGTCTTTGTGTGTACTAGTCCGCAGATGGCTGTTCACAAGCATCTATAGTGGGACTTAAGTCCGACTGATATTAATCCTTATGATAATTAGTCACCTGCGGGAGACTTCAACTCAGTTACAAGTATTTAGGAACAACGGGGATATTCTTCCTTTAATGCAACAAGTTGTAAGGATTTCATGGATTGGATTTTCTCTTAAGGTTTGGTGCATATGGGGTTTGATGGTAATCCATTTACATGGACTCGTGGTAACTCTGATGGTTCTTTAAGAATGTCGAGGCTGGATTGAGCTCTTTGCTCAACTTCTTGGCATCTTTCCTTTCCTCATACCATGGTGGTCCATTCGCTTAAGATCCATTCAGACCATATCTTGCTTATTATTAAAGTTGATAGGCTGATCTTGAGTCGTCCCCCTCTTTTTTGGTTTCAAGCGGCTTGGATGTCCAGCTCTTCGCTAACTGATGTTATAAAAAAAGATATGGAACCCTTATTCTCTAGTTCATGTATTATTGAATAAACTCGCAAGAAAGCTTACTATCTAAAATAGGGAGATTTTCAAGAATATCTTTTCCAAGAAGCATCGCTTAAAGGCTTGTTTGAAGGGGTTCAAGCCTGCTTAGCCTAGTCAGCTACTCCTCATCTCATATGCTTAGAAAAAAAAAAAAGTTAATTAGAAGAAGTGTTGCAGCAACAGAAACTGCTCTGGTTTTAAAAATCCAGAGAGGATTGCATTGTTTCAGGAGAACGTAATACCTGCTTCTATCATCTTTCTACTACTATTCGAAAGAGTAAGTTAGGATATGCTCATTTGAGGAGAGTGAATGGTGATTGGGTTTCAGATCAGGAGGAACTAAAGGTTATGGCCAGGGACTTTTCGAAATTTATATTCTAGGGATATGGATTCTGATCTTTTCCTCCTGCCTGGAGAATGATTCCCTCGAATTTAGAATGATCTTTTTAGTATTTAAATGAGCCTTTTACTAATGATGATGTTTTGCAGGCCCCAAAGACTATGGCTCCTTTTAAAGCCCCGGGGACTAATGGCTTTCAAGCTGGTTTCTACTAATGGTTCTGGTATATTATTGGTGATTCAATGTGTACTTTTTTTATACTTTCTATTCTGAATAGAGCTCTTATCCCCCCTGAGGTGAATGAGATGCTTCTAGTCCTCAGTCTTAAGATTGACAACCCGAAATCACTATCCTAATTGTGCCCCATAAGTCTCTGTAATGTTCTCTATAAATTGATTACTAAAACTCTTGTTAATATAATGCGAAAGGTTTTCCCAGTTCTTATTAGCCCTGAGCAATCCAATTTTGTTCCCGGGTGACAAATTATTGATAATGTTGTTATGTACTAAGAAGCTATTCATACTATGAAACTTTCTTTAAGGTCATCTGACTTCATGGCTATCAAAATCGATTTGGAAAAGGCTTATGACTGCCTTAACTGGGAATTTATTCAATGGGTATTATCAGATGCAGGTTTCTCGAATTGGTGGGTTCTAACAGTATGAAATGTGTGAAGTCCTCCTCTATGTCTGTTCTTTGGAACAATGAAAAACTTCCTTCTTCTAGCCTTCAAGAGGAGTTATGCAAGGTGACGTTATGTCTCCGTATTTATTTGTGCTTTGTATTGAGGTTCTTGCTCATTTTATTAGAGACTTCGTTGATTGCAAATATTGGAGACCTTTTTCTCTCTCCCGGAGAGGCCCTTCGGTGTCTCATTTGATGCTTGCCGATGATATGGTTCTATTTGTAGAAGCATCAATTTTGCAAATGTGCACTATATTAAATGTTCATCGTCAGATTTCCATGGTTTTGGGGCATAAAATTAACTTTTCTAAATCCTGCATATTTGTGTCCCCCCATGTTCCTCCATTTGTGGTAGCTGAGACTTCTTCTTTGTCCGACATTCCTCTTACTGATGATTTGGGAAGGCATTTAGGGGTTCCTTTGTTGCACAAAAAGGTTAGCGACTTAACTTTTCAACTTATTTTGGATAAAATGCGAAGTCGTTTGGTGGGATGGAGAGCAAATACTTTGTCCATGGCAGGTCGAGTCACCTTAGTTCAATCAATTTTATCCACTATTCCGATTTAACTGATGCAGTGTAATTAATGTCTCTTTCCTTCCGCCCTTTGTAATGAGATGGAACGCTTATGCCGGGACTGTATTTGGAAAGTTAAGGATAATGTGAAATGTGTTCATCTGATTAGATGGGATATTTTACAAACTCTAAAGGAGCAAGGAGGGTTAGGTATTCGTAAGATGGCGGTGATGAACAAAGCTCTCTGAGGCAAGCGTTGTTTGCGCTTGGTCAAGGAACAGGACTCTCTATCAACGAAATGCCTGATTAATAATATTACCAATATGATGAAAAATTCGATAACAATAAAAATTATTAATTTTTTCACCTAAAAATATCTCTATAAAATTTCAACTCACTAATTTAACATATTTATTATTATTATTATTATTATTTTGGGTTGGATTTTTTTCATTTGTCAAATATATTTTTCTTTTGTTACAATTAGGGTGATTTGTATTTGAAATTTAATTTCCAATTTTCCATGTTAAGTTAAAGTTTTAAATTCTTTTTTTTCTTTATTTGAAGGGCGCATGCTTTGATATTTAGGGGGTGGGAAATTAGGAAGGTGAAATCTGAAATTTGGGCTCAATATTACATTCAACGCCCATTAACCATTATTTCTCCAAAAAAAAAAAAAAAAAGCCAATTGACCATTGAAAATCAAATTACTCTTTTATCCTTTACTTAAAATCTCAAAAGCAGACAAAACATCTTTATCTATATTATACATGGTCCTGTATTGCATCTTTTTCTCAATGAAGAACGTGCATTGCTCCATATTCTTCTCCATTTTAAATTGCTGCTAGGTATAAGTATAGGTCATATGTTAGTACTGGAACATCCAACATTGGAGACTTGCTAAGAAAGCTTTTTAGCTCATTTAATGCCTATTCACAAAATTTTTCTAATTTATAAGGATTATTAGTTTTAAAGCTCAAAAGAGAAAATACACCTCTATATTGAACACAAGAATAGAGGATCAACACCACGTTATATATGTGAATGTAAATGATAAGAATTAAAGGCATAAATTATATCACATTATTTATAATACAATATTTATGATTTTCAAATGTTTAATTAATGTATGTTGCGTTGAATTCTCGTGCAGTGGGGATCAACACCTCCTCCTGTGCGTTCCATTAATGAAATCTCATCGTCTATAATCATTTAGATTGTTCTGTAATTGGATGCCCTTTGTTTGTAATTATGGAATGCTAACAAGTCAAGATTTTACTCGTATGATTGTGTAGTTATTTTTGTTAGATTATAGTCATGTGATACCTACTCTTTTAGTTCCCCTTATCTTTTTATTACGTACTCCATCTGTCGCAAAATGTTTGTCCATTTTTTCATTTTTTAGATGTTACTTATTAGGTTACTATGAATTTTTAGACTTGGCCTTAACCCAATTTTTAGCATCTATCCATCTAAGGAAATATGTCTTTACAAAAATGAATTAGTATTAATTCATTTGATTTGATTTTAGAAGTATTTGATTGGTTTGTAAAGAAATAATAATAAAAATTATGGTGATTTAATCTTTAAAAATCTTTAAAATGAAAGAGATTGAAAAAATTGAACCATTAGTTCGATTGATTCAATTTTAAATAATTCAATTTCTTATAAAAATCAATTTATTTAGTTTAAGTTGGTTAAGTTTAGTGTAAAAACCAAACCAATGCTTATCCTTTAGGGAAAATAATTATTTCGTCCCTTACATTTACCATAATTATCTTACTAGTCCCCTACATTTTATATAATATATAACTTGTCCCTCACTTGTAACTCCATTCTAATTAAAAGGTCATTTTGTCAAAATAAAGGGTATTTTGCCGTTAATGTAAGATGAAAGTACTAAAACACCCCTCCCTCGGGGACATGGGCCACTATGACATTGCAAGGGAGGGAAACGAGAAGTCAGAGCCCACTTTGTTCTCCAAAATGAAAACTTCTCAGTTAAAAACCTCTCAATCGCCAATATATGTAGTGGATTTTTTTTTTTTAAGAAAATGATGTTTCTTAATGATATGAAGTGAGTGCTTGCAGCTGGTAGTGCTTCGTTTGCGTGGAATCATAGTCTAAAAGCTTCGTGTTTGAGGTAAACACGATAAACTGAAACTCATTTGAGTTTTTGCTTGAAAAGATTGAAAACCCATATTGTCGAGGATGTTTTTGATGAATTTTGGTATATTGAAATGCTCTAGCATCTTTATGAGTTGTTATTTCTATATTGAGAATGCATGTAGGGTTTTTAACATATGTTAATTTTTTAGCTTCATTTGAACATATGTGTTAAATTGCAAGGCAGGAAAAGTTAAATGCAATGACTTACCTGAAATTTACACTATTAAGGTTACATATGAGGGGATACTATTTACTTGTATGACGCTCAACCTGACAGAATGAGCTACATTGTCCTCTTATAGAATGTATACAAAGTTATAGGATAAAAGATGAGAATATGGAAATTAAATGTTCTGAAAACTATACCATAAAGAATGATAAAGACGTTTAATGTTTAAAAGATTCAAGGAAACTGCTTTTGTTGAATTGAATTTGGTTAGAATGCAAGGTCCCACGAGAGTTGTTATGCCACTTGTCTTCCATAGTCAGGTGGCGGTTAATATGGGTTTGGTTTATGAAAATTTACAACCTGAGAATAGGGAAGTTCCAGATCATGGTGTTGGGGAGGCAGAAAGTAATATTGGCTGACAAATTGAGATAAGTGTAGACCTTGGAGGTGTGACTAATATTGAGAAAGAAAATGCAGATGGTCGGATTGGAAATAGAGAGGGTATAGGCAAAGGTAGGGGGAGGGTGTAGAAATGTTGATAGGATCACAAATGTGGGATAATGTGCTGGCTGAGGAGAGTGACTATTCAAACTATGTAAATGGTTTAGGTAGGGACAGAGGGAGGGGGACAAGGCGAGGCAATTGTTGATGAGGCTATGAAAAGGGACAACAAGAAGGGGAAAAGAGCAGTTGTAGGTGGAGCCTCTTATAGCTTTAGATAGAGGGTACAACAACAACAACTAATGGAGGGGGAAGGGGAAGAAACATAAACTGTTGCTGGTAGTCAGTTCACAAATGATGACTGTGTATTTTTTGGTACTGAAGATGAAAGTAGTGAATTTGAAACATATGGGGGTGGAAAGAGATCGAGAAGAGGATATTGAATTCAATAATGATGTTGATGATGGTCTTAGTGATTTTGATACTGACAAGGAACAATTAGCTGCAAGCTTTAAGATGGAGGTTGATGCACCAAGAAGGATGAGAGTTAGAAAGAAAACAACAGATCCTTGGAAGAAAATATATGAAAATATATACGTTCGAAACACCAGCTAAAGGTGATATCGAATTCAGAATTGGGCATGCATTCTTAAGTGTTGACAGTTGTAGGGAAGCTTTAAGGGATTATGTTGTCAAGGGAGGGTTCATAATAGGGATGATCAAGAATAAGACTATAAGAGTGACAACAAAATGTAAAGGGGAGGGGTGCTCATTTAGATTCCATGGCAGTGTGGCTCCAAACATAGTTACTTTTATAGTAAAAACATTGCAGCCTGAGCATACATGCATGAGGCCATTGGATAATAAGAATCCAAATGCTACAGCTAAGTGGGAGAGGAAGAAATTGGAATCTCAATTGGTTGTTGATCCAGGAATGAGCATTGCTTTAATGCAAACTGAATTAAAGGAAAAATGGGGGTATTGAGCCTCAACATTGGCAGCGCCATAAGGCAAGGATAGTTACTACAGAGCAAGCTGCAGGTTCATATGAGGAGAGCTCTAACAAGTTGCATGTGTGATATGCAATAACTAGGACATAATAAAAGAACATGTGACCAAGCCACACCAACCAATTCTCAGGTCAGATTCACTTATTGCAATTTGAGTTTTTAGTATGCTCTTTTATGAATTCCTTAGATTTTTAATATTTATCGCACTTGTTTTATCAGAGGAATAAACAATTTGTGCAAAGAGGAAAAAAAGTATTTAGATCTCCTGGTACTGTTGGTTCTTTGGGAAGAGGTATTGTTAGTTTAAGAGGGAGAGGTGCTTCTGGTTTAAGAGGGAGAGGTGCTTCTGGTTTAAGAGGGAGGTACAAGACCTGTTGTTTCTACGATGGGAGGAGCTGTTGTTTCTTGAGGGAGAGGCCCTTCTATTTCTACTGGGAGAGGAGCTCCTATGTCTTGAATATTTGGTTTTTTGGGTTTTGAAGATATGCTGCAGAAACTAGTGTTTTTTTCTGTGTGTTGACATGCTGTAGATGGTTTTTTTGGGTTATTGATATGTTGAATATGGTATTTTGTTTGTTGATATGCTGCAGATGGTTTTTTTTTGGATTGTTGATATGTTGCATATGGTATTTTGGGGCTATTGGTATCATGCAGATGGACAAGCTAGTATTTTTTTTTTTAGGGGTCATATGAATTTTACAGATACACTTAGTTTAGGGGGAAACTGGTTTTCAAGATATGAAGACAAGGAGAATATGAATTTTTTTTGATTTTGTTGCAAGCACAGGAACAAATGTATCATTTTTTTTTTTTTGCTCTTTGTGTATATCTTTTTCTTCACAGCAAATACTGAAGTGATTACAGGAAAAACTCAAGTGCATGTGAACCAAGTTTCATTTGAGTTCTTTTGTAATGCACATATTATGAAATAAGTTGGTTTTGATTTTTGTGAATTAGAAACAGATGATTAATGAGAATGAGACTATTTTAATATATTCAAAATTTTCTTTACTCTTATCATTTCTGATACTCACCACTAAATAAGTTTAGAATTAATAAGTATGCATTTTTTTTTCTTCCAAAGGTCTATTACATTCAATTCATCTGTAAATTAGTCCATTGCATTGAATTTGAGTACCTAACATTCAACAACAACTAACCCACCACATTAAAAGGTGCCTTTACAAAAACTACCCAAGTACTCAAAATATACACAAAAAAAATATATATATATATAAATCACAATCTTCAGTTACCCTTGCAAGCAAAATTACAAGTAAGGTAAAAAGCATATGAAAATCAACTTCTTCAAGTTGCTAATCTTCGACTCTAAGCACTCCCTTTTTCCTCCAATTATCACAATCTCAATGTGCATTTTCATTAACTTCCCCTTGAGATACAATATCTCTTCCTTCATTTCAAACACAAACAAGCCAATAGGTACATTTTTTTGCCTCACTTCCAAATCACTTCCTTGATACCAATCTAATGAACCTATAGCCTTACACCATCCAAGGAAATACCTACATGCATTATCAATACAGTAATAATATAGCCGATTTTGTTTTCTTTTGTGTCTCAGAGATCCTAATCCCTGCTTTTTTTTCCTGCAATTGCAATACATATTCACAAACCTTCCTTCCCATGCTCCATCCACTGCGCTTGAACAAGACATAGTCGGCTATCTCTTCTCCACTGAGCTTCAAATCCTATTTTTGGTAATTTTAATTTTCATGCATTTTCTGATTTTGTTCCTTATCAAATACAGTCAAACCTTCTTTCTTTTATGCACACTTCAATAAGGGAATAATGTGTCTTTACAAAATTATTATCTCACCTCTCTCTTGGTTTTTATATGATTTTAACGGTAAAATACCCTATATTTAGATGGAAGGACCTTCTAATTAGACGAAGTTAAATGTTAGGGACAAGTTATATATTATATAAAATGTAAGGGACTACTTAAATAATTATGATAAACCTGAGGGACGAAATAATTATTTTCCCTATCCTTTATTATAAATAGTTAATTTTGTCTTATTTTTTTAAGTAGGACCAACATTTAATTTTTATTACAAAACTCGATTAATATTTTCTAAAACTTGATTTATTTGAAATCTTAATTGATTAAAGTTAAAAAATAACAATTTAATTAATTTAAATTAAAATAAAGAAATTCATGAATGGTAATGATGGGTTTATTATTTGTGCTGAATAACATATGAAAATGTGACTATTTTAGTCATATAATTTGGTATTTTTGATGGGTTTGTTGGTCTATGTGATTAAATAGATGCAGGTATTAGTTTGACTCTATTTATTTGCCTTTTTGGGATAAAATCACTAAGTCAGAGGATGAGGAGCTACTGGATTCTTTTTGGAAGATTTATTCAAAGGTTTTGAAGAATAGAGAGGATCATGGGATTTTATTTTGTTGGATTTGATTTGATTGTAAATATATTTTTCTCAGTTTCCTTTGAAATAGTCTTCTCTTCTCTTTTATAAAAGGGAGAGATGGGCTATTAGTTGGGATATCAGAGTTTTGAGTTAATAATTCTTTTCTTTAGTTTGTAAGCTTGGAAATGGCCATACGTGGCTGAATTCTTTCAATTCCAGCTTAAGGTTTAATCAACTGCTAGTTCTACCAAAGTGTTGTGAGAATTGTTCTTCTTTTTACTCATTTAACTCTTCAATATTTGTTTATCTCTTGCAATTAATGGTTTAGATGGATATTGTTGTACTATTTAATTAAGTAAATGATCAGTTATTAGATTAATTTAGAGTGACAGGTGCTAGTTAATATAATCAAATCCATAATTGTTTGATTGAGTTAACAATTTGTAGCAATTAATATAGCTTGTTTAGAGCTAGATTTTCAAGTTATATTAAAGGGGTAAACAATCTTCTTGAATAGACTACACATGTTGTTTATTAGATTGAATTGGGTCTTTCTTATTCTTAATGCTACCAATATATTTTAATTTTAGGCGCGTGTCAAAATTAGTTATTGGTAAGGGATTAATTCAAAGCGCGTTGTCTTGTTTATTCTGTTTCTACGGAAAGACTAGGTTTTTTAAAGCATTTTTGGTAACCATAACCAATTTATTGATTATGTTAATGAGTCAATTTGAATTCAGTGATCAACACGAAGAACTAGTACAAGATTGACCTTGGCTGGAAATATTTCTCTAATTGAATTTTCCATTTTTAAATTACTATTTTTGCTAGATTCAATAATTTTTCCAATCCTCCCATTCATAATTCATTTTTATTTTCTGGTTTTAAAAATAATATTTTTAATCTCTAGTCTCTGTGGATTTCGACCTACTCACCATTTTCTTCAAGTTCTTTAGATTGGTAGTGAGATTATTAATTTTGGCGGATTCGACACCGGCCAAATTTTGGCGTCGTTGCTGGGGACTAGAGTTAATTAATTATATTGTTTTTTTTTATGACCAGATCAGATAGTACAGGTGATCTCCAATACGATTCTGAAATCGAGAAAACTGCTAGACGATTGAGAAAAGAGGCAAAGCAGAAGAAACAATTGTCTACAGCTGCTACAGTAACTCTAGAGCAAACAATCGATCCTGAAGTTCCTACAACTACTTCACACCCAGAAGAGACTGTTGTTCTTGAACTTTCTGAAAGTTCAGGTGAGTTTGAACCAGAAGAGGAGATGGCTGATCAGAGAACATTAAGGGAGTTGGCAACACCTCCAATTAATCAAACTCCTCTTTGCATCACATACCCAGCCTTGGAGGCTGCATTTGAGCTTAAATCAGGTTTGATCCAATTATTGCCCACTTTTAGAGGTTTGTTGGATGAAGATCCTCACAAACATTTAAAGGAATTTCATGTTGTATGCTCTACCATGAAACCCCATGGAATTTCTCAGCAACAAATAAAATTAAGAGCTTTTCCTTTCTCTTTAGCCGATTCTGCCAAAGAGTGGTTATTTTATTTGCCATCCGGATCTATTACGTCATGGACAGAAATGGTAAGAACTTTCTTAGATAAATTCTTTCCTGCTTCAAGGGCTGCCAACATTAGAAGAGATATTTGTGGGAGTCGACAAAAGAATAATGAAACTCTATATGAGTATTAGGAGAGATTTAAGAAAATGTGCGCAAGCTGTCCGCAACATGGGTTTTGAGATCAAGCCTTAATACAGTATTTTTATGAAGGTTTATTACCTATGGAGAGGCAAATGATAGATGCAGCAAGTGGTGGAGCAATCGATAATAAAACTCCCCAAGCCGCAAGGGAATTGATTTCCACGATGGCTGCAAATTCTCAACAATTCGGGTCTCGCCATGAACCTTCGAGAAATATTAATGAGGTAAGTGTTTCTTCTCTTGAAAATAAAATTAATGATTTAACATCTTTGGTTCAGAATTTAGTTGTAGGGAAAGGGCAGCAAGTTAAAGCTTGTGGAATTTGCGCCTATACTGGATATCCTATAGACATGTGTCCAACTTTGCAAGATGAAAGTCAAAAACAAGCCAATGCAATGGGAAATTTTTCAGGTCCTCAATGGAAATATGATCCGTATTCAAATACTATAATTCGGGCTGGCAAGACCATCCAAATTTGAGCTACGGAACAAAGCCGTCAAATTTTTCGAAATTTCAGAATAGGCAGCCAGCACCTGATCATGGATCTTCTAGTTCAGGTATGTCTCTTGAAGACATTGTTAAATCACTTGCTACTAACACTATGCAATTTCAGCAAGAGACACGAACTAGCATCCAAAATTTGGAGAACCAAGTTAGCCAATTAGCCACTTCATTGGGTAAGTTAGAGTCTCAAGGTAAGTTACCTTCTCAAACTATTTTGAATCCGAAACAGAATGCAAATGCAATTACTTTGAAGAGTGGCAAGGAGCTGGAAATTCCAACAGCAAAAAATTGTGTACGTGACTTGGTACTGGAGGAAGAAGTAGAGAAGGTCAAGCCAACCGATGGTGCGGAGTTGGAGAAATCTGAAATTCTAAAGATTCAGCCCTCTTTTCCTCAAAGATTTGCCAAGTCTAAGAGGGAAGAAGAAGAGAAAGAAATTCTTGACATATTCTGGAAAGTGGAAATCAATATTCCACTACTCGATGCTATCAAGAAAATACCCAGGTACGCAAAGTTTCTTAAAGAGTTGTGCACTAATAAAAAGAAATTATCTGGGTATATTGATGTGGGAGAAAATGTTTCTGCTGTGCTTCAAAGAAAATTAGCCCAAAAATGCAAAGACAAAGGTATGTTTGCCATACCTTGTCAAATTGGTAATTTCGGGATTGATAGGGCTATGTGTGATTTAGGAGCATCAATAAATGTAATGCCTTATTCTATTTATTTGCAACTAAATGCTGGCCCTTTAAAAGAAACTAGGATACTTATTGTTCTTGCCGATAGATCTATAGTTTACCCCAAGAGAGTGTTGGAAGATGTGTTAGTTCAGGTGAATAACTTAATATTTCCAGCAGATTTTTATGTTATTGATATGGAGGATGATAAATCTTCTAATTCCTGTAATTTACTGCTTGGAAGACCCTTTCTTAGTACTGCTAGAACTAAGATAAATTTGTATGAGGGGACATTAAGTATGGAATTTGATGGTGAGGTGATTAAATTTAATGTTTATGATGCCATGAAATTTCCCAATGATGTTTCTTCTGTTTGTGGCATAGATGTTATTGAACCATTGACTGAAAAAGTACTTCATTTGAATGAAGAAGATAAGCTTAA
Organism: Jatropha curcas; assembly: GCF_041381405.1. Classification (NCBI taxonomy): domain Eukaryota; kingdom Viridiplantae; phylum Streptophyta; class Magnoliopsida; order Malpighiales; family Euphorbiaceae; genus Jatropha; species Jatropha curcas. The sequence continues at coordinate 21,947,571 of NC_143153.1, forward strand.
GGTTGTGCTTTGCAATGACTTAAATTCAGAGAGCCTTGGAAAGCTTGAAGAAAAGTTTGTGATTGAAGAAGAATTGCATGAAGTGGTGCTTACATTAAAAGCACAAGACCCTAAGGTAAGTGATGGACCTATAATTAATTTACCTAAATGTCACCATGCTCTTTTGCCTTCTGTTTTGCAGCCACCAAAATTGGAGCTTAAGCCGCTGCCTCAACAATTGAAGTATGTGTTTTTGGGTGAAGAAGAAACCCTTCCAGTGATTATTTCAAATAAACTCAAGAAGGAGGAGGAGGAGAAGTTAATTCAGGTTCTTATGAAGTATAAGAATGCTATAGGGTGGACTATTGCTGACATTAAAGGCATAAGTCCATCCATATGCATGCATAAAATTTTGCTTGAAGAAGATAGCAGGCCAAGGAGAGAAGCACTGAGGCGTCTTAACGCACCTATGATGGAGGTTGTCAAGAAAGAAATCATAAAGCTTTTGGATTCTGGTGTGATTTATCCAATTTCAGATAGAAAGTGGGTAAGCCCCGTTCATGTAGTACCTAAGAAAACAGGCATTACTGTGGTAGAAAATCCCGATGGTGAGTTAGTTCCTACTCGAGTTCAAAATGGATGGCGTGTTTATATAGATTACAGGAAACTAAATGAGGCAACGAGGAAAGACCACTTTCCGCTGCCATTTATTGACCAGATGCTTGAAAGGTTAGCGGGTAGAACTCATTATTGTTGTGTAGATGGATATTCATGATTTTATCAAATTCCAGTTGCACCCGAAGATCAAGAAAAGACAACATTCACATGTCCATTTGGAACTTTTGCTTACCGACGAATGTCGTTTGGGCTTTGCAATGCCCCAGGAACGTTTCAACGATGTATGGTAAGTATCTTTTCTGATTTTGTAGAGAACATTATAGAAGTTTTTATGGACGATTTTACTATTTATGGAAATTCTTTTGATGAATGTTTAATAAATCTTGAAAAAATTTTGGGAAGATGCTTAGAATCTAACCTTGTTCTTAATTATGAAAAATGTCATTTTATGGTTGATCAAGGGCTTATTTTGGGTCATATTGTTTCTTCTAGGGGTATAGAAGTAGATAAGGCAAAAGTCGATGTTATAAAATCTTTACCTTACCCCGTAAGTGTACGGGAAGTTCGCTCTTTTCTTGGACTTACAGGCTTTTATTGGCGATTTATCAAGAACTTCTCAAATATTGCTCAACCTTTATGTAAACTCTTGCAAAAGGATGCTGATTTTCAGTTTGATGAAGCCTGTAAGCAAGCATTTGACATATTGAAAGAGAAGTTGATCACAGCCCCTATTGTTCAAGCTCCAAACTGGAATTTTCCATTCGAGATAATGTGTGACGCTAGCAATCATGCTGTAGGGGCTGTTCTTGGGCAGAGAATTGGCAAGGAACCTCATGTTATTTATTATGCCTCAAGAACACTTGATAGTGCTCAAAGCAACTACTCCACAACGGAAAAAGAACTGTTAGCTATTGTATTTGCTTTAGAAAAATTCCGTTCTTATTTGCTTTGCACTAAGGTTATTGTGTTTTCTGATCATGCAGCTCTGCGGTATTTGTTGAAGAAGAAAGAAGCTAAACCTAGGCTAATAAGATGGATCTTGTTACTGCAAGAATTTAATGTAGAAATTAGACATAAGAGGGGGTCTGAAAATTTGGTGGCAGACCATCTTAGCTGGGTACCTTTGACAGAGGAAACTCTACCTTTAAATGATGCATTTCCAGATGAGTATCTTTTTTCTTTAAGTAATAGTACTCCTTGGTTTGCTGACATTGTCAATTACTTAGTTACTAGATCATTGCCTGATGATTTAACTAAGCATGAAAAAGATAAAATTAAAAGTGATGCCAAATACTGTGCTTGGGATGACCCTTATTTGTGGAAATATTGTTCAGATCAAATAATTAGAAGGTGTGTCACTAATGATGAGGTTGAGTCCATTCTTACATTTTGTCATTCTTATGCTTGTGGTGGTCATTTTGGACCTAAGAGAACAGCTCGTAAGGTTCTTGAATGTGGATTTTATTGGCCAACATAATTCCATGATTCATATATTTTTTGTAAAGCTTGTGCTAATTGTCAAAGAACTGGAAATTTAGGACATAGAGATCAAATGCCCCTTAATCCTATTTTGATTTGTGAAATTTTTAATGTGTGGGGTATAGACTTCATGGGTCCTTTTCCTGCTTCTTTTGGTTACACTTACATATTGCTTGCTGTTGATTATGTTTCTAAGTGGGTAGAAGCTAAGGCTTGTCGAAATAATAATGCTAAAACTATGGTGGATTTTGTGAAGTCTAATATTTTTGCCAGGTTTGGAACTCCAAGAGCTATCATTAGCGATCGAGGGACACATTTTTGTAATAAGACAATAGAAGCTCTCTTCAAGAAATATGGGGTTACTCATCGAACTTCTACTGCCTACCATCCTCAGACAAGCGGGCAAGCGAAAGTATCGAATAGGGAAATTAAGTCAATTCTGGAGAAAACAGTGAGTCCAAATCGAAAGGATTGGAGTTTGTGTTTAGATGATGCTCTGTGGGCGTATCGCACAACCTATAAAACACCTATAGGAATGTCTCCTTACCGAATGGTTTTTGGGAAACCATGCCATTTACCGGTGGAATTAGAATATCGAGCTTATTGGGCTGTAAAGAAGTGCAATATGGACGTGGATGCTGTTGGAGAACATAGGAAGTCGAGGTACTCCGCTGTCCGAGTTTGGGCAAAGAGTAGTGTTAGTAGCCACTTGAGTTTGTGACTCCAAGTACCCGCAAGCGGGTTACCAACGATGACACACTCAGGCAATTGATAAATATTCAAGCACAAAAAAAAAAAAAAAATAAATAAATAAATAAAAGTTCAGCATTATTTGTTTTGTGTGTGATTGCAATGATTTTCTGTGACCAAGCTGTTTAACAAATAATTCTTTAAGCAATGGTTTAATTGATATGGAATTTAAATTGCATGTTTAAAATTACAAAGTTCAAGCCAGGTCTATTATGTTTGAAAGAATGTGAATTCAATTCTTTATTCTCCATAGATTTCAGATTTGAATATTCAACTCAGCTTTACTTTTGTAATTAAGGTTGCTTTTCTAAAGATGTTCTTATAAGAGTTGTGAAGAGTTGGGTGAATTTCCTTTTATGTAGATTGAGTTTTTCCTTGAGGACAAGCAAATATTAAGTGTGGGGGAATTTGATGGCATTATTATTTGTGCCGAATAACCTATGAAAATGTGACTATTTTAGTCATATAATTTGATATTTTTGATGGGTTTGTTGGTCTATGTGATTAAATAGATGCAGGTATTAGTTTGACTCTATTTATTTGCCTTTTTGGCATAAAATCACTAAGTCAGAGGATGAGGAGCTGCTGGATTCTTTTTGGAAGATTTATTCAAAGGTTTTGAAGAATAGAGAGGATCATGGAATTTTATTTTGTTGGATTTGATTTGATTGTAAATATATTTTTCTCAGTTTCCTTTGAAATAGTCTTCTCTTCTCTTCTATAAAAGGGAGAGATGGGCTATTAGTTGGGATATCAGAGTTTTGAGTTAATAATTCTTTTCTTTAGTTTGTAAGCTTGGAAATGGCCATACATGGCTGAATTCTTTCAATTCCAGCTTAAGGTTTAATTAAGTGCTAGTTCTACCGAAGTGTTGTGAGAATTGTTCTTCTTTTTACTCATTTAACTCTTCAATATTTGTTTATCTCTTGCAATTAATGGTTTAGATGGATATTGTTGTACTATTTAATTAAGTAAATGGCCAGTTATTTGATTAATTTAGAGTGACAGGTGCTAGTTAATATAATCAAATCCGTAATTGTTTGATTGAGTTAACAATTTGTAGCAATTAATATAGCTTGTTTAGAGCCAGATTTTCAAGTTATATTAAAGGGGTAAACAATCTTCTTGAATAGACTACACATGTTGTTTATTAGATTGAATTGGGTCTTTCTTATTCTTAATGCTACCAATATATTTTAATTTTAGGCGCGTGTCAAAATTAGTTATTGGTAAGGGATTAATTCAAAGCGCGTTGTCTTGTTTATTCTGTTTCTACGGAAAGACTAGGTTGTTTAAAGCATTTTTGGTAACCATAACCAATTTATTGATTATGTTAATGAGTCAATTTGAATTCAGTGATCAACATGAAGAACTAGTACAAGATTGATCTTGGCCGGAAATGTTTCTCCAATTGAATTTCCCATTTTTAAATTACTATTTTTGCTAGATTCAATAATTTTTCCAATCCTCCCATTCATAATTCATTTTTATTTTCTGGTTTTAAAAATAATATTTTTATTCTCTAGTTTCTGTGGATTTCGACCTTACTTGCCATTTTCTTCAAGTTCTTTAGATTGGTAGTGAGATTATTAATTTTGACGGATTCAACACCGGCCAGGTAAGACACCTTTCTTCTATTCCTTTTTTAGTTTTAAGAAATAAAAAATATAAATTAGACTTATCCATATTTATTTATTAAATATGTATCAAATCAATTAAAATAGATAATTTTTAAATACTGTTCTCACTTTATTAATTTTTCTTTGAGTGAATGGTCGGAAATACATTTGTTTCAACAATTATTTTTAATTAATTTGATTCATGATGGATCCACAGTTTGTATTTACATAAATCAATCCCAAAAATGTAAGAAATAAGGAAAGATGGTGCATATGCAACATATAATATTATACCTGGAATTGAGTTTTCACAATAAATTAATGGATTAATTAAATTTCTAGTATTTGAACTTCTTAGTTTCTTAATTTATAGTATCTTAATATTTTATATTAAATGTCTAACTTAATAATTTTGATATAATTAAATTTATTTAGTGGGAATTTCTCATTAGAAAATCAAAATGAACTATATTTTACTTTGTGTATACTTAAATCAATTTAGATCAATTATCTTTCTTTTTTATTTTTATCTCTGTTTTAATATTGTTTTAGAAATAAAAAAAAATAGAAGAAAGTTTTGAGTTTTTTTAGAGAGAAAAGATATAAAACAACACAAAATAAACAAAAATAAATAAAGAAAAAAGAGATAAATTGAATACGTATTTCCATCTATTATGATTTATAGAAGCAAAATGATCTATTTTAATTTTTCAGGAAAATAATTCACTCAAATATAATTACAACTTTACAATTTTTTTTCATTTAAATATCAAAATAAAAATATTAAAACCTTCACAATCACAAATATAATGATTATTTTAAGCCCGGTTCAATATATAAATTCACCCCTGTATTTCTCTTGTGGCACCCTCAATTTTCATTTTGATCTATTGAACATTTCAACTTATAAAATTGCACCTATTTAAATAATTCGATTGACCTATTGAGTGCTTTAATTTTTAAAATTAGGTCAATTAAATATTTAATAGATAATTAAAATATAAAAATTATTATTTCAAAAATTGTGGCAACCACGTATTAAATCAATATTTTGTATATGAAAGTCAAAACTTTAAAAATTTAATATGATGTAAGATTTACAAAAAGAGAAATCGAGGGATCACAAAGTTGATTTTAAAATTTAACGTGATATAAGATTATTAAAAAATTTTTTTTATTGAAATCCAAAAGTTAAATTATATATGAAATGTATATATTAATCCTTATACTTAAAAAAAAAAAAATTTAATGGACTCCAAAACTTCGCAAGTGACCAATCATATCCTCAAACTTATCAATTTTGTAATTATTATATCCATGACTACCAGCCATCAAGTGCATGTTTTCAATTGCTTAAAAAGAGTGTGAATCAATAAAACAAAGCCACGTGTCAAAGAAACACTTTAACCCCCTCCCAACCACTGTTTTTTTCTGTTTCTCTCTTCTGCATCTTATCGTTCCTCCATGACTGTTTCTTTAAGAGCACCAACAATTACAAGTTAATTAAAACTAGTGTCAAGAAATAAGAAAAACTAAGGGCTTGAAGCCATAGTTGAGTAAATAGATGTAAACACTTTAAGAGGTATTTAATCAAACACTTAGAATGCAATAAGAAACACACTAGAAAGCAATACCCAAAGCACCAAAATCAATCCTAACAACACACAGTTTAGCAAAGATCACTATGCATCTTCGAAATGCAGTACCCATAAAGCAAAAAAAAAAAAAAAAAGAAATTAAACTGATACATTTATAAGAAATGAAGAAATAGAAACAAAGACACTTATTTTAGATTCGGAAGCGGAAAGAAAGTAAAATTTTTTTAATACATATTCTGAAGGAAGAACTATATTTGGCACATTAAATTTGTGAATTCTTGCAGTAGGCAGTGGAGAAACATCTTGGAACTCCTTCACCATGGATGATAAATGTAAACAAGAAATCTATTTGTCAAAATTGACAATAGATAACCATTACTTTGAAGATATGGAAGTGGAAACGTACAAATAGGTGATAATTTCTAAATTTGGATAAGAATATTTGAATTTGAAGAGAATTAAAAGAGAAGAAGAGTAGAGAAGTCGCCCCAAAAAAAAAAAAAAAAAAAAAGAAAAGGAAGAAGAAGAAGACGACTAGAAGGAAATAGAAAGAAAAAGATATAGCGTGAAGCCACGCGCTTTTAATTGCTGGGAATGACCACGCAAGGTCATAATGGTTACAAGTTTAATAAATTGAGGGACATCATCGGTTAATTATAAATTTTAGAAGGCCAAAAAATTTATTTGGCTAAGTACAAGGATTAATTGATACTGCCAAACCCTTAATGCTTTGTTTGGATGTAAAACACGGATCAATGTAAAATAAAAGGCGAAAATATTTCGGAAATATCAAAATTTTTTATTTAATTTGGGCGAAAATATCCAAATAAAATGTAAAATAAATTCATTTTACATCTTTTTAATCTAATATATTTTAAAGAAAAATGAATAATGATATTTTATATCCTTATTTTACTTCCTCTCTCACCTTCTAAACATAGCATAAAACAAATGAGTTTATGCCCATCATGACCAACAATCATGATTCCCACGCGTCGAACATGCATAGAGCCTTTCGATGCACATCATACGCATGCCATCACTACCCAAGAAAAGAAAAAACGTCAAAGCGAATAAAATTTCCCACCCGTGAATAGCGGTTGCTTTGCACCCTCCACCTCCTTCTAGAACAAGATTTAAAATACTACGCCAATATTATAGAAACAACATCACAGTCACAGCCGTATTGGCATTTGGCACCTTCGTTTCTTGCTCCCGCACACGGAATCACAGCCACCACCTTCCATAACCAACACGCAAGCAAATTACTCTTTCACTGTTATATCTTCTACACAACAAGAAACTGTACCCGCTTTATTGTTAATTTTTTTAATTCGAATTCGATGCATCAATGGATTTTCAGAAGCAAAACTTTAATGGTGCAATCATGAGGAGATTGTCTTGGTCGACGTTTCTTCTCTTGATCATCGTTCTAGTGCTTTTATCTTTACAAATCACCAGCAGAACCGTTTACCCGATTCGGTTCAAGTCCGGATTATCTGAAACGGATAGTGATGTTTCCGGAGATAGCGGGAGCTGCGTCGGATTCTTCGAAGAATTGTTGCCCAAGAGAGGAGTTGTCATGTCTATCGAGGATTTTGGTGGGGTTGGTGATGGCACAACGTCTAATACGGAAACGTTTCGAAAAGCGATAGGCCACATGCAACGTTTTGGAGATAAAGGTGGGTCCCAGCTGAATGTCCCCAAGGGTAGCTGGCTTACTGGAAGCTTTAATCTTACCAGTAATTTCACCTTGTTTCTTGAAGAGGGTGCGGTTATTTTAGGCTCTCAGGTACTCTAATCATTATTTTTATTTATCTATTTCTAATCCAAATTCTGGGTTTTGATGATTTTGATTGAAAATTTTATATTTTGGCTGATTACATTTGGTGGTTCTCTGTTGATTTCTTATTTATGAATTTTAGTTTTTAAAATGATATGAATATCTAGCTTAAGTTCTGTCACGATCTATAAAAAGTTAAGCGGCGGCGGCGGCGGCGGCGGCGGTGGAGCTGATGTGTTGTCGGAGACAGAATGGTAGGTATGGTTTTTGGAACATGAAAAGGAAGAATTTAAGAATGCTTTTTGGTTGAGAATTTTGGGTTGGAAAAGCAGAAATCAACTTTACCATAAATTGAAATATTTCTCTTGTTTGTCTTGGTTATCATGCTTATGACTCCCCTTTTGTTGTAGCACTTTCTTGTGGAAAAGAGAAAGAGTGGTTGGTAGGTAGATTCTGATGCGGAAGTGCAATTTATGGGACCCGCAATGCTATAATTTGTATTTTGTAGCCTTTGTTCCTCTTACTTGCACCAAAGAAACTAATTGGGAATGCATTTGTGCTACAGAAGTTTTTCTTTGACCTGCTGAATATTGGATTAGGGGTTAGAATGTTATTGTATATGGAGATTGAATTATTTCTTGTGCTTAACTTGATTTATGAATTAGTTATTTTTGAGTTTACTCTGTTTTAACTACAGAGTTTGTTCTTTTTCATCATCTTCTCCTTTTTTTTTGGTTAGTGACTATTTGGCAAATTGAATTTTGATGGGATTAATCTTTTTAAGTACAAAATTTAATGCATTATTGTACCCTTCTTTTTTTTTTTTCCAGATTTTGTTCTTTATTTTTATGTGTTTGGATAATAGGACCCCAAGGAATGGCCCATAATAGAGCCATTGCCTTCTTATGGAAGAGGTAGAGAGAGATTAGGAGGAAGACATATTAGCCTTATTCATGGAAATGGACTTACTAATGTTGTCATTACAGGTACCCAGAATTTTCACATCTTTTTTATCTTGCCCTTGATTCATACATGTAGGTGATTCTTTAAGTTGATAGTTGTTTGAGTGCTTTCATTGATTGAGGCTGAAGAATGAAAAAATGGGGGAAAAAAGGGCTAATTCTAAATACGTGATCATGAATCTAAGAGTGGATTATAAACTGTAATATTTTCGTTTGCAAAATTTTGATTCCTTGTATTTGTCCATGTTCCTTGGAGTTAATAAAACTGAAAGCTATGTGTCATCATAAGACACATTGCATATAAAAAAAAATTAAAAACAAACTAGTGCCTCTATCCTTTATCTCAAATTGACAGGATTATTTGTTTGAGTTGAATCAGCAGAAACTACCTGGAACCTGTGGCATCCTTGTTAGTTAATATAAATGGTCAACAAAGAGTTTTGTTTGTATACACTGCCTTTTGTGGTGGTGAACGTAAGCATCTTCACTAGATAAGGACAATTAATTGTATTTTTCTCATGCTATGTGTTAGGCCAGCGGAACTTTTCCTTCCACAGTAAACTATGGAGCCAAACAATCAATCTGAATCAAAACTGGCTAAATTTAAACATCATGTAGAATCTACATATATTAAATATTTTTCAAGTGGGATAACTATATAGTGTTCATAAGACCCTCATCGGTTTATGTTCGTCCAATATCTGCGGTAATTTATATCTTATATTCAGAATTCCAGTAGCAAGCTGAAAATCAGTGGCAACCCAATGTTCTTGACCTTTTTTCTCAGTTTGAATCTACAAAAGCAAAAAGTCTTTTGATGATATCCTTTGTAAAAATTTTGGATTTTCTTTTTGGCCTATAGCTTTGGTCACAAATATTTATTAGTTAATTTGGGTTGCAGGAAACAATGGAACAGTTGATGGTCAAGGGAAGATGTGGTGGGAATTATGGTGGAATAGAACACTGGATTACACGAGAGGCCACCTTGTAGAAGTAATGAACTCTGAGAACATTCTCATCTCCAACCTTACCTTCCGCAATTCTCCCTTTTGGACCATTCATCCCGTTTATTGCAGGTTTCTTTCTCATTTTTTAACCTTACTAGTTTCTGTTGTCTTCTGCAGACAGTAGTTAGCATAAATTTTAATCAGAATGTTCCTTGTCAATATAAAACAGTATGTTATGAAACCATCTTAGTAGTATTGCTGATGTAAATGGGCTGAAACTTCATATCCTTTGTAATAAGAGAACATAAGATAAGACTAATTAGACTCCTTACCCTGTAAACCCCTTGTTTTGCTGCAGAAAATTTATTACCATGTTTGTTTGTTATCATGGGTGTATAACCATGCTATTCTCTAACGTCCTTGAATATTTGTTGCTGCATCTCAATATCGTCCCAGCTGTCTTCATTTAAGTTAAATTTATTACAGGTCGTAGGGGCCTAGCATAGAAGTTTTAAGTGGGGCATAATGTCTTTAACTGATGGTTATCAATGTGCTTGTTCACTTCTCTTGTACCTTGTCATAAATTTCTTCAAGTTGAATATTAAAGTTGTACAACTAATGTTAGCTCCTATTTATTTCAGTAATGTTGTGGTTAAAGACATGACAATTTTGGCTCCCCTTAATGCACCAAACACTGATGGTGTAGACCCAGGTATACTACTTTTACTTCCTTGTATTCTGTCCAATCACTTCAATTGAAGTTAGGATAGGGGAGAAAAGGATAAAACAATTTGTATTTTCTTGTGCCTTTCCTTTTTGCAGACTCAAGCACCAATGTCTGTGTTGAAGACTGTTACATTGAGAGTGGGGATGATCTTGTAGCAGTGAAGAGTGGGTGGGATCAGTATGGGATCAAAATGGCTCGTCCTAGCTCAAACATCATAGTGAGGAGAGTTTCAGGCACAACCCCAACTTGCTCTGGGGTTGGGATAGGTAGTGAGATGTCTGGAGGGATATTTAATGTAATGATTGAAGCTGTACATATCTGGGATTCAGCAGCAGGGGTGAGAATAAAAACTGACGAAGGCAGAGGAGGATATATAGCAAATATCACTATAAATAATATAACAATGGAGAGAGTCAAGATTCCAATTAGGTTCAGTAGAGGGTCCAATGATCACCCTGATGAAGAATGGGATCCAAAGGCATTACCGATTGTGAAAGGTGTAAGAATAAGTAATGTGGTTAGTTTGAATTCAACAAAAGCCCCAGTTTTGCTGGGAATCAAGAATTCACCATTTAGTGATATATGCATGAAAAATGTTACGTTGATTGGGTTGACATCATCTGCATCATGGCATTGTGAATTCGTCACTGGATTTGCCAATAAGGTACTTCCAGTGCCATGTCCCCAGTTGCAGAATAATGTCTCTGCATCAGGGTGTTAATACTCTTGAGGCTCACTGGTAACCCTGGGTGTTTGAAATTTCTGTTGAACTTGGAGAGTCACTCCAATTTCTTTCGGCAGACTTTGCTTTGTCACATTAGAGTTGCAGAACCACATTATGAGTGTGGTACATAATGTGGTTCGATTGGATTCTTATGAAGAATCACAGTACAGATCTTGGTTGAGCAGCCCGTGAGTTGTATGATTTTTGGTTGGGCATGAATTCATCAAGCTGCAGTGTCAATAAGCTCTCAGAATGCTGCTCGCATAATGCCATACAATTGGCAGAAAGGCGACTGACTTGAATTATTTACCAAATTTTCTTGGGGGTTTCATTCTTTCACATGCACTTTATAGAGTGCTAATGATTCTTTGTAATTAATCACAGAATGCTGCACATAAAATGGCAGAATCTATTGATAATTTTTCTTTTTTCCTGGCCTGAAACTGACTATACCTCACATCTAGTTCTTGGCCTTGTTTAGTGAAAGGTCTCTGCTGATCTGTGAGTTATTATGGAGCATTACTGTAAAAGAACTGCGTGCCTTGCTAAAATCTATACTAAAGAGAAGAAAATCATCGTCTAGTTTTTACATATAATTGTGTTTTGCACCATATAAGGTGTGTTATTTTTTTCCTTCCTTTTCAAGATTCAACGTAGAATTAAGATATGACTTAACCCGTATGCAGGCTGGAGATTTATTTGACGTTTAGCCAGTTATATTATCACAATAGTTCATATATATAACGAGCCATTGGTCACTGAATCGGTGCGAATGTTCATCAATTATCTTTGCATAAGCTAATGATTTTCATGCCTGCATATTTTTATATTAATTTCCAGTAAGAAATCCTAAAACAGGGGAAGCATCATGGTGCATTAACTAATTTCTCTGTTAGTTCACTCTAAAACACTATTGCAGTCTATATGTCGAGCAAGGATCAAGAAAGAAACAAAGAAAATCATAAGTAGAAAGACCAGAATCGTAGAGTTCAATTTTTAGTTCTTGCACGGACTAGATACAAGTTGGAGAAGGGGAAAATTAAATAGACAACCTTGCCCTTTTCACCATTTCCAGAAAACATTGGAACCACACTTGTATTTATCCTTTCCCTCACACTCCAAGGCCAAATCATCAGAGATAAATGGCACTTTCTGCAAAATACCACAGCATAACATATTGATTAATATAAACATTTTACTAATCCTCTAAAAGATTATTGTGCATGATTTAGTTGTACCTTTTGCTTTGCAAGATCTTGGCAGCCTGTGAAGTTTTCAGGGAACTTGCATGAGCCGAATTCTACTGTGTATGCTCTTGCAAAGTTTGCACCACTCGTGGCTAACCTCTTTTTGTCGTTCAATTCCTATAACAATCAAAAACGACAACAGAAACAAATTATTTAACATGAATCTATTTAATTCTTGATGTATTTTCTAAGAAGAATATAACTTATTCACAAAGGGAAAATGAAAACAAACAGACCTTGTTAGCTTTGCTCTTTTCAAGGTAGTCCTCAATGACTCCGGCATTGGCAGAAGAAGCAGCGGCTACAGAGGTGAAAAGGGTGGCTGCAAGACAAAGCATAGCACCTCTTCTTCCTTCAGTTTTAGAATCAAAAGCTTTAGCTTGTTGGGATCTGATCACAGGTAACTTAGGACCAGAAACAGCTGGGGATACAGTTGCAGGCATTGAAGCTAGCTTTGAGCTGAGCTCAGATGATCCAGTGCCGGAGATTACATAGTTGGATGCCAAAACACTAGAGTTCATGGCTGCCATTTCTGCAAAAATTTTCTTAAAACAAAAATGGAATGTAATTAACTTGTTTATGTTGTTTAAGAAAGATGAATGATGATGATAAGGAGTGATGTGGATGATGAAGGTTGTGGTTGGAGTTTGGATAAGGTGAGATTGCTTCACTCCTATTGGCAAATTTTTGTTCTTCTAGCTAGTTTTGAACATCACAAGGCTTGTGGTGACCTTACACCTTGGGCCCACTTTGAAATCAAAATTTGTGGCTATGCAGTTGAGGACAAGGCGAAGCTAATTTGCACAAGTGGATTTACAAATTGGAATACGAGAAATTATTCTTGAATTTTTATATTTGGTTTGGTTGTAATTTTAATAAAAAATTTAAACCAAATCGATGGCATGTTCATTCTTATTCACCGAATTATTTCAGGAGTCTGTCAAGTTGATTACTTCTTGGAAAATCTTCACGACTAGTATTATTGGTCACCACTGTAAATTTTCAATTAGGGGTAAGAGGGTTCAATTAGGGTTCAATCTGGATTTTGTTATTTTCTTGTCTGAACCATTTTCGTGGATTTACTAATTTTGTGGCAAATTTTAAGGAAAAGGTACTGGTTTGATGCTAGATTGCAAGGAATTTGTTGAGGTTGTGTGTTGAATAAAGGACTTTTGCACTACAGCTTGGAGTTCGTGGCTTGAGATAGTCATGGCGTTGGTTCAAAACTCTCATTGCTCCTTCCATTTTCATCCTTTTAACCTGATATTGTTTTCTCCATTTTTGTGTAGACTACAAAAATAACAAATTTAATCCTTAACTCGATCCAAAAACTCATCATCTGAAGTCTAAAGGAAAAGGTGTTTATTCTTAATTTTTTTTTTTTTTTTTTTAACAGATTTTAACCAACATTATTTTGAAAATGAAATCTTAATATTTTTATGTTGAGATTTAAGTGAACATTAAACTCTTAAAAATCCTTTAAGAAAAAACTCTTAAAAATAATAATATTATTTTTAATATTGATTTCTGATTTTGTTTTGCAATTATTTTATTTGAGTGTTTTTTTTTATCAATGAACTTTCTCTGTCATGGAATTTATGGGCATAGTTTATATAGTTTTTATTAAGGTATTCGTCTTTTCTTGACAATTTAACTGTAAAATCGATCAAAATTGACGAATGGACTAAATAGTTGGATGGGTAAAAGTTAAGGATGTAAATGTATTTTGATAAAAAATGAGGATGAGTATATTTGATTAAAATTAGGGACTAAATAGTAATTATCCATATAGAAAAATATGAATAGGGCTCACATATTTAGAAAGTTAATTTTCCTTACAAAGTACCAGTCAAATATAGGAATCCAACTTTCTCAAACCAATTTCCTGAGAGTTTGGTAACCATACATTTTATTTTAAAAAAGAAAACATTTTCTGAACAATGACAAATTTATTATAATATTATACATAGATATTATGTTAATCGATTGATCACCAATAGTCATCGTTATCAATTCATCGTTATATTGGTTTTGTATGGAACAAAACACAAAGCAATAAATTTTTTTAATCAACGGGATCACATTTAACTAATTAAATAAACAGACAATTAGTTTAGAATAATATTTATTGTGAAAATCTTTCGCAAGTAGAAATTAGAAACTTGTTGCTCTCAGTTGGATTATCAAAAACTGAACAATCATGTGGTCTCTAATAATATATGCACGAATTTGAGAAGTAGGAAGTATTTTGAGTGCTAGCTCAAAATATAATCTCTTATTTTTTGGTGGATATCAAAAGTCTGGTCTACAATCCACATAAGGGACTACATATGAGGGACACACTAGGTATAATGCAACCCTAGTTATAATTTACTAATTTAATCAATTAAATAAACAAATTATAATTAGTTCACCAAGATTTAAAATATCTTATTTTTAAATCCAATAAATTTTAGAAACATTTATATATAGTCCGTACTTAATATTTGAGGTCAATATTATAGTTCTTGTGAAATTACAATTTTACTCTTAATCTCTTGAAATTTATTTATAATCAAGTCCAACTTGATTTAACTTCTCATTTTTAATTTCTCATACCAATCCTTATGTGTGTGACCCGTTAGAGTCCAAATATATTGACAACAAATGTAATTAGTTTAATTTACATTGAAGGTAAAGAGCAATGTCTAGCAACATGTTAAGGTTATCCACATATTTGAATAGTCTATAGTGGTTTGACTTAACCTTTCAATGAATGGTCTCTCGGTATAATTAATATCTCTTCAAGCATAAAGCATGTATGCTATGTTAAATCATATTAGTTCTCTTAGTAATAGCTATTGATCCTTTGGATGAGATTCCAAATCCAATTTACTAATTTCATTCTACATTATGTAAGGATTTCATGATCAATATTAGTAGAGAACAAGTAGAATATTTTCCCTAATTTATCTAGGGTGGTGAATCCCATTTTGATCACTCAAGCACTTAATAGAGTTTCTATCATATCCAATTCTTTCTCATTTGTTATCCACATATAGAGTAATATGTAGAAGGATCGAAACACAGTAGTCCCTAAATAAGATAACTTAAAGATCTCAAGTGGAAGGTTCCCTTACACAACATCCACTACTTGAGTCTTAGGTAATCCTCCATATAGAATAAGCGTATGGGTCAGTTCAATGAACTTTTTCTTACAACAACCACCGACATATTTCTTTTGGTTATCTCCTATACTTAAGCTTATGAGAACAGTTACTTCCTTTCACAAGGCAAAGAATATAGTATATACCGATCTCAACGGCACTGATCATCGTCTAATATTGGTATAGCAGGGACTAGGAATATTTAGGAACATTAGTTTAATATAATAAGAATCTTATAGTTATAACCATGTTATAATTTCTTTTGTAAAGTAACATTGTCCCCATGGATTTTTTTTTTTTTACTCGAGATTCTTTAATTGAATATTAGAGATAAATAATGCTTAATTAAATAAAATATAAAACACATGAAAAATATGATGTCCATGTGAAACTATCTGATTAGTTGTAGGGCATATACATT
The DNA here is from genome assembly GCF_041381405.1 of Jatropha curcas. Lineage (NCBI taxonomy): Eukaryota > Viridiplantae > Streptophyta > Magnoliopsida > Malpighiales > Euphorbiaceae > Jatropha > Jatropha curcas. The sequence continues at coordinate 21,963,571 of NC_143153.1, forward strand.
AACAATCTCCAACTAACATGCCAATCACCCATTTATTTAATGCAATATATTAACAATCTCCAACTAACATTCCAATCACCCATTTATTTAATGCAATATATAAGCCTTCATATGGAGATCATGTTTCTACTGAAATGCTTTGATGAGAGGACTTATAAGATTCTATTCAGTGAGTACTCGCTCTTCACATCTTTCTTTTCAACGGTCTCTCTGATAAGATGGAACTATCTAAATACGTGTTTGGATCGTCGATGAGATCTGCATTTCTTTGCTTGTGCAATAGCTCCATTGTTGTCATAGTACAGGGTTACTGGTTCACTAATGCTAGGAACGACACTTAGTTCAGATGTAAACTTTTTTGTCCAAACTACCACTTTCGCCACCTCAGACGCAGAGATGTACTCAACCTTAGTTGTAGAATATGCAATCATTTCTTACTTGGAACTCTTCCAACTCACATCACCACCATTTGGAATAAAAGATGTATCCAAATTATGATTTGCTATCATTTGACTGGAAACTAGCATATGAAGATCTTTGAAATTTTAGTTCAGCATCTCCATAGAGCAGAAAGACATTCTTAGTTCTTTGCAAGTACTTAAGAATGCTTTTGTAATGTTGCCCAATATCCCTCTCCTAGGTTAGATTGGTATCTACTCATTATGTTCAAAGCATAAGATACATTATAGATCCTATTGTAAAGGAATATGGAACTCTTTCCATCCTATATCTCAATTTGTGTTTTAGAAAACATGTCTCTTGATAGACGTACTCCATATGACATAGACATGTATTCTCTTTTGGATTCCTTCATGCTAAATCGTTTAAGAACTTTGTCTGTATATATTGATCGAGATAAACCTAGCAACCTTTTAGATCTATCTTTATAGATCTTAATTCCCAATATATGAGCTACTTCTTGCATGTCCTTCATGGAAAGGTTATTAGACAACCAAATCTTTATAGATTGGAGAAATGATATATCATTTCCTATTAATAATGTCATCTACATATAAAATAAGAGACACAATTCTGCTCCCAGTTACATTTTTATATACAAAAGGTTCATCCTATTTTTTTGATAAAATCAAATTGTTTAATAATTTCATCAAAACAGATGTTCTAACTGCGCCATGCTTACTTAAGTCCATAACTTTTGTAGCTTGCATACTTTATTGGCAAATTCTTTAGACTCAAAACCTTCAGGTTCTGTCATGTACACATCCTCAAGTAAGTTCCCATTAGGAATGCAATTTTGACATCCATTTGTTAAATCTCATAATCATACTAGACAACCATTACAAGCAAAATCCTTATGGATTTAAGCATAGCTATTAGTGAGAAGGTTTCATTAAAGTCAACATCTTACCTTTATCTGTAACCTTTGGCAACCAATCTAGTTTTGTATATTTGTACACCTAGTGAGTTTTATCCCTTCATGTAGATCAACCAAGATCTATACCTGGTTAGTCTACATGAAATCCATTTTAGATTTCATAGCCTCAAGCCATTTTGTGGAATTAATGTCGGACATTGCTTCCTAATAATTTCGAAGCTCATCAAGCATGAGCAATGCATCATTACCAACTTCCATAAGAAGTTCTTACCTCTTTGGAGCTTGATGCATCCTAACAGATTTATCTGAAAGTTGTGCTACTTGAGCTTCAGGCTATGCATCTAATGCTACAGTCCTAGCCCTTGTTCCATTTGGATGTTAATTTGTGGTTCT